>NC_133157.1:187795297-188110490 GCF_040802235.1 Manis javanica | reverse complement strand
TATATGCACAGAAAGAGGATTTTTACATAAATAAATAAAACTTAGGTTATTCAATGAATTAATTACCTAGGTTCAACTATCTACTTGGGAACAATTAGTCTAGAGCTCTACTTTTTAACAAAATATATTCCAGATGCATCAAAGAACTAAACTCATAAAAACTTTATACACATCTGAGAATAAAATATAATAATTTTTTATAGTATTGGAGAGGAAAAGGGTTTACTAAATATAACACAGAACCAAGAATATGGACAAAGATTAGGAACAAGTATTTCACCGAAAAAGAAGAAATAAACATGGTTAATAAAACCAGTAAGTACATGGAAGTATTCTTAACCTAATCAATAATCAAAGAATGCATTTAGTGTTTGTTGAGTACTAAATAAAGTGAAAATGAAAATTTGAACTAGACTGGAAAGATGAAAAAAAATTAACCCAAGTATGGCCAAGAATGAGTAAAAACAAGCTCTCTCACACCCTATTGGAGAGAATGCCCATCAATGATGCAATGCTTTTAGAGGGTAATTTGCATTATTTTCAAAATTAAATATGTGCACACTCCTTTAGCTAACTAGTTATTCTACTTGTAGAAAATATCCTATAGATTAGTCATACATAAACTAGGATCAGTATAAGCATGTTCATGTAGCACTGTATAGAAAAAGCCTCAATGTCCTTCAATAGGGCGTCATGTTAAATCTGAAATTGACAAGTATTCAGCAGAATTCCCCACAAAATGAGATAGATTTATATACACAGACATGTAGATTCTAAAATTTGTTTTTAAGTGAAAAACAAAAAGCAAATTGCTTTTATTTTCTACCATATGTGTTTGTATTATTTTGTTTCTTACAAAAGAAAACCAGATATTGATTTAAGTTAAAAACACAAATACTTTTGATGCATGATTTCATGGAAAGACAGGTAATGATTATATTTAGGTAACAGATGTATATTCACCAGTTACAATTTAAAGTAATTTGCTATCATTTTATTACATTTTCCTAGCCAAACCACTTAACTTCAGTGGCTGATTTTTTTTAGCAACAAAATAGATACTATACAAATTCTAAAGGAGAAAGTTCTATGTAGTAGTTAGTAGTTATATAAAATTATGCATAAATACAACAAATTATTTTATCAAGTAAAAATAGACTCTCCTGTGCATCATTATTAGTAAATGACAATAAAAGAGCAAAGGAGAAGTCAATTTTTTCAGTATAAATCCAGAAAACATTTTTCTTAGAATCTGCTTTGATAAAGTAATAAAACATGAGCATAAAGAATTTAGGGATTACCAGAAGTTTATATTACTGAAATGTAATCACTTCATTGAACTGGTATTTCATAGAGTCACTATCATCAAACTATTAAAATGCATGTTTGTTGTTCTTGAAATAAGAAAATAACCAAGAAGATTCTTATTCTTAGTAGGAGACATCTATTTTGTTTTTTTTCTAGATTAACCTGAGCTATTCTTATTGTTATGCCTAGGCTCCCTATATCCAATGACATCTCAGCAAAAATAAAAGCCAATAGCCATGATCATACCAGCACTACAGCTCAACAATCGACAATGTCAATTCAGGTAAATGTCTAAGAATTACTACTTAGCTTTGTATTCTTTAGTAACTGCAAAGAAACTCATTTTCCTCAGTAACATAAAATCCCAATTTTCAAGTTGGCAAGAATTTCCACATGGAGGACAATTTAAATATAGTTTCTCTTATTATCCAAGAACTTTTCTGCTAACTGCTATTGCCACTACCACGTTGGTACAGTAGTCTTCCAGTCCTGTTTTAAGTATGTATGGTTGAGTGTACAAACTTTTTCTGCATTCCCTGAAGCATAGCAGAGAGATTATTGGAACAGTTAAATATGACCTCACCAAGGCTTGTGTATCAACAACAAAATCTAGATTTAAATATGAAACTAGATAAGCTCATTTATAAATACGGCTGTTTCTATGGTTTTGTGGGAGGCAGAATTCTGAACAATGTCCCCACAAGATTCCTATCCTGTGGTTATTCAATCAAACACTAATCCAGGTACTGAAGTTAGAACTAGGAGATTGTTCTGGATTATCCATGTGGGCCTGGTGTAATTGAGTTCTCACAAGCAGAAGACGAAGGCAGAGAGTCCATCGGAGTTGCAGCAGAGGAGACGCAAGGCAGAAGGAGAGCTCAGGGAGACTGGAAGCGTGAGGAGGATCTGACCCGCTGTTCTGGCTTTGAAAGCGGAAGGCGGCCCACAAACCAAGGACTGCAGGTTGCCACCAGAAGCTGACAATGACCCCCTGGCTGACATTTGGCAAAAAAAATGGGGCTTCAGTCCCACAACTGTTGGAATGGACCTCTGCTAACAAGGTGAATGAGTTTGGAAGAGGATTCTTCCCTGACCCACTGGAAGGAAACCCAGTCGTGCCAACACCTTGACTTTGGCCTGTGAGATTCTAAGCAGGGAACCAGCTGAGCTATACTGTGCCTGGACTTCTATCTACACAGAATATGAGATAATAAATTTGTGTTATTTTAAGCATCTAAATTTGTGGCAATTTGTTAAAGTAGCAATAGAAAATCAATACAATCTCGCAAACTCTAGCCCACCCTCGTTTCTCGCTTGCTTGCACATGGCAGATGCTATCTACATTAGAGGTCCTTATATGCAGCTTTGATGTCTTCCCTTGAGCCAGAACAAAGAAAGTAAGGCCCAAAGAGAGGTGCATTAGGGGGTCACTATTACTAAGGACCACTTTCCCTTGGCCTGTTACTACTTTATTATCTATGCATATGACATGTGATTCTTTCTTCTTTGCCTCTATGACTAATTTGAAGAGATCACCTTTAAGCATTTGAATTTATTTTACCTTTGTAATCACTTATGTTAGGAACATTTTTCAGTAGCACTTCATCTTGCTTGATATATGAAAGCCACAAGTTGAGCATATATCTGTGAGCTCTTACTAAGCAAGGAGCCAGCTTGGTAAAGATATTACACATAAGGTATAAAAATTTGCCATCCTAATGTACTGCTTACAGAAACAGCTACTACATAGAATATGCTATGAATTTAAAAAGAAATTTCCCTAGTACAAAAATGTCTTGATCACATTATTGAACAATGAACTAGGTTTTATCTTTGCTTTATTATTATACAAGATCTTGAGAAAGCCACTTAACAATTTTTGCTTCTGTTTCACATCCATGAAACAATCTTACCACCTGTCTTAGTCTACTGAGAAAAGTAATTCAAGTTTTAAGATATATTGTTATGTCCTTTAGATGCAAATGAAATATAGATATTATTAAACATAATTATAGTAAATTATATTTAAACACAGTTGACTAATATATTATAGAACTAGTCTATGCATATGTGCATATTAGCCTTCCATATTTCAACATAAATTCACTTGATTTTGTCACATTTTTTACACATGGTAATAACCATACTGATTATAGTAAGTAAATATTTGTAAAGGTTGCTAATGATAAAATAGGAGCTATACATAAAACCATGTGCTGTTTCTCCTTTTTAGATATAAGGTGAAAAACATACATAACTTCTGTATAGTACAGAAATACTGAGGAAGCCTGGTGGGAGTAATATGATGGTCATTCAATTATTTCTGTTTAACTTTTTTTAAAAAGAGAACTATCATATATTTATCTTTTCTTCATTATGGAAAGGCTTACCTTGTCTCTCCATAGCTATGGAGATACTATTACTGTTACTATGGAAACATTATGTATAATTTCACAGCAAAGAGGAGAGAAAAAAATAAACCAATAGCTTAAAGCATCAGAATCAAGCGCTACAAAATGGAACCATGCCACCTATGACCTAAAGCCAGGCCAGGACTAGTGTGCAGGAACAGATTGGCAAGAATGATGATGATGGCTGAGGTAGTAGTGGTGATGGTACATGGTCAAGGTTAAATTCCAAAATCAGGCTTTGTCCCCAAAGAGCTCAGTGGTTAGTAGCGTAGGCTGTGGGTCCTGCGGCTTCCTCTGGCGACCACCCGGCTGAGCCAGTGTAGGACAAAAGTGACCACAGACAAAAAAACTCACAAGCATAAAGGTAATAATAAACAAATGAACATGGCTGTGTTCCAATAAAACTTTATCAAATAAAAAGATTATTATCAAGAAAAAGAAGCAGCATGTTGAATTTAGCCTGTGCTCCATCCTTTGCTAGGCCCTGCACCAAAGCTTTCCCCCTTTGCTTCTCTATGACTGGTACCTCCAATTTTTAACATGTATTTCTTCCTTAAGCCCTGATGGTCTGGCTGCCTTCACATTTAAAAGCTAATATTCACTGAGAATTAAATAGGTAGTACATTAAAAATGATTAATAGATAATGCATTGAAGAAAATGCATATGAAACACTTAGCATGGTATCTAGCATTGTAGTAAGTACTAACACACAGTTATATTCCTCAAAATAAATACGTAACCTCATGGTTCTCACGGCTCCATGTCTGGTTCCCCATCTCAATAAACAGCAAAACATTTGCCTACCCAGTCACTCAAGGCACTCTCAGAAACCAGCTTTGAGTCCCCTCTCCCCCTTACCCCTAACCTACCATTAGTCCTACTGAGTCTATCAGGCCTGTCTGTATCTCTCCCTCCTCATCACTACCTGATAGTCCAGGCCACTACTCTTTCTTGAGAAATCACTGAAAATCTCTCTAGCAGCATCTCCCTGCCTCTAATCTTTCTCCTTTCGGCACAACTTTCAATAATTTAAAAATAAAAACCAAATTCCTGATGTGACGGTTAAGATATTCCTCAGCCCAGCTCTCTAGCCTTATATCTCGACTCTACCTGTTCTTCTCTATGCTTCAGGCACACATCATATAGTTTAGTTCCTCAAGGATAACTTTTCCAAATATTAAAAGGGTTTCAATTGCTTAGAAAGTTTGAAAACCAATTCTTTAGTCAAATTAGATCACTGATCTTTCTCTGACTCATATTTTATTTTCCTGATCTTATACTACTAAAGTTTCCCATGCTTCTCGTATCATTTCATTGCAGTGCTTCTTAATCTTCATATTCTGGTATGAATCATAAAGTTTCCAAGAACTTCCCAAAAAGCCACACAAAATCTCACGTCAGTCAGAATCTCTCTGAAACTGTACAGCACTGCGTGCTACTGATGTGCTACCTTACATATCTGCCCCAATAGATCCTAAGCTTTTTGAGAATGGGTCTATGATAGGTATGGGATTTGTATAATTTTTAAGTATTCCATATTGCCTGCACAACACCTTTGTTTAATTAAGTACAGTTAATCATATTGATTAAATGTTTTAAATTTATAATAGTTTTAAAAAGTGTCTAGTTCTAGTCTGGGTAGTCTATTAAAAGTTTAAGCAATGTTTAAATGCAAAGGAGTTTTAATTGACCTTAGTAGATTAAAATGTCTCATTGGAAATTGGGTGAAACTCAGTGGAACTATTAAGAACAAAAAGAAAATTACACCAAGAATAGATAAAGAAAGAAGTGTCAACCATAAAAGACCAAGATGATAAAGCAGATTAAAACCAAATGAATTTAAGACAGTTCTTTTATTAAAAGTGAAGCAAAGAGACTGATATGATTTTATAGACTCTCCCTAATATTCCATGAAAAAGCCAGAAAAAAATAAGTATCTACACATTAAGATAAATGTAAAATAAATACACATCCAGACAATATTAATATGACTGATGGGATTAAAAAGAGGAAAAATCCAGCATGCAAAATCTGTGAGGAAATTTTACTGGTACTGAGATTGTATAACCCAGAATAAGAAGGCTAACTCATGTCTTAACATAGGAAAGCTTATTCAAATATATAAGGAATGTGAATCAGTTGGTTTTCATTACTATAAAATATAAAACAAAAAAAATTGACTGTAAATGGGATTAAATTCTAGAACAATTCAAAGAGAGGACACTGTATAGCTTCAAAACTGTGCAGTGTGCTGTATGATTTGGAAGGAAGAGATAGTTCCTTCCTTGAGGAAGGAAATAAACATCAGTTTTCCATTTGTTAGAAATAGGAAATAGATTTTCAAACATATAGTTATGTGTATTTAGTTGTATGGTATGAAGTCTTTCTCATTGTTCATTACGTGTACTATTTTGTTTTTAAAACACAGGTATTTTTATCTCTGTAAACAATTTTTATTGCCCTTATTTTTTTGGAAAACTTTCCAAATGAAATAAGTCAAATGAACAGATTCTAAATAGCCTTTTTTTTTTTTTTTAAGAAATCTATTTTAACATACTGAAACAGAACTCTGTTGCTTCCGGTAAGACAATTTCACAATTGGAAGAACTTGGTTATCCGCCTTCCCTTGACACAGATACAGTACTCCCCCCTTATCCACAGTTTGCTTTCCATGGTTTCAGTTACCTGCAGTTAACTGTGGTCGGGAAGCAGGTGATCCTCCTCAGTACTGTCAGAAGATCAATACCTCATCACAGCGCCTGTGTCATTCACCTCACTTCATCTCATCATGTAGGTATTTACTCATCTCACATCACCACAAGGGTGAGTGCAGTACAGTAAGATATTTTGAGAGAGACACCACATTCACTCAACTTTCATTACACTATATTGCTATAATTGTTCTATCTTATTATTGGTTATTATTGTTAATCTCTTACTGTGCCTGAATTGTAAATCTGACCTTATCATAGGCATACATGTATAAGAAAAACACAGTATATATAGTGTTCAGTACTGTCTGTGTTTCAGGCATCCACTGGGGGTCTGGAATATAATGCCTGTGGATAAGAAGGATTCCAGGATAAAAAGACTGCTGGCAGAGGAAGAGGAGAATGAAAGGGGATAAGACAATGAGACACTTCAAATGTCAAAGGTATTAGAAGGGATATGATAGGAGGCTGGTGGCCACTGTGCTACCTCTGGCCACTTTCTCTTTGGTAAGGAGATTTTGGTTGAAAGGTGTTGAAATGCCTGTTATAATAGTACAGCCCCCTGGTGGTTCTCCATGGTTTTCTGCAATTATTTTTTTGTCTTTTAACACCTTTTAATTTTTTCCTACACTTCTGCATTACATTGCCTCACCATCATTTCCTCATCAGAATATTTCCCCATCTCACCTCATACTTCTCTACTGGCTCTGCCCTGCTCTCATTTTCTAAGCAATCATGAAGTTTTGAGAAAAAAGCAATGAATTCCTCAGATACCAGAAGAAAAGCAAAAACAAAGCAAAACTACTCTTTGGACTAAAAGCTACAGAAACTACGTTTTATGTCAGTGCCAAACTTTAATGCCTAAGAAAAGCATACTAGACTACTTCCCACTACATCAACTTGAAGCATATTTGTAGGTTAAAATAGAATATACTGTTTCTTCCCCTCATGGTATAAAAAATACACAAATTCAGAACCAACACAATTGAATTTAAATCCAATTTCAGAAGACCATTTAACAGAAGAAGAGTTGTCTTTAACAGAAAACACACATACAAACACACACACACTGACCCCACAGGAGATTTGTGGACCATACTCATGAATGCAGAGATGACCAAACAAACCAAACACAGAGACAGAAGGGCAGTGTATATACAATGTGCAACATTTTATACCACTGAACAGGGATTTGTTGAACTCCTACTATGTGCAAAGTATTTGATGGATAGAAAGATGAGCCAGACTAGGTTAGGATCTCCTGTGATACACTTCAACGGCACTTGGTACTTTCCAAGGCAAGCTTTGTAATTTTGACTAATTCTTACTTTGTATTTGTTAAGGCCTGTCTCTCCCACTGGAATATAAATACCATGTCATACATGGTTAATATATACCATGGTGTCTGTCACAGAGTAGAAAAATTTTTTTAAATTTTTTATTAAGGTATGATTGATATACACTCACAAAGTAGAAATTTAATAATTATTTACTGAATAACAATCTGATGTTAGGTACTTACATGGTAGTGAATAAGAGTGTCAGTTTAAAAACAAGAAGCCTCCATCTTACAGTAAAAAGTCAGAAGGATTTTTCCACTTACAGCAGCATCAGAAAGGAAAGATGGAATCTGCCTGAGGGTTTTTCATTCTACAAAGTCTGTGTTACCAAACAGCTTTCAAAGCCCAACAGGCCAGTGAGTTGACACTCCTACATTTTTCCACATGGAGGAAGAATGAGCTACCATCACCCCTAGTAGTTTACACTGCTTAGCTAGGGCTTTATTAAATTTCCAACAAATATCTGCAGCTGTCTCTTTGGAAGTCTTCCAGGTAAATAAAAGGAATAGAACTCAATTAAATAAAAAGCATCTAGTACCTCCATATACCTATTCAGACAGTATGGGAATTTTATTACAAATGGACTGTACCTTAAAATTACATTTCTATATACACTCAGAATCTCAAAAACCTTAAAGCATTTAATTTTAATGAAATCAAAAGACTACTTTTCCTTAGTATATATTTCTCAGCTCACAATTAAACTCTTGATGGTTTAGTTATTTAGAGTTACTAGCACATAAAATGCCTTTGGATAAAATTATATCCAATTGAACTAAATGAAAATCTATATTAAATTAAAAGTAGTTCCCTGAGAAATTTTTAGGTTGAAGAGGAAGTTTTTCTCCTTTAATGATATGGAAAGAACTAATTATAAAAGCGTATTGCTAGTGACAGTGAGTCACATAAACAGCATCACCTTTGCAGTGTGTCTGCCCACCATGAACCTTGAGTCTTAGTTTTCTGACATGTGAAATGGGAGTGCTATGCATACATCTAAGGTTGTAAAAGTTAAAATGAAAAAATTCAAGCTATTGCTAAATATGTTACTTAATGACTGATCAATTCTTTCCTGAATTTTATATTAGAAAAAAAGCTTATATCTTAATAACTGGTATGTGTTGTTTGCCAGATAGTATAAATTGTAAAGACTAACTACAAGATTTACATTTTGCATTGACTCCCAGAAAGCATATAATAAATACATAAATAATAATAACTTTTATAAAGTGTATCTACAATATTTCTGAAATCTCCCCACTTTTCTATATCTTTCCACTATTATCCATATTGGTAGGCAGAATGGACCCCAAAGATGTCCATGAACTATTTTCTGGAATCTGAAAATACATTATATTACATGGCAAAATGCACTTTGAAGATGTTAAAATAAAGTTAAAGATCTTAACAGGGAAATTATCCTGGATCATCTGAACTGGCCCAATCTAATTACATGAAACCTTAAAAGCAAAGAACTTTCCCTAGCTGGAAGGCAGAAGAAATGCAACAGAATGGGTACTCAGAGAGAGAGAGAAGCACAGAAAGTATAAACTGTGCCATAGTTAGCTTGAAGATGAAGGGGGCCATGTGTCAAAGAAAACTGGACCTCAGTCCTATGAAAGCAAGGAATTGAATCCTGCTAACAGTTTGATGGAATGTGGAAATGGAATATTCCCTTGAGCTTTCAGATAAAAGCCCAGCTTTGATGACACTTTGATTTTGGTCTTGTGAAACACAGAATAGAGAAACCAGCTGAGTTCAACCAGATTTCTGACAGAATGGTAGATTTACACTGTTTTAAGTTGCTAAGTTTGTGGTTATTTATTGTGGCAGCAGTAGAAAATTGATACACCATCGATCGATCAGGCCTTCATTATCTCTGCTCTAAAATAATAGAATGATCTCTCATTATTGATCTCTTTCTTACTGATAAAATCTTTCTCGCTCTGTCATGTCTCTGCCGCGAACCCTGCAATAGCTCCCGACTTCCAACTCGATGGTTCTAACTCTTTGGCATAACATTAAGTTATTTGCCAATGACCTCAACCTCTAATTGCTACTCTCATCTCCCACTGTGTACAAATACTCTCTGCTCTCTTCACACATAAATGGCATCTCTGTTCTCTGGGTCTAATACTGTCCATGTCTGAAATGTCCAGGCTTATTCTCAGCATTTTCACAGTTTAAACATTATCCATAATTCAAGGCTCAGATTAACTGTTATCTTAGTGTTGGAAGTGATCATTTCCACTGGTACACTGATAATAATGATAATATTAATAACAGCTAAACTAATGCTAACAATAATATTAACAACAGCAACTGCCATTTATTAAGAACTTAGTATATGTTGGACAATGTTATAAGTACTTTCATAAATTCTCATAATCACCTTATGAGGTAGGGAGGTAGACTCCATTAATTTTACAGCTTAGCACATGGAGGGTGAGAGAGGTTAAGTAACTTGTTCATGTAGCAGAGTTGCAATCTAAGCTCTAAAACTCTAAAATCTGTTTTTTTCCATTCTGCAACACTTCTTTATAGAATATTCTTTGTTCTTGCTTGTCCTTATCATGTTCAACCTTGTTTTATGTTTACTCAAATCTAAAATTCATTTCTTGTAATAGATATTAAGATCCTTGAGTATAAAAGCTATGAAAGAGTAGGGACTATATTTTGTCAAGTTTTGTCTTCCACAGCACCTACCAAAATGCCTTTCTTGCAAATAGTGTAGTTGATTAAAAAAAAAAGTTTACTTAATGAGATGAATAAATATGTAAATACTTTAGGGAAGTAATTAAAATACCATAAGAATTCATTAAAAAAATTTAAATAGCCTGATTACAAGTATAATCATTATGTTTGGGAAGGGATAATGCAAGATAATTTGCATTTATAGATATAAATGGCTACTTCCTTAACAATAGTTTTCAAGAGTTCTATTTATAATTTCTATAAATAACAATAACAGAACACTAGAATATGAGATGTTAAGAAATATTTGACATATATTTATGTGATCATTTATAGCTTTTAAAACTTCAGTGTACCAGTTTAACATGTTGAGGAACACAGTTTTAAATTATCTTCTCTATAACAAAGATGAATGGAATTTCTTTATCCATTCATTCTAACAAATACTGAGTATTTAGTAAATATCAACTATTATCTTAGGTACCAGAGATCTCAAAATGAACAAGATATAGTTCCTCCTTTCAAGGAATTTATAGTCTAATGTGATTCAGAGAAATAATAATAATACAACATGTTATTACTATACAAATAACACTTAAGAATCAGAAAACAGGCTTATATTTTACTATTATAAAAAAAATTTTCAATTCAACAACAAAAAAACAACACAATTAGAAAATGGCCAGAGGACTCACACAGACATTTCTCTAAAGAAGATAAACAAATGGTCAATAAGCACATGAAAAGATGCTAAATATTACTAATCATTAGGGAAATGCAAATCTAAACTACAATGTAATACTACCTTACACTACTATGACTATTATCAAAAAAGAACAAGTGTTGGCAAAGATGTGGAACACCTCAATGCTTGTGTACTGCTGGTGGGAATGTAAAATGGTGCAGTTGCTATGGAAAACAGTATGGCAGTTCCTCAGAAAATTAAAAATAGAGTTACTGAATGATTGAGTAATATCACTGAGCATATGTCCAAAAGAAATGAAAGCAGGGTTTCTAGATATTTGTACATCCAAGTTCATAGCAGAATTATTCACAACTGCTGAAAGGTGGAAGCAATCCAAAATGTCCATTCATAGATGAATGGATAAACAAAATGCGGTGTGTGTATAAACACACACACACACAGACAATGTAGTACTATTCAACCTTAAAAAGAAAGAAAATCTGACAAATGCCACAACATGGATGAACCTTAAGGACATTATGATACATGACATAACCCAGTCACAAAAGGACAGATACTGTATAGGTCCACTTATATGAAGTACCAAATGTAGTCAAATTCAGAGACAGAAAATGAATTGTGGTTGCCAGAAGATGGAGGAAAGGGGGAACAGGGAATTGTTTAATGGGCACAGAGTTTGAGTTTTGCAAGATAAAACAGTTCTGGAGATGGAGGGTGATAATGTTCATACAATAATGTGAAGGTACTTAATGCCACTGAACTGTACATTTGAAAATGGTTAATAAGTAAAATTTATGTTATGTGTATTTTACCAATTTAAAAAATAAGGTTCTTTAAAGAACAAACAATATAAAATTCAGTAAAATTTAAGAAATGCTAAATTGATCTCCATTAACAATAAAATTACTATCTTTCCCAGCTACTTGCTGATCCAAGCTTGCTACAGAAGTACTCTTATTACAATTCATAAAGTGTTAACACCTTTCACTTATAAGGAATACTTTACCTCACCTGTAAGAACCACTTGACAAATAATGGCATGATTATCAAAACTTTTGATTAGTAACAGTTGATAGCATTATAAGTGTTAAAACATTATAATTTCAAAAATGAGAAATATGCCTAAATCTAGTGTTAAAGGCACATTCTTTCTTAGAATACTTAACCTGTTTATCCTGTAGTTCTACCTTGAGATCTATGACAGGAAAAGACACTACTACTATTTAACTTCTCTATTATTCTTCATTATTACAAAGTTCTCAGTTAAATAGACCTGCAAATTCAGCAAACATTTACTTGGAACTATTAAATATTAGAACTGTGGTTTTAAGCCTTTTAGAATCACATACTAGATATACATATTATATAGTTGTCTTAAATCTTTTAAAGTATCTCTATTTCAGTAAAAAATTGCTTATAAATGACAATTCTATTATACCTCTACAATATGTAAAATATACATAAATATTTTAAAAGATTAAAATGCAATAAATACTTGCAAATCATTACTTATAATGGTAAAATGAGACTTCATGCTCTCAGGAAAAATGTCTGAAGTAACATGCATTATAATTTTCAAAAATACTGATTTGCTCCCCAAACAGGCTTCGTCTTTTCCCTGAGTACTTCCTAGACTACATTTCCCAACCTCCTATTGTCCAGAGTCAGCTGTAGCCAATGAAATACAAGCAAAAGGGAACACCATTTCATTTCCTGCCCATAAAAACTTCCCATGTGTGCTGGCTGAACAGAGTGCTCCAAGCCCCTGGAAGAGGGTAAAGTCACAAATGAAAAGGGCCTTCAGATGCTGCATGCCCACAAGAGAAGGCCACCACCCACTGGGAATAATTGTGTTGCACTGGTATTGGCTTGGTATTAAATTTATTTTGTATTGTTTTCAAGGTTTACATATTAGAGCAGCTGGCATTATATTAGCTAATAAATAGAGCAATTTGAAGTCTGCTTCCAAATTCAGATTTCTTATATTTAGTTAAATGATGTTATAGTTGAAAAAGAAACTTCACAAAAACATACACATAGACCATGTAATGTATAAAGGTAAGTGAGGTTCACTGTTAATAACAGTGGATGTGTATAAATCTCTATTCAGGTCTTCCTTTTTTGCTTAATTGTAACATTAGTATTATGTTCATCCACAGTTTTACTGCAGGAATTTACTTAAGTCACTTGCCCATCTTTTGATGGTTAATTAACCCCTCAGAAAGACATGCAACACAAGACCACCTGACATCCAGACTAACTGAGAACACAAGGGCAAAGCACATATTACATATTAGTAATGTTTAATTTCTTTTTTGTGTTTTAAAGCAATGAAAATAAGTTCCTCCATTTTCTTTCCATTCCTCAGAGAACTTGATTATGCACCCCAAGGAGTACATATGCCCTACACTGCAGATCACTATATTGGAAACTATACCAGACACCAAGAAACATATATATTATAAGAAAAACAGGCTAGTCAGGAGATGGACAGATAAATAAATGACTACAGCTCCTAAGTGTTATCAACAGAGTAAATATAAAATACCGTGTGAGCTTAGAAATTATTACAAGATGAAAAGGGCATAGATTTCATGAGTGACTTAGGTCATAACAGTTGATACCCACTTGGGCTCTGAATCCAAAGCTTTTTCACCTACTCAGTTGTTCCCACAAGGATTCTCTATCTCATTAAAATAACAAAACTTTTTGACTCCATCTCCCCCAAGCTATGGTCCCATTTCTATATTTCCTTTCTATTGAAAACCCTAGAAAGAGTTGTTTTCATCTGTTCTGTCACATGCTTCTATTTAAATTTAAATTAATAAAATTAAAATGTAAAAAAAACCAAAAAATTCCATTACTCAGTCACACTAGTCACATTTCAAGTGCTCAGCAGCTGCACATGGCTAGTGGTATCACGTTGTTTTGGATAGCACAGATGGAGAACACTGCCACCATTGCTGAAGTCACAGGGCTAACCTAGACTAAGAGGGAAGTCTCCAAAACTATACTGCCTGGAATCAAATCCCAATTTCTACTCTTACTAAGTGAGTAAACCTGGGGAAGATATCCCCCCCTCTGCTTACTTTAGTTTCCTTATCTGTAAAACAAGGAAAATTGTAATTAATTCCTGCTTCATAACATTGTTGTGAAGTTTAAATGAATGACATGTAAAGTGCTTAGAATAGTACCTAGCATATAAGAATGCTAAGTATTAGGTGTTCTTATATTTGTCCTTGAAATTATTCTCATTGACTCTATTTCACCACCCATTTTTTTTTAACCAGCTCCAATCAGGCTTTGCCCACCACTGCAAGGTTTGTCAAGGTTTAACAAATTCCTCCATCTTGCTAAATCCAATGATCAATTGTCAGTCTTCATCTTACCAGACTTTGGAGAAGCACTTGACACAACTGATCATCTTTCTTAAAATATTTTATTTGGTTTCCATACTATATTCTTTTTTTCTCTTTCTTTTTCTTTTAACAACAGCTCTTTTTTAAGTCTCCTTTGATGGATTCTTTTCCTGATTTCTAAATGTTAGCGTATCCCAGAGCTGGGATCTTTAGAAATGTGGGTTTCATGAACAGGCGAAGGAGCATACAAAAAGCCCAGCATCAGGAGAGAGACATGACTCAGCTGCTATGTGTACTTGCCAACATACCTTCAAAAACAGTCCCCATTTGCCAATTATTGTCATCCAGAGTAATTTCACTGTTCCTTAAAAGATCCCATTTTGTTGAGTTTTCTACCCTCAGAAGACAAGTAAACTGTCTTGTCTGATCTTGAAATCCACAGTAGTAAAATGATATTTATATTTATAATGATAAATATCACCTTAAAAAATTGAAAACATTATGGTACACATTCATTAAATGATAACTCTGTAACTTAATTACATGCAGATTTCCATAGGGGCCAGAAAAATCAAGACAATATTAAATGAGTCTTTGAAAATGCAAACTTTCTAGTTGAAAATATATCTTGGTTTTGGGTAGTTAGGCAACACATCTTATGCCTAAAAAAAGGATCTATTGTAAGATCCAACATCATAAAAATAATTACTTTAGATAATGATATCATATGATCAAATAGTTTAGATATTAAATTTGAAGATTTTAGTTTTAAATACTGTTGGAGCTTGTGATGGCATTTTTTTCTTAAGAAAAGAAAACAAAGTCCTTATTTTGAAACACATATATGTATACACACAAATATGGAACTTAGAAACCCATTTAAATTTTGGAGTACAGTAATGGAAAACAATCTCTGTTGGCTATTCTAAAGCTAAACTTGGGCTTTAAAATGACAGATACTCTGAATTCTATTGTAAGTCAAAGCTATTGGTGGGTAGGTGGATAAATTGCACATTTAAGAACAATTAAAATTTTGACCATTACAGTGTTACTGAATGAAGACAACAGCAAAAAGAAATACTTGATTTTTTCCATATATATATATATATAAAGGAGCTATATGATATAATAAGGAGCAAGACTGTATTTCTTAAGTCTGCCAACATAAAATGCTTTTGAAGATAAAAACCAAATCAAAGTTGTTACAGAATCTCAGTGTATGGTCAACTTATATTTTTAAATAAGAATATTATTTAAAAAATAGATATATGGGATATTTATATCAAAACTGTAAAAATATGAACTTGACCACTGAGAAATACTGAACATTCTCTTCCCGAGATCCTTCACATGCTCAGTGCCTGTGACACTCTCTCATAGTTTCTGTCCTTGCTTCATGTTCTCTTAGCCTCCTTAGTAATCTCTTCTTCCTCCCAGTTCTAAAATGGTAACTTCCACGGGGCATTGTCTTGGCCTACTGCTCTTTTGTCTCTTGTGTTCTCCTTGAGCAATCTCAGCCATGTTTATAGTTTAAAGCATCATCTAAACTTAATAACTCCCAGATTTATGTCCCTGGTTCTGATACCAACTTCAGAAGTTGCTTATTTAAATAGGTTCCAGCCATTTCTACTAGAATGTCCCATAGATAGCTCAAATTTGAAATGTCCTAAACTGAAGGACACATCCTCTCCCTCTTCCCCCTACCTACGCCTTCTTTCAGACTTCCAATATCCATTAACAGCACTATGCCATCAACCCAGGGATGCAAGCCAGGAACACGGGAATTCTCTTGGAACCTCTCTCCTTCACCTCCGCATATCCAACCAGTCATTAAATCAGGTGAGTGACTACTAACTGTTTTTTAAAAATTCCCTGAACAACTGATTTAATTCAGGATCATATCTCTTGTTCTGAATTATCATACTACTTGTCTGAATCATTGTACATTCATTCTAAAATACTCTTTACCAGATGCTGATCTAAGTTTACTGTATATTGCAGCCCTAATAGAGTCTAAGTGCTGAGAGCAGTATCTCTCTTGTTCATGTTTTCTTTAGGGTAGTCCCTGGCATATGGTAGATGCTCAAAAAATACTTGTTAGATAAATAAATGGCGGCCTGAATTGCCTATAAATTATACATTACGCAAATATGACCATACTACTGAAAACCTTTTAAAACTTCCTATCACCTGTAAATTAGTATGATCTACAGGACTCTTGATGCTTTGTTCTCTATTTATCTATCAGCCTGATCTCAAGCCACATTCAGTCCAACATTTTATGTTAAAATTATACCTAATTGCCTATCATTCTTATACATATGGTGCTTCTGTGTCTTTTTTCATCATGCTTTCTGTCTGGGACACCTTTCTAATGCCCTTTACTTGGTTAGCAATCACTTCAAGCCTCAAATCAGGTATTCATCCCAGCTGGTCTTCCTCTGAGCACCCCAACACACATTCTAAGTAATTCTAGTTTTATCATTAACATACAGAAGTTTCTATTTTCTATTAGATTATAAGCAAATCAGATTATAAGTGAGTTCTTACTCATCTTTATTCTCCATGTGCATAGTACATAGTACTCAATATTTAGCAAAAAACCCTGAATGAATGGAATTATTTAGCTTAACACCACATACTCCTTAACTTTTTACAGAATTATTAATATCTGTTTACATTCTTAGTTTTAATTGATAGACTTTATTTCTAGATCAGTAAAGTTTATAGATACTTCCAAGTATTAAAGAGAAAAATGCAATAAATAAAATTCTAACTGCTAGAGATATATTAAAAAACTCTCAACCCAGCATCTATCATATTATCCCAATGCAGCTAATTACATATAAATATTAGCAATTAAAAAAATCATTTAACTATGGTCTCTATGTGTCCATAAATTAAAATTTTATTTCTATATTAAAATGCAAAACATTTTTAAAGACCAAATGAAAAATTCCTGTGACAATAGTTATATTAAATATAGTGAGTTACAACCAAGGTATAAAGAATACCACCAAGTAACTAGTTTCATATAATATTAGTACATAAGGCTCAAATTGCAGAATCACTGTTATAGTTTATAAAATCAAGATTAGCCGGGTCCAGGAATTAATGCATCCTTAAATTCTTTCACGTTGCAGATTTGTGTCCTGATTTCTGTGTACAAGAATCCTATTATTCAAGCATCAATGAGACTTAATCCATTTGCCTATAATTTATTTGCTGTGAAAGAAACACCATATTACAAGCTTTTGTAGAAGCAGAAGATCTGCTATTGTTTCCAAAATACCAGGATTTAATGTTTAATTATCAACACCCATTTGAAAAGGCATTGCTTTGACTCACAAATTTCTTAATTACTAACAGTGGCTTTTCTGAGTGGGAGTGCTGTATCTAATTTATTTTTGCAGATGTGACTTAGAAACTGAATTTTAAAGTAGGAAAGCTTTGAACATCTTCACTTGTCAGCAGAAAATTCCTCCATCCCTGCTGCTGAAGAATATTGCTGCTTGAGATTTTAACAGGGAAATAAAAACTTCAGTGAGTAAATTGATACTACTGGCAAATGCTGCTTACAAACTGAAAAAGAAGTTAGGATGTCAGCAATAAAAGAACTAAATTAGTCACACAAAATATGAGATGTCATCTTCATCTTGGTAACTTGCTGGGAATGAAAATTAATTTGGCTTGTTCCAACTTGAGGAACCTAAAGAAAAGCAAATATCTCAGAGATCAGAGTACTTTACAAAGGACCAATAACTGGCAATCAGGGTACCATCGCTTAACTCCTCCCTAAGGAGGAGACATACATGCATTTCAAAAACAGTAATCAAGGGTCACTTTGAAGCAGGTTCATTCACTTCTGGAAAACAAAGTACCTGTTTTATTTTCAGAAAAAGTAACTAGCTTAAGATGCCCCTTTCCTCTGGAACATGTCATCTTCCACATATTACTGTAATCAAATAAGTAAAAGGAAAGAATATGTATTTTTAAATTATCTTAAATGTTAATGTAAAACTTTTTTTCATTAAAGCTCAAATATGAAGTTAAAAGTAACATAAAAATGCCTACCCGTTTGGCTGAGCTGCGAGGCGCTGCGACTTTTCCGGGAGAGTCCAACAATAGCTACCATTTTGGCCCCGATGCTAGAGCGCCGCTTTTTGCTGCCGGTGGCCAAGGCGCCCACTGCAGTGTCAGACTGGCTGCCGTCATTCTTCTCCAGCGAGCACATGTCTCCACTGATGCTGCTGCTTTTAGTCATGTTCTTCCCTGAGATGCCCATTTGTCTGCTTTGCATTTTGGATGTAAAGACACTGCAGGCCGATGGATCATTAAAAGTGAGGACACGAGTAAAAAGGAAAAGAGAAAATGTACTTTAGATGAAACATATGGAGTATAAATTTTATCATTTATGGGACACATTTTTACGTTGTCCAATACCGTGTTCTTGGATAGGCTTTACTATTCAGGGCCAACCTAATGCAACTATGTAAAATCAGACTTATGATTTCATTACTGCTGTCAAAGAAGATACTGGTTTGCACAGCCACATGGAAAAAAAAATTCACAAAAGATTAGCAGGCTCATTTGAGAGAACAGGCTGCCTTGCCAGTAAAAATATGTTTTCAGGCAGCCATACAACATAAGGAAGAAGTTTCCAAAAGCATTCTTCTCTAATTTGCCTTACTATCATCTTCAAAAAGAAATTAAATGAGTGGGGGAATTTTGCAAAAATGTCAAAAATTACAGCATCCACTGCTAAGAGTGGCCCTTTAAAACAAGTTTTCTCATTTTATGGAAAACCTCATAAGGCTTATTTAATGATGGTTGAATTTTCTAACAGGGATTGATGTTTCCATGAGCTATGAATTAAAAATAATTTATTTCACTTTACATAATTTCATTTCCTGATATGTCTATGTTCCAAAAATAAAGAAAAATTTCCCTCTTGTATTCATGTGAAAGAAAAAAATCATCAGTTTTCTCAACAATGTGGTCAGAAAGCCATCACTGAGCCAATGAAGCAAATGAGCTCATTGACAATCTACTACTAGACTAACATTGCCAGTGGGAGTAATTCAGGAAAGGACGCTGGGCTCTCTGTGATGACTGGCGTAGGGGTTGAAGAATCTGGAAGCGAGCTACCCAGCTGGCCCCATAAACTTCTGAAGAGTATGAAGAAAAAAGCCTGCTTTGCAAGAATGGGAAGACTTATTTACATGTCAATTTTTGACTCAGTGTTAGAGAGTCATAGTTTCTGCTCTAATTTAGTCTGGTAACGTCAGTGTATAACATAACTACAGAAATAAAGAAAAACAATGAAAACCAAGGAATAGCAGAAATATACATCATTTAAAGGATGAGAATTAGAAAACTGACCTATTAAGGTGAGCTCTTATCTCTAATTGTATTTCTTAGTCTTCCTAAACACTTTTTTGTCCTCATTTTGACCTGCCATATCTAGGGTCCCCTTTATTAAATGCTTTGCTCCCCTGGATATCATTTATTGCATGTATTCTGGACAAATAAACACAGAAGTGCAATATATGATTTTCATAGTATGCTGTCATCAGAAAAAGTGTGACTAGAAAAGTCAAAGTTTGGTTGAAACTAAGGCTGTGAAAATAATAACATATTCCATAGTCCCAGTAATCTAGTGCTCCTGTTACATAGGAATTTTTACCCTAAACATACACTTTTCTAAAAGAGTCACTGTGTCTATTACCTATCAATGAAGGTACCTATGTATCAAAGATATACAAAATATTGCTTATTATTCTTGTGATATTTGTATTTTAATTTTCATGGCTGGATATAAAAACTATAAAGAATTTGGCCAAAATCAAGCAGCATATAATAAAAAACTAACTGGAACCGATAAGTCAGTTTACAGATAAATATTTCAATGGGCATAAGAGTAACAGTGTAAATAAAACATATAGTCATTTCAAAACAAATATTTCATTCTATTGAGAGCCAGAAAAGTGGTTAGGAAAGAACTTACTCAAAGAATTAGAGGCAAAGGTGATTTAGAATTTTGTGCCTAGAAATATAGAGGCTCCAGCAGGTACTACAATGGAGAATGAGAATTGCCGCATGAGAACAGAAAAGACACTTGAGGATAGGACATAGAGATAATTCCAGGAGTGGAAAGATTTATAAAATCTTGAGATAGGAAGTGGTGCTAGAAAAGGTCTCTAGGCTCTGAAGTTAGAAGACAATAGTAATAATGGTAGAGCAGGAAAAACCCAGGGACATGGCCGAACTCCCAAACATTGTGGCACCTTGGAAGCCTTAATTCCTTTTCTCTCCCATTGTTGTGTTCCCAGAGGCAAGTGCCAAGAGCAAAGTGGATACCTTTCACTATGAGAACTCATACCTGATTGTACCAGTTGCCAATGACTGGGCAGATGTCTGTATTTTAAAGTGCCATTTTCTTCAATTCTGGCATATTCCTTGGGTGGGGTAAAGGGAAGAACAGATTCTGCTTTTGTCTAAAGTTCCCCTGATTAAAATCTTTCTCTGTCTTAAATACTATTCCTTCCCTAAAATGTGGAGCTAATAGAAAGCAAAGATTCATGTAAAAGTTACTTGGAAGGAACTGTCTATACAGGTTAGTAGCTGGTTCTGGCAATAAGGAAATAATAATAGCTCGAATTAGTAAGCAGCTTAGTAGCTGGTTCTGGCAATAAAGAAATAATAATAGCTCAAATTAGTAAGCATTTACTACATGCCAGATGCTATTCTAGGTGCTTTAAATGAATTAATTCCTGTTGTTCTCACAATTGTTATAGAAGAGGAAACCGAAGCCCTTATAGATCACAGCAATTGCCTGAGTAGTGCTGGTTAGGAAATAATCAACACTGGAACCACTGGAATTTCTTGATGGAGAGTTTCAGTAGGAGGAAGCTGGATACTTAGGCCAAATGTTCAAGGGAATGGTCAGGGCTAAAAAGACAGAGTCAGTAAATATTTGTTGAACAGGGGAGGATAGATTCAGTTAGGAGGTGGCTGAAGCAGGCAAGCCAAGAGTGTAAAGAGAAAGAATGAAAAGGGTTGAGAAGGTATTCTGAAGAATACTTAACATTTAAAGGGGAGGAAGAAGAGGAGTGACTGAGGGGAACAGAAGAACGAAAGAAGAAAATAATTTCCACAGAAGACAGAAGAACAAAGTTTAAGAATGTTGAGGTGATCAAAATGATGCAAAGAATTAATCAGTAGTAATATTTAAGTAGGGCTGCAGAAGGAGTCCTGAAGGCACAACTGACCTTTAAGACAGGGGCTATTGAAATAGAGATTTGTTAGTTTCCACGGAGTCAACAAGAGAATTTAATGGGAAGAAGTAGAAGCTATGAAGACAGATAACATTTTGGAGAAATTTGCTATTGAAGATTAAGAAAGAAATAGTAAACTCATGGGGGCAGCAAAATGGAGAGAAAAGTTACTAAAATAAGGATTACTGGACAATTATTTATTTTTAGGCAAAATCAAAAGGCCTTGAGGAGAGAGAATGATTAAGAAGAAAGCTAAGAATTGATACAAAAAATTTCCTTCAAGATGGAGAAATACGTGAGTTCAAGAACTCAAGACAAACGGAGTATGATTTAGAGCATTCAACTTTTATATTTCTCTTACTCATTGGACTCCTTTTCCTAACCTAGCAAATAAGGTAACAGATGATTGTTAAAATACTTCTAATCTTCGAACTTCTATGACTATCCTACCTCTCCTAATTTTTTAAATAACTGATTCCTTTCAGGTTTCATGGCTCTTTTCCTCTTTCTTTTGAATTCAGCTTTTTGTATAATTTTACACAATATTCCTCAGTATACGATCTTTAAGCAATAACATCTTTCCCTTTACAGATTTCCAGATTAAACTCCAAAACTCTAAGCCAGCAATTCAATGTGTACAAAATCCCCTTATACTTTTTGTTTCATCTGTACTTTTCAGCTAAACCTGATTATTTCTATATTTAAGTATTTTAGTCAGGAATAAACTTCCTTAGAACTCATTTTCATTTTAGCGTCTTCTGATTTTACCACATAATTACATAGTAATTCTGATAACATGAAAAGGTCCATGACAAATTATCAGAAGGTATGTTCACTGGCCTTTAACTTAAAACATCGATTTACATTTTTCACGTTCTTACTAATATCAAAGGAACATTAACAGTTAAGTTTTTGTGAAGATAAAACTGAGAGCTTTTATTTATTCCTGCTAATCATCCAACTCTATAATCAGGGTATCAAGTTTGTAGAGTATTTAACATATGATGAATATTCTGCACTACTGAAGTGATTACACTAAATAAAATTCACATTAGGTCTCTAGACATTATACTGAAAGCCAAACCATAATAGAAAGATATTCTTAGATGGTAGCTTTTACCCATATAAAATCATTAGATGTGTTTCAAAGTGTATAAAATGTATAAATGACTATATATTAAGGATAATAATTCCACAGATTATAAGTACAAAATACATTAGTCCCATATTTTGAAATATAATACTCTAATTTTTTTTTGAAAACTTGACTATAAATCAAATCCAAGTAAAAAAACAACTCTACTTTGTGTGGTCACATTGCATCATTTTAGATACTGAGAACATGCTTTAAACATATATATTAATAACTCTAAATATTATCTATTCAGCTTCCATATCTAATTAAAATCAATCTTTCAAATTTGCATAGAAGAATCTGTCAGGAGTTCTGGATCCCATGGGATTAAAAAAACCAAAAACGCATTCTAGAATTTTTTTTCAAGTGGCCAAATATATATTACCCATACATTTATAATTCCTTTATTTCTGGAAACAAAGATGCTTTTATTGAGGTTAACTGTTTCCCTTAGATTTGACTTTTGCCTCACTTCGATCCCTTCTGCTTGCTGACCTACACTGTTGCTTGCCCATGTAGCCCTGGATGGCATAGCGTGGCTTCCCTATTTCCTAGATCCTGTTATTATAATAAACTTTGTTTTCCTGAGTCTCTCCTGTGTCTCCTCTTGTAGCCATATGTAACTGACCATCACACAGAACAAAGGAGGCATGTAAGTATATATATGTAAGATGACTGTACTTCTTGTGGAGGACCATGGTTTATACCCTAATTAATAAATTTAGAAAAACACAATGATAAATTAGGCAGGATATGAAGCAAAATTCTAAGGGAGCATGAATATATAAATTACTTTGTGAAGTATAGCACAGTATCTTGGTTAAGACTTAAACTTGCATTTTTTTAAGTTTAATTTAGGCATTTCATGTGGAAAGCAAAATGCTTTCTATCACAGGAGTCTGTTACTCTTTGTTAAAATAAACTTTCCTTGCCTAATTAGATGAACACCAGTAATTTCTCTTTGACTAAATCTTGTGTTAATAAATCCAATGTATTAAAATTTCCAAGATTATCCCTTTATTTGCGCCTAAAGGAAATGTTATTATTCTTTCATGTAAAAACATGCAAATACCTGATTGGACTTAGAATATTTGTTTACCTTATATTTGTACATGTAGACAATGATCCAGTCATCATTATGCAAGTACAAGTTTGTTTTATGTCACTCAGAAATCACCATGAAAAGGAAGATCATAATCTCCTTCAATAATTAAAATGAAAGCTATTATTTCATTTGACAAGATGTCCTCGATCACATATACTGAATCTACCTTGGAACCATTTAAAGGAAGGCCTTTAGTCAGTTAAAATCTGAACTTTGGTTTTTTTTTCCTTCTTAGATTCCAAGTCCATCATCCTGCAAAGATTGTGAATTTTTTCTACTCTGGGATGATGTCTCAGAATGCATAATGCTAGTCTTTCAAGACTAGGAAATCCACTGAACCTGTAGCTGACACACAATCATTTTCTGAAAGATGCTACAGAATCATTGTCTATAATCTCCATGCTGTACTACCATCTCTGCAACCAACTTATATTATGATTGAAAATTTCTGTGCCCTTTTATCCCCTTTATCATCCCCACCAACAGGCCCACCCCAACCCCTCCTTTATGGTAGCCACCAGTCACTTCTCAGTGTCTATGAGTCTACTGTTATTTTGTTCATTTTGTTTTGTTTGTTTTTGATTTTACAAATACGTGAAATCATATGCTTTTTGTCTTCCTCCACCTGGCCTATTCATTTACCGTAATACCCTCTGGGTCCATCCATGTTGTCACAAATGGTAGGATTTTTTTTCATGGCTGAATAATACTCCACTGTGTATATGTACCACATCTTCCTAGTCCATTCATCTAACAGACACTGGTTGCTTCCATATCTTGGCTGTTGTAAATGATGTGGTGATAAACAACAGGAGTGCATATATCTTTTCAAATCAGGGATTTTGTTTTCTTTGGGTAAATTCCTAGAAGTGAGATTATTGGGTCACATGGTATTTCTATTGTTAGTTTTTTGAGGAACCTCCATACTGCTTTCCACAGTGGCTGCACAATTTACATTCCCACCAAAAGTGTAGGGGGGTTTCCTTTTCTCCACATCCTCACCAACACTTGTTATTTCTTGTCTTTTGGATTGTGGCCATTCTAACTCATGTGAGGTAATATGTTATTGTGGTTTTGATTTGCATTTCCCTGATGATTAGTGATTTGGAGCACTTTTCATGTGCTTGTGGCTCACATTTTATTTTTTACTGGACAATGCTGCTCTAGGTAATTGATCTAAGTGGCATAGATTTATTCCAGGAAAAATATTTGATAGAAAATGTATTTTCCTGTGTAAATTATCATTTTCCTTTGATATTAACTATGAAATGAGTGTTGTTCTTTGAATAGAGTGACTAGTACAAAATCTTACAAAGAAAATCAAATATCATTGACAAAACACTAAGTAAGCTTGAAACTAAAGATAACAACTAAAATACAATTGACACTCAAAATAAAACATAAAATACATTGAAAGCAAAAATATAAAGCAGCAAAAGAATATTTAGCAAGTAGATGTTAAAAAGATAAGGCAGAAACATGGCTCTAAAATGAAAAATCTATTTTTCTACTTTAATGCTTATTAGGACACACATATTTCTATTCTGTTAAGAACCTTGTTTCCTAAACTTAAAACAAAGAATATCTGTGATTTGTGTATCTAGTAAGAAAAATAATTACCTATGGGGAAGCCAAGTGAATTTGCCACTCGCTCACATTCAAGATGTAGCTTCATTACTCATGCAGTAACTAAGTAACCAAAGTTGTTTGTGTTTGAGTTCCCTGTTAAGTAAAATGAGGATAATAATACCCCAACCTTATCTAGAAAGTTGCTGTAAGACTTTCTCCTTTTTTCCTAGTTCATTTAATCAGTAATCTTTACTCTTCACTGTTATGAGAACTTCAATTTCCCCACTTTTTCTCCAACTATCAGCCCCCTCATCTTTAGTTATGCTTAATTAACTTAAA
Organism: Manis javanica; assembly: GCF_040802235.1. Taxonomy (NCBI): domain Eukaryota; kingdom Metazoa; phylum Chordata; class Mammalia; order Pholidota; family Manidae; genus Manis; species Manis javanica. The sequence continues at coordinate 188,084,535 of NC_133157.1, read as the reverse complement.
TTCCATGCTTCTCATTTCAACCACTCTTTTGCAAATACCCTCAGGCTTTTTAGTATTCCTCATGATATATGGTATCCAACTGTCAGAACTACTACTATCACATGCTTCTTCTATGCTTGCTTAATGTTTGAGCATTGTTATAAAAAAATTTGAATTCAGTAGGACACATTGGTTCTACTTTAATTCCCCATCATCGGCCTCTGCACATGCGCTCCCACTTCCCACAATAATCACTGCAATCCTTCTTCACACTACTCAAACCTCCCACTTTCTGCTTTCCTCTCAGAAGATAACTTCCTTGTATGTCACAAAGAATACAGAAGCTGTCAGAATAAATTATCTTGTCATAAAAATAATATAGACATATGCCAATCTTATCAATATACACACACTCACTCACATACACATCTATCATCTTTAAGTTAGCTAAGTTTCTTTTCTGAACTACAGAACTGTCTACCCAATACTTACAATAAACCCTCAGATATCACACAGGATATCACAAATTGCATGTGTCTCAACCTGAATTTAATCGTTTTTCTCAAATATATTCCTCTTTCAGTCTTCCATTTCAGTAAAGAATATACCTTGCTTAGGATGGAGATCCAAGAAGCACCCTTGACTTCTCCCTTTCCTTCACCCCTCACCTAATCTATCACCAGGTCCAACAGATTCTACCTCTACAACATGCTCATATCCTTTTATTTCTCCCCATCCTGACATTACCACTCAAGTCCACGCTACTCTTGTCTGCTCTACTGCAGTAGCACCTAGCTGCTCATGTTGCATTTTCCACAGATCAGCCAGATTGATTTTATTATAAAATACAAATAGAGTATCTCACTCTTCTGCTAAATTTCTTCAATGTCTTCTCACTGTAGTTAGGAAAAATCCAAAATCAATAATATAGAAGCTATCAGAAGAAGTTCCTTTATCTTCCAACTATCAGTCTCTAAACCTAATTGTTTCTATACACTATTCTCTGTATTCCTTCCCATAACAACAACAAAAAGTCCCCCTTCCTTGTAAATACCAATGCCTTCACTGTAGCTCAGGATTCCGCCGTCTTCTCCAAAGTCCTACAAGACTGCATGATCTGGTCCAAGACTTTCTCTTTCACCTCATCTCATTTTTCTTTATAAACTACTTTCAAGCTACAGCAGCCTCTTTTAAATTCCTGAAATGTCAAGCACTTTTCCACTTCGGCACCTTCACAGATATTGTACCCATTTGAAATACTCCTCAGAATAACCTTATAAAATAGGATCTACCATAAGCCCAGAAGAAGAACGTGAAGTACAGAAAGGTGATGAGTTTGTCCAAGGTCTCTTTGCTAGTAAGTCGTGAAGGTGGTGCTTGGACCCAGCATCATGGACGGGAACTCATACTCTAAGCCATCACATTTTACCAGTACCACAAAAAGGTGAAAAAGAATTCCACTAGCTTAGAGAAGGGGTGGCCAAACTTTAACCTGCATCAGAACAATCTGGAGGGCTTGTTAAAACATGGAGTACTCTGCCCCATTCCTAGACATTTTGATTCAGTAGGTCTGATGTCTGAAAATGTGCATTTCTAACAAGTGCCCAGATGAGGCTGATGCTGCAGATCCTGCATCCATATTTTGCGAATCACTGGTTGAGGGTACCACTGTATCCCATGTGAAAAGGGAGAAAGCCTTCATTTGCTGCCTAGTAAACATTCAGGTCACCCCTTTTGTTCTGTTCAATTCTTTCAGCCTTGCATTTACTATCTACCTACAAGCTGCTATTTTACTTCCCTTTATAGACATTATGCTACATGTGTTAACGGCGCTTATCCATTCTCCTATATGCCTTAGTCAGAGAGTTTTGCAATCCCCACAGAGGTTTTTGTTTTATCTCTGCCTACCTGGTCAGCTTTTTTGCTTTCATGTCTTCCATAATTGTAGGTTGAGATGAGTTAGGGTAGAAATTGAAGTATTTTGTCCATTAGAGGGTAGTTCTGTGCTTTTAAATTTTAACAAAATTAGGTTAATAAGTAAGAATTACACTCATGAGACTGGATTTTTGCCTTTAAGACTAGAAAGCATATGCCTTTAGACAAATGACTTCATCTCCCTGGACTCAGTTCCTCAATTGTAAACTTAAGGGAATGAATTTTACAGAATGTAAGATAATTCTATTATAAAAGACATAAATTCTAAAATGACCCAAAGAGAAATTTCACAGGGCAGAACTTTTTATTAAGGCTAAGCTTACAGTAGCCTAGAACATGAATATTCCATCTAAGAAAAAAATGTTAAAATGCATTTAGCTTAGTTCTAATTACATTAATGTGCAAAATAGGAAAGTAAAAGGAATAGCTTCCAAAATTATTTAAATGTATACATGGATTTGTCACTGAAACAGAAAATACATGTGTTTATTAATTTAGAAAATAGCTAGCTACAAGCTTCTAGCCCTTCCCCTTCCAATCACTAATTACAATAATATGAATATAACATTAATAGCTACTAATCAAATGCTTTGCATTGAACTCTATGCAAAATATTTCACTTATTTTCTAACTCCTACCATCCTATGAAGTGCTATTGTCTCTACTTTTCAGATGAGAATACTGAGTTTTATAGTGATCTTTTACAAATAAAATTAATGCAAAAATTTATCTAATGGCTTCTTCCTACATAGAATAAGACAGAAATTCTGTTGCATATCCTAAGGATTGAGTAATGCTCTGACCCATGTTTAACATTCCAACTTTATCCCCTTCTCCCTTTCCTCTCAAACATTATGCTCTAGAAATACACCATTAAGGTAATTACCTGAAATTCCTACATACTTTCAGTTTTCTATGCCTTGACATCCACTTTTCTTCTATCTCAGAAACATCCTTCTTTCACACAGCCATTTAGCAAGCCACCATATTGTAGGAAAACCACCAAGGATATACCTGGACTCTGCTGCTATACTAAAAGTTTTAGACAGCAACAGGATTCGGAAATCACCTTCATTTTTGGTATTTTCACTGGAGTAGACAACTGCCGCCATGTGGTACCAAACAGCAACTGGAATCTGGGCATTTAAATTCATGTAGCAAGGCAGCTAACTGCACAGGTTTACCCAGATCATTTCATGAACTTAACAACATGGTAACATTACATTTTACATCATGAAATTTTGGATGCCAATTAAAGTGATCCCTTAGGGTTTTACCACCATTATAGAAATTCTATTTAAATTGTTTACTCTTTTCTCATGGAACATGGATAGGTCATTATGTCAGTGTATTTCAGCATCCTAGTACCTGATTTATGGCCCTAAGTAGCTCTAAAGAATTTATTGAATAAGTGAATTCAATAAGTTTGTTATATGAATGAACAAATAAGTTTTCACATAAAAGTTTTGCCTTTAAAGTTGCAACTTATTTCTTATTTATTTTGTTTATTTTAGCAAATATGTACCAGTGTTCACTTTTACAGATGTTTTGTTAATTTTAATGTATTTAATCCTCAGATGATCTAATGAGAAACTAGGCCTAAAGAGACTAAGTAATTTCTTCAGGGTCACACACACACTAGTGTGGGAAAGCCAGGATTAAAACCAACTGTCTGCCTCCAGAGACTGCACTCTTAAATGTAATGCTGTATTTACACACATTACTCTTTCTTTCATTTACTCATTCGCCCATCCTTCCTAACATTTAATGAGCACTTAATATCTATACCAGCTCTGGGCTGAATACTAGCATTGGGCACAGAGGTAGGATCCTCAGAAGACGATTGTTGAATTAATGGTTTTACTTCTAATTTACTATATTTTTATGAACCCTTAAGTCACTTCTTAAGTAATTATCATTAGAATTCAAGTAAGTACAACCTTAGGGTCAGGACAATATTTTAGAACAGCACACATTTATAGAAAAAATTAATGTGGAATAAGTAAATGTTCTAGAGCTAACATGACTAAAATTAAAAATATACATATATATATCTACACACATATATATAGTATTATGTAGTTTCCTACCTTTTACAAAAGTCACTGATATAAATTTTCCTTGATGACTAGGATAATCCTTATAAATATCATTTATGATTCTGAGTTTCAGATAACTTGGAATTAGGGCTGAATGGGCACTAGTTCCAGAGTGGCTATAATGAAAATTGGTTTGAAAACTTGCACTCTTTGATCCCTTATCTCTGGAGGCTACTGTAGCTATATGGTTTTACTATCTTGAAAATTACTGAGGAAATCAAAGACCAAAACAATGTTATTAGAGGATATTTCTTGCCTTTTAAAAACATATAACTTTCACTAATGCCATCAATGTGACGTGGGTTTTCAGTTCCATTCAAAATTTCTTTATGACACTATTTCAAAAACAGTAACTTTAGAAGTTATCAAACATATGCCCATTGATGGCTTACTCTATGCTAACTATTGTGATAAGCACCTCAGATATATTTTATTTCATTTCATGTTCATAACAATCTTTAAGGTAGGTAATTCTCCCTATTCTGCCAATAAAGAAACAGATTATTTGGGGAGTAAGTTGTTCAGGGTCACACACTGATGAGTGGTTTTGATTTAAACCCAAGTTTACCTGGTCCTACAGACTATTTGCATGACTACTGTACTACAGTGCTGGTGTAATATACCCATCAACAGAACATCAACATATTTCATTGCCCCACATGTTATTTTTTAAATTGTATGCATCACTTGATTTCATTGGCATTATTTATTGTCTAGCTGTGGAAGAGTTTTGATGTGCTAAAATGAGTTTGCAATGTTTCACTTTAGTTGTAAAAAGGTGGAAGAACCTGTAAAATATTACTTTCCATTTATGCATTAGCATATTTATTTATTTATTTTGGCTTGGCCAACCTTTTCTTTTTCATTTGACAAGAATTTATCAGCTTCCATACTTCTGTTACTTTTCAGTAAGTAAATAATGTTGGAGTGAACTTGTTTTTTTCCAGCCATAGTAACACATAAGGAAAAGATGCAAAATTTGACCAAAATTCCAATTCCTCCCTATCAGGGAAAAAGGAGCCTCTGGCTTTCAGGGATTATGAGTATACAGAATTTGGTTTTTGTTAGGAAAATACTTGTATTACAGCACTGAAATAAATTTCACTTTCATCTATCTTACCTCCTAATTTTGAGCACAGAAATACCTAAATTAGCCAACATGTAACCTTGCTTCTCAGAAGGGAAACAATAAACACAAAGAAAAACAGGAAGGTGAGCAAAGGCAGCAAGATGTTTTAAATATGTAAAACAAATACTAACAGAACCTAAGTGAGAAATAGACTGCAACTTAACTTAATCATATTAGGGGACTTTAACACACCACTTAAATCAATGGACAGGTCAGCCAAACAGAAAATAAATAAGGAAACAGAGTCACTGAACAACACACTGGACCAGATGGACTTAGCAAATATCTACAGAACATGCTACCCCAAAGCAGCAGGATACATATTTTTTTCTCAAGTGCACATGGAAATGTTCCCCGGAATAGATCACATAAAAGGCCACAAGGGCCTCAATAAATTAAAAAAGACTGAAATTGTATTAATCAACTTCCCTGAATACAATGGTATGAAACTAGAAATAAACTACATGAAGAAAACAACCCCATAAATACATGGAGGCTAAACAACATACTTCTAAGTAATCAATGGATCAGTGAACAAATCAAAGTAGAAATCAAGCAATACATGGAGACAAATAAAAACAAAAATACAACAGTTTAAAATTCATGGGATACCATAAAAGCAGTCCTAAGAGGGAAGTAAATAGCAATACAGGCCAACCTCACAAAACAAAAACAATACCAAATAAATAGTCTAAAGTCACAACTAAAGACATTAGAAAAGGAAGAACAAATGCAACCCAAAGTATAGTAAAGATCAGAGAAGAAAAAAATAAAATTAGAAGAATAAAACAATAGAAAAATCAATGAAACAAAGAGTGAGTATTTTGAGAAGATAAACAAAATAGATAAACTTCTAGACTCGCTTGTCAAGAAAAAAAGAGAGAGGACACAAATAAACAAAATCAGGCAAAAAAGGAATAGTTACAACTGACACTACAGAAATGTAAAAATTATTAGAGAATTCTATGAAAAATTATATGCCAATAAATGGGATGACCTAGAAGAAATGGACAAATTCCTAGAAAAATACACCTCTCCAAGGCTGACCCAGGATGAAACAGAAAATCTGAATAGACCAATTACCAGTAACAAAACTGAACAGATAATCAAAAAATTCCCAACAAACAAAATTCCAGGACAAGATACCTTCACAGCTGAATTCTACCAAACATTTAAAGAAGAGCTAGTATCCACCCTTCTTAAAGTATTCTGAAAAGTAGAAGAGGTATTCCAAACTCATTCTAAGAGGACAGCATCACTCTAATACCAAAAAAAATCAGACAAAGAGACTACAAAAAAATAAAATTATAGATCAATATTCCTGATGAAGATAGATACAAAATCCTCAACAAAATATTGGCAAACTGAATCGAAAAATACATCTAAAGGATCATCCATCATGACCAAGTGGGATTTATTCCAGGGATCCAAGGATGGTACAATATTCATTAATCAATCAATGTGATACATCACATTAACAAAAAGAAGGATAAAAACCATATGATCATCTCAACAGATGCTGAGAAAGCATTTGACAAAATTCAACATCCATTCACGGTAAGTGGACTCTTAACAAAATGGGTATAGAGGGAATGTATCTCAACATGATAAAGGCCACATACAACAAACTCACAGCCAACATCATACTCAATGGTGAAAAGCTGAAAGCTTTCCTCTAAAGACAAGGAACAAGAAAAGGATGCCCACTCTCATCACTTTATTCAACATAGTACTGGAAGTTCTAGCTACAGAAATCAGAGAAGATAAAGAAATAAAAGACATCCAAATTGGTAAGTAAGCAATAAAACTGTCACTATTTGCATATGACATTCACTAGTTTGTGGAAAACCCTAAAGACTCCACCAAAAAACTACTAGAACTAATGACTAGATTCAGCAAAGTTGTAGGATACAAAATTAATACATAGAAATCTGTTGCATTCCTATATACTAACAATGAACAAGCAGAAAGAAAAATTAGGAAAACAATTGCATCAAAAAGAATAAAATACCTAAGAATAAAGCTAACCAAGGAAGTGAGACCTGTACTCTGAAAACTGTAAGACACTTTTGAGAGAAATTAAAGATACAAATAAATGGAAATCTATCCCATGCTAATGGATAGGAAAAATTCATATTGTCAAAGCAATTTACAGATTCAGTGTAACCCCTATCAAAATACCAATGGCATTTTTCAATGAACTAGAACAAACATTCCTATAATTCATATGGAACCACAAAAGACCCCAAATAGCCAAAGCAATTCTGAGAAAGAAGAATAAAGCAGGGGATTATACTCCCTGACTTCAAACTACACTACAAAGCTACAGTAATCAAAGTAGTATGGTACTGGCACAAGAACAGACCCACAGATCCATGGAACAGAACAGAAAGCACAGATACAACTCACACCATATGAGATCAATTAATATATGATAAAGGAGTCAAGATTTTACAATGGGGAATAGACAGTCACTTAAATAATTCATTAGGAAAACTGGACAGCTATATGCAAGAGAATGAAACTGGATTACTGTCTAACTCCATACACAAAAGTAAACTAGAAATGGATTAAAGACCTAAATGTAAGATATGAAACCAAAAAACTCTTAGAAGAAAACAGGCAAAAATTTCTTGGACATAAGCATGAGCAATTTTTTTTGGACATGTTCCAGGCAGCAATGAAATGTTTTAGCAAATTGAAAATTAAGATACCAGAACAAGAGTGTCACTTGGTAAATCATATAATTCTGCCTTGCATTTATTCAGCAATAAGAGAAACTTTCTTCAGGTTTATGTTTGTTGGAATTCTGAAAGGAAAAAAGTAATGTGTTGACTGTCAAATACTCTATTCAGAAAGTATATAGGGCAATAGGAAATTTAAATATCTGCAAAAGAAATCACTTAAAATAATCTCTATGTGGTATAATTAATGCCTTATTTTTATTACCACAGTTTTAAAAACTGAAGTTAAACATGGAGTTAACATCTACTTCTGTAACAATAACATGGGTTGTTCTTATTACATTTCAGCAGATTATAAGTATGAATCTAAATAGAAATATGCAGATCACTCTCCAATTAGTTTCCAGCCAATTTTTTGCCTTTTAAATTTTTTAAATTTAAAAAATGTTTAACTTTTCATCATCTCAAAATTCCTAACCCCTTTAACTTCCCAGTTTTCTTTCAACAGTCACAGTTACCAAAAATAGGAACATTGAGGTTTTCTACCTCCTCCATTCCCTTTGTTCCCTACGTTCAGGGTAAGAGGGAACCCCAAAGCTTCAATTGCTTCATGTAAGATCACTCCCTCCACCACCATATTCCTCAAAGAAGTGGGCCCTAGAATCCGGGTGTTCCTGGTAAGAAATCCTAACTCCAGCAAACACAGCCTCAACTCCATTATCAGCTTTGAGACCATCAGGACCAGTCTCATGATCTAGTCCCTTTAATCATGTTAATTTTAGTCACCACATGAAGCTCAGCATTCTTAAATCTGTCTTTACTTTCTGGATTCCAAACCTCACTCTGCTCTCTGGTCAGTGAGGCAGTTTTCACTTCCTTTGACTCTGGCACACACTACTGCCCTCTACTCATCATCTTACACCCAGTATATTTTACTTTGTCAGTTTCTTCCAACAGAATACAAACTCCATGATGAAAGGAATTTTGTCTGTTAGTTTATTGCTTTATCCCAAGTATACAGAATAGGGCCTGGCACTTAATAAGCACTCAATAATATTTGATGAATAAGTGAATGAAATAATTCAGTTATCAAAACATATTGACTCATTCTTTGTAATACGTTTGCATTTTCCCCTTTCTTTTCCCTTCTTGCTCTCTCTCTAGTCCAGCATTTACTAAAAGCAAATGGAAATGACTTAATATTCAGGTAATTGGAAGAGTTAATAACACTCTGCGATGATGTATCATACACAGGAATATGGTGGAATCAGGAAGGAGAATTTGTGCCTCAGAACTTAACTGGTATCTCCCAAGGAAGGAAGTTAATTACATAATTCACCTGTCAAACACTGCTAAGGAGAGAGGCCACTTAATCAATCTGCATGCTCATTTCTTTCTGTATTTCAGTGGTGACTAAAGGGAAAGGATTGAATCTGTTACACACCTATATACAGTGCAATTTCCCCCACAGTGCAATGGAGTTAATTATGTCTTGACACTGAAAAATGTGATTTCTTTAACCTCTTTTTCTTTTTTCTTCCTTCATTTTGTATTTTAGGTTTACAATACTGTAATAACAGTATTATAAATATTAATATTCTAATACTAATACTACTGTAAGATCAATAGTCCAATATTTTTCCTAGTACAGTTGTTTACAAAGTTTTAAGTAAAAACCATTGTTGCTTAATTTGGTTTACACTGTTATAAAATGAACCAAACCAGGGAATAAAAATAGCCTTTAACTTTTTTAGCTAATGAGTTATTTGTTATAAAGACAACACACAATTCTCAATGAGAATGAATTACTATTTTTGGTTGGTGGATACAGAAATGACTAACATGTAGTCTTCAGCCTCATGAAGATCACAGTCTAGAAACACATCTCAAAATTATCCAATAGAGGAAGAAAACATGGGTGAAAAGGTTACAAGATACTTTTTTGAGAAATTGCCAATAACTAACTTGAGTAATTAAATGGCTCATTCAAATAGTAATATAAAAATGCCTTATATTATTGGGTAAAAAGCCAAAAAAGTTCATTTTTCAAAGTTATAAATTATGTTCATATTCTTTGAAGTTTAGATTAAATGTTAAATGTTTACATGAATGTTACTTCAGTGTTAAAATTATGATGATCTAAGTCTTAACTGTGTAAGTGAAAGAGACTTGAAGATCATCTGGTTGATCTCTATATGAGTGAGAAAATTGAGGAAATGAAAATGCTTGCTGCAGGTCTCACAGAATACTTGTAGCCAAATGGCTTCGAATCTATCCAACTGAATGCTGTTTCTACTACAACATATGGAAATATGCTTGGGAAATTAATGGACATTAACTGCTTATCACAATGTGCTCTACATTTATCTAAAAATACAAGCTTTGCTATGCTTAAGTAAAATAGAGTTCTGAAATTCTTCTATTAAACATGACAGAGTAAATCTCAATCAAAATTTGTCCATTGATGCATTTGCTTTTGCTGTTCAAGCAATGGATAAGGATGTGTATCTCTTTTGCAAGCTCTAGGATACTGTTCTTTTTTAGTCACCATGGATTTTGTTTTGAATGAGGCTGCAGCAATAATATGATAGGCCATCATGGTAAATTGCCCTCATTCAGCTTCAACCTGGGAGCACTTGATCCATGGGCACCAAAACAGATAGAAGTTGACTACAGAAACTGACAGCTTTTTTGATATTGTCAATTCTGTTTCAGAAAGAACACTGAGAAATCAATTTAGAAGTAAACAAAAATGAAAACATAATTTTTTAACTTAAAAATAATCATTTTAATTTACATTTAGACAGTCTTACTCTAATGAATAAGTAGATACTGGGACATTTTGAATGTATTTGAAAATGTTACTCTTCAAATGCATGGGCAAAGTGGATTTTGCTAAGTGTTTTTCTTTAATTGCTATTTATATCTGGATTTATAGCATGCCTAAAGTGCTATAATCACACACAAAGTTCTGGTTCTGTAACCTAAGAATTTATAATCATCAACTGGAAATAGAGTGAATATTTTTTATCAGGTGTTTTCCTATGAAATTTTCATAAACACCTTTCTTATGAAGCTCTTTCTTTGTAGTATCACACTACATAGAGAATTCTAATGTTTTTATACTTCTTATCTATCAAAATAAATAGCTAAAAGAGCATTTGAAAAGGAAACTCCTCTTTCATTGGGATGGTTTTCTTGGTTTTTAGAAGTAGTTTTACTTCATTTCCTGTGCTGAAATTTTCAGGACCCAATGCAATGGACAGAGTATGCTGTCCAGAACTGCTGTGCATTTCTATTTATTGTATCCTTGATATAATTCTAAACAATCTTTGTAATCACAATATAAATGTCCTAATAAGAGATCAGTTTGATGGCTTAAGGATTCCCTTAAATTATGTATTTAAATATTAACTGTATACAAATATTGGGCAACCTCAGGACAACCAGAAATTTGATATGGCTATAGAGAAATAGAAGATGGGTTTTGTTGATTAGACAAGAAGACAATTCTCCATTTAACCTAATCAATAGAAAATGTCAAGATTATTTTGCTCAAAATTACATCTGGAAATTCTCAAAGATAAATTTTCTTTCAAATGTACATATCCCTACACAAATTTTAAAGTTCCTCTACCAGAAAACATTAAGCCTATTTGAATACATTAGATTATATCTATGAAATACAGAATATATGCCAATATACACACTGTATATTCATATATCATTTACATGATTAAAATATTAATGTGTACAGTGTAATGAATTTTGAACAAAGCTGAATTAAACTTGTGCAAATAAATTTTTGAGTTACTTGATCATAAAAAAAAGGCAAAGCTGTGGGCAGATATCCAATGCATAGTTATTGACTTTTTTACTGCATGTAGAATTATTTCAAATTCACAAAATACTTTATATACTTCCAGTGATATAAGAAAAGCTCTTTATCATTTAAAAATAATCTGAGAAGTATATTATGACCACCATTTACACTTAAGTTAGACTGATAATGGAAGGTGTTTTATTTTAAAGAAATCTTATCTTTACAAACAGCAATAATCATTATATTATAATTAAGATAATTATAATACAATAATGCCATGCTTTTTGGTTTTAGATGCACATTGCTTATAGTTAAAAACAAAATTGAAACCATCCTTTTTCATGGTAAAACAGTATCTCCAAATTTCCAAAACTACCAGCTGAAAGTATAAAATTCAATCCAACTCACTATATACAATATGAATCCTAGAATGGTTATTTAATTTTGCATTTTAAAGAGTTTCTTTTATTAAAACCATTTTTTAGAACCAACTTAACTAGTTTCTAGCAATTCTATTAAAGCTTAATTTAATTTCCCCTTAATCTACATAATCATATTATGAAATATAGAAGTTTTCCACATGAGCACCATCATTTATTTATACTTACTTAGCATTTCTATAATTAGCTCCACTCCTAGACTGTCAAAAACCATCACAGCACATCTTTTTCATCTAAAAGGGTCTTATAGTATTCTATACCATAATTCCATATAACATCCTATTATTTTGCCTGTTATCTGAGAAAATGAGGCTGATCCAGAGTTTCTATCAATTTATCTACCTACCTACCTGCCTTCTAACCTATCTAGATAATCAGTAACAAGAATACTTTAGAAATTCAATATTCTGACTAATCTATTTGTATTAAAGAATGTACCACAACATATGAGCAGTTTTCTGACTTAGAATGAATGATATGAAGAACTTGATGATTCCCTTTCTGGCCATCTGGAACTTCTGGAACTAAGGGTCATTATAAAGTCAACATTAGCATTATAGGCTTTGGTGTCCTGAGACATCAGATCTGGCAACACTGCCTCCATTCCTGAATGGTGAGGATTAGCTGAAGGCCAGCAGCAGCTCTCCCCTTTAAAGGGGAGCATGTGATGTTCACTTTGCCCCAGCTCTCAACACATACTAGTTTTTAAACCTGATTTTCATCATTTATATTACCTGCTTGGCCCCTTGAGGGCTGAGTTTGAGAGTCTCCAGATTAGTATTAGAACACTGTAACTGTAGGAGTCATAGAAATTAAACTTAAGTCTGGAGAAAATTCCATGGGAGTTGCGTTTAGAAGAAATCTGTTACCTTGATGTAGGAAGTTTCTATGGTCACTTCTTATTTCTGGTAAAGCACAGAGGTAAAATATGGTTAATGACAATTCTATTTAGTTTGTTTCTAGTTGATCAATACCACATACAATTAGCAACTTTTTCTATGTTGTTAGGAGGAACAATTAAGCTTTTGTTCTAATAAAGTTAAAAAATCCTACCCTCCTTCCTTCTCACTGAACCACCTAAAAGATCACCAAAGTATTTTTTCTTTGCACATGATTTTAATGTACATATGTAAATACTGGAACCAGGAATATTTAGTGACTCAGTAAAGACATCAAGTATGTTATTGTCAATCTAGCGCTGAGAAAACTTAATCCTTGACTTAATGAACAAACACCTTGAATAGACAACTATTTCTGAAATAAAAAGAAATGAGAGGCAGCTGTTATTCTTATGCAATTTTTATTTTGCTAAAAGCTGAAGAACTTAATCACCATTATTAACATTATATTTTAGAGTTTATACTAATTGAATGCAAATTTAAATACCTTTAGAGTCTTAGCTTCAGAGCACTATTACATCTTATCATTTCAGAATAATTATTATAAACTATTATGTGGTAATATTCTGAGACCATGCATCTAGTTATTTTGAATTCATAAAGAAATCTGACTCACAGGTGTTCTCATAGCTATTAGAGCTTAAAATTTTGCAGTTCCTCCAATACAAGCTTAGAAAGCTATCATATCTTAGTTTTCTTTTAACTTTTTTATAAATGAAAATTTTTAATGATTTAGAAAAGAAATTAAGTTGAACAATAAAAGCATTGTAGGAATATTGGGTTTTTAGTCTGTCATTCTCCACTGCAACTCTGCTGATGATTAAGGGGTGTATATCTAATCCATGAATTCAGAAAAATGGAATTGTGAAATTTTTCAAAATGAATTTGGTTCTAGAGTCTTACTTTGGCTAATAGGAATATCAGCCTAACATTTATGAGCGAATTTCTAAAGAGTTCAAATACTACTAATCACTAGAACTGATTTTATGTGAAAGATTAATAAGAATGCTTTATGGCACATTTATATATTTCTTAAAGAAAATAAATTAACTAAACCTTTCAATATCTTTGTCCTTTTCTTTATCTTTCATCTTCCTTTTTTTGCATTTTTTTCATATTGTTACATACATGCTTTGAAATTGTGCTTAAGACGTTAAGTTTTCACTACTTTGAAGTATTTGCAACCTTTCAATACAAGATGTATGAACATATTATTTGAGATCAGCAATCCAGGGTTGGAGCATGAAGGCTTGATGAAAATATTAATATTAAATTGTGTAATAACCTCAAATGAAGAAACAATTTGTACGTAGGAAGTGAAATGCACATATAAATGTATAGAGATCAATGGACAAACTCTTATTCGGGAAATAAACACTATGTAAAATGCAAAGGTGGAATTTTTCTTAGGTATGTCTTGTTTTGTCTTAAAGGTAAATAATAATTTAAAAATAACAGTCAGAATATTTTAAACACACTTGGAGGAAAAGAAAATTGCTTTCTAGTAGAAATTTGGCATAGACTAGGAATTTTAAAATCAGAAAAATTTATTTGCAACAGACAAATTCAGATCTTTAATAATAAATAAGCTGCATAACAGAAAATATCTGCAAAATAGATCATGAAATGAGATTTTCTTTATTTGTAGCTAGTTTTATCATTTTATATGCTGTTATTCCATTATCTCATCTTACATTGTGGTAGAAAGACTAAAAACTGTGGATTTTTAAAAAAAATCAGTGAATTGCTTAAATATTTTATAGTGGCCCTCAGTAAGATTTTATGGTGAGAGAAATTTACGGTACTGAAAAAAACAGATAATTTGAGATCAGCAATCTAGGGTTGGAACATAAAGTCTATATGAAAAATCTGAAGAATTGCACCAAAGAAGAGTTAGTTATATGTGTAATATCTTAACATACTGGTTAGATACATCTCACTGATTTTATGTACACTAAAATATGTAATCCTCCCATCTAGATATACTGGACTATAAGCCTCATGTCAAGGGCAGAGAACTTAGGTTTTTGAAAAGCTCCCCTAATAATTTGTTTGAGCTTGGTTTGGAAACGTTATAGAAGGAGTCATGTAGATAACTTCTAAAGTCCCTTTCAATAATTGTCTGAGGCTTTCTGTGTATAATGGTCTAACTATGAAAGAGAAGCACTAACTTAAGATTTTAAGAGTGAATCATTAGCAAGAAAAATTGTAATTAAGAAGAGGGAATATGATGATTACTGTATTTCATAGCAGTTAAAGGAAGGCACTCAATTTTATCTGATTACTTGGTATTTTAAAATCTTTAGAATTATCTTTCTCACACATCTGCTAAGTTCATCTGTTTTAATGAAAATCCACATAAAAATTACTTAAAATAATTAGCCATCCATTCATCTACTCATTCTTCAAGAAATATTTGTTGAGGACTCACACTATGCTGGGCAGTGTTCCAGGCACTGGGGATACAGTACTGCCAGAAAGATGAAAACTCTGCTCCTATGAAGCTGAAATTTGAATCACTCCCAAAAATCATTGTTTTCTGAGCAGAGCATGCCTAAATTATAACTTCTTTTTATTTTTGTAGTGATAATCACTTGTAGAGATTGAACCTAAATTTTAAATTTATTTCATTAGCGTAGCATCAGAATCTTATACCAGGAGAATCCTCACCTCAAAATGTAAATAATAAAACCTGACCTGTCAATCTCTCAGGTTTACTGTTAATATCTCATGACATATACATAGATGCTTAATATACAAATATGCATGTAATATATGAATATATTACATATATATACATACTTGTACATGATATATAAAATCAGTTTTTAACAAGTAGAGCACTGTATATTTGATACTATTATTATTTATTAAAATAAAACAATGATAAAATGGCAAAGACTGAAAATATAATAGCATAATGAAGTAGTTACATATTAAATTAAAAGGTTCTATAAATCTTTCTTATATTTGCTTGTTATTATATTGACAGACTGTGATGAATACTTTATTATATACCCTTAAAGATAAAAGAGTTCTCTTGTTTCTTCTACATAATATGTAGAAATAATTCTTTTAATGAAGGGTGTATTCCAATAAATGGTAGAAATAGTAAAATTTAATGATGTGTTAAAGTATTAGATATGGGAGTCAAGGACTACATTAAATAACAATGTAAAACCAACTCTGGGAATCTAGGAAATTAGAAATAGGAAGACATCAAGTTAAAAGTAAGATGGACCAATTTACAGAAAGAGTTTTCCTGTCCTGTATAATACTGAGTGTCACTTGGCCCTTCTCGCTTATTTATTATGTTAAAGGCATTCTACATACAATGAAGTAGGAGGAACACTGGACTTCAGTGTCAAATGATATGACTTCTGTTTCTACTTTGACTTTTAAGTTACTAAATGTTAGGTAATTTTGATAACCTCTTATAACTTCAATTTTCCATACATCTGCACTTCAAAGGTAGTAGAGAGCTTTAAATAAGATAATTAAGTGGCTTATTAAAATGTTTTACTGAGAGGAAGTATTATCGAATTATATATTATAATTACTTTTATCACTTAAATTCTATATTGTAATCATTTATTTACTTCTCAATGTCCCCTCTGGACTTCAAGCTCTTTAAGGGAAGGGAATAGGTCTTGTTGACCAGTATTTCACAAGATCTGGCGTTTGGAGATGTTCAAAATATTTGCTGACTAAATGAAGGCAATTTAAGCAATAAGATCATCTTAACTCCAAGAACATTAAAGGTCAACCATATCAAACTATAAAACAAACCTTATAAACATTTTCCAGAATCTCTACCATGACTTTATGAAATTATATTTTAATGATATCTTTTTTTAGCATTCTGTAAAGCATTTTCCCTTGTACAAAATGTAAGATGGATCTAACTTATTCTGAACTGTCATCTGGCAAAGTGTTACAGGAAAGTCTCTATGAAATACACAGTTCTAAAAAGCTAAAATAAGAGAATTTTATAAATTAATTATCTTTGCTTTCCTTTTCTTTTTTAGTCTCTACCCTATATCAAATTCTTATCATGTGTCAGGAATGTCACTAAGAGCTTTAAAAATATAATCTTACTGAATTTCAGGACAACCCTGCAAAATAGTTACTATTATTATCTCCCATATATAGGTGAAGAATTTGGTTTTTATTTGCCCAAGTTGATACTGTTAGGAACTGGCAGAACCAAGATCAATCCAGTTATGTCTGAATCCAGAGTAAGTTTTAACAATTATGCTGTATTATCTCTCAAGTATATTTTCAGAGGACTTAGGCATTTATTATAATATTAAAAATAAATTTTGGGTGATGATAAGTGATACCATGCTTACTATATGAATCAGTGAAACATGGCATAAGCTCTTACAATTTTGCCAAGCAAGCCAGCTGTATCCCCAATGTGCCAGACTGGAAGGCTATGTCTCTACATTGACAGGTGCACCATGTATGGCTGTATTCCATACTCCATGATCAACAGAAACAGTAAAATACAGTTGTTCAACCCACAGATTGCCCTGAAAATATGCAGTTGTCTTCAGAGGACTTCAATATTAAGTCCCATATATCATCTTCAAAGTATTTTGAAAGAATGCCTCAGAAGACTAATTTGCAAGTTTCCTCATTTTTAGCATCCCCAAATGATAATCGTTATTTTATATGTAAAAATCCTGTATGAAGTCTAACAAGAGGGAGAAAAGCACATAAGAAAATATGACAAAAGGGTTCATTAGACAGTATTTAAAGATTAGACAAACTCATACCAATTTAATGTGTCCAAAAGAATAGTTATAAATGAATTCTCAAGTCCTACTGGAAGGTGCAAAGATGAAAGAAATGACTATTCATCATCGATCAAATCAATAAACCAACCAATCAAGTAAATCTTTCCTGAATGGAATACATGGGCATATGTACAAAACAAATTTCCATGAAGCAAATTCCACTAGCTTCTGAAATAAATGAGTTTGTTCCCATTGGGGAAAAAAAATGATCTCTTGGACTATTTAAAAATTTTTGTCAGAAAAGACTGAGATGAGTATGTTGAGTATTACACAATGGCAGAAGCACTATGTTGGAAACTCTTCATGTCTCTTAACAGCTTTATCACAAGTCTATTATTCATACATTCATACAGAAACTTTTATTGGGTTTGCCTAATGTTTGTGAGGTATTGTTCATATTGGGAGGTAAGACAATAGAAAGATAAAAATGACAGATGTCCTATCCTCAACAGGTTAACTAATGGTCAACCATGGTAGGTTAAATATATACATAACTGTTATCACAGGGATGCCTGTGATATATTATCACAAATGAGTGCCACAAGAAAAACTGTTATTGTAAAAGAATTGTGAAAACAAAGATAAATTGTGAAAGAAAAGGAGAGAAGTTATTTCTTGAATGAATTTATATTTGCATTGGGTATTGAAGGATGGATAGGTAGTGTACTCATAAAGAGAAAGAAAGAAACTGTCCTTCAGGCACAAGAATCAATGTGAGCATACACACGGAGGAATAAAAGTAAGAACATGTAAGAAGTGTGTCACTGACTGTGAAAGGCTTAAGTCAAGATAAGTCTAAAAAATAAAGACTGGAATTGTGTCATTACAGTCCCAAAGTCTCAGTGTTTGTGGATTTTTTTCCTTGACTTTTACTTCCTTAAGATTAGATCCCATTTTTCTACATGGAGAATTAGAATTTGAAAATGAAGCCATACTACATCATACCTCATTATATTAATATACTGATATCTAACATAATAATACTCAGGCATGGAAATTCTTTGACTTCAAACTTGATCTTACTTTCATATTTTCTATAAAAATAAAACTTCTATATATAGTAAATTTTTCATCCCAAGAGATACCTGTAGTTCTATTAGGAGTCACTGGCTAGAATATTGTATTTAGTTTAGAATAACAGCTGTAGATTAACTGTCCTTATTGGTTTATGAAAATAAATATTGAATATGACAAAAGCTACTGTAGCAGTTTTTTTAAAAAAGCTACTGGTATTATTTATATGGAAGAGGTCATTCCAATTTAAGTATTTCTAAACATTTACACTAAATTTACCTCACTCTCTTAACATAGAGCCAGTGGGGAAAATATTAGAAATATATGTAAAAAGGAGCATAAAAATGAATTTATTCATTACAGCAGCAAGTCTACAGGAGCACTATTTATTTATAGATTTATCAATTGTGGTAATGCCAGAAACGAGAGTTCAATATATAAATGAATGGTAATGGACATTTAATAATGTTTACAACACTATTCTAACCATAATATAATCAATTCATCAATAAAAATGAATCTATATAGGCATCTCTGAATAAGACTTTCTGTGTGATAACAGGGTAGAATAACCAGTCACCACAGAAATACAAATGAACAGAAATTGCTAATAATGATTACATTATAAAGTCAATTAAATTTTGGAAGTCTCTTAAAATTTATGTAAGATTTGGCAGTAAATTTTAATTAATGCTGATCTCCAATTTCATATCAAAGAATGGAAATGTGGAATTGAACTATCAATATTATGAGTTAGCTGAAAAGATCACCTGGTGCTTCCTTGAACACACTGCTTCCCCTGAAATACTCTAGTGACAAATATGCATCCTTTTTCATAGGTTGTAATGTTTCTAACTGCTGGCTATTTTTTCTTCAGTATTTCTCTTCTACTTTTATTTAAAAGTTTAAATTTCTTTGCAACTTACGATTTCTGGCTATGCCAACATATACCTCTCCCTTTTTCTCCTTTCTTCCTTATCTGTTGACCTCATAGTTACTGACTCATTCACTGAGGTTTATAGGAGCTAGCTTACACCGCTTTTTCAATTCTCAATTTTACCATAATTCTATGAGACTTAAGTATTCATTAAGAAGACCTAGGCCAAAATTCTAAATTCTAAAACTTGCACATCACCAGTGATCTTCATATTTATTCTTTTCATCCACTCTATTTTACTCACTCTAATGCTTGTATCTCAGAATTTGTCAACTAATGAAACAGCTTCATCACAAAACCTTAAATTTCAAAGATGAACCCTAAAATTTTTCACCCTTTCAGCATCCTAAACTTGCTTTTTTACTACATGATATAATTTTCTAATTCTTGGATTTTCTCTATTTTCCTTGTCTATCAGATCCCATCTGGATTTTTCTTCTTTATTATCTAGCACTGACATTTACACAGCACCCTCAATTTCTTTCCACTGCTCTTTTCCAACAACCTTATCCATCAAAACTCCCACTCCTCCATAAATGCTACAGTCTGACTGTGTCTCTGCACTTGGATTGGCTCAGTGGTGTTAGAAAAGATCACATTACTCTCCCACACTGATGTCTCTTGAAATTGTTGGTCTCCAGTCCTCAGCTGGATCTGCAGAGTTATATTTGGAACTCTTCTTCACTCTCTAATTTGTCCTTGGTCAGCTGGCTACTTCTCTTATTTTCTTCAATGATTATTCCAGATCTTCAAATCAAATATCTAATTCAACTTCCAAACGCTTATATTCTTGCCTCATACATGTTTGAGAAAATTAAGGCCATCAGGCAGTGGCAGCTAACTGCTGAACTCCCTGTCTAATAAATGATCAATTTTCATATCTGCCTTTGGGTTTGATCCAGTCCATCCACCTATGCTTCTGACACAAACCCCTCTTCCATCTTCAGATTCTTACTCTAGTAGCTGTGCATTCTCAACACTATCTTCAAAGGCTCCTCTTCTTCAGACCATATACATGATACAATCTCAAATCTCTCACTTTCAGTGATCCAATATGCAGACTGAAATCACAAGTATACTCTGGTTTACTGTGTATGGAAAAATAATATGATAGAGAATCAACACTGAATCCAATAATTTTCCTACATTTTTATAAGATTAGTGTATTTACTTATTAACTGAGAAATGTCTCTCTCTCTCTATATATATATATAGAGAGAGAGGGCACATGTGCAGGCAAGTGCACAGTTTTAGGCCAACAATCATATATATTTATGTGTAAAGGATAAATTGTGGGCTGAAAAAAAGAGAAAGAAAATCCACCTTTTCTTGAGAATAAGGTCTGTGTTTTGTTCATCTTTAGTAGCATAGTAATGTTAAAAATGTATGCAGAAATTTAAAAAAAGAGATGAACATTTTACAGAAAGGTGGCTCTTAGGAGTACTGGAATAGAACAAAAACATGCTTTGACAAATGAAACCCTAAACAAAATATCAGCTGCCTTTTATCACCACTATACTCAAAATACTTACAATATTTACTGAGAAGCAATATAGGTTGTAGATTTCTCTTTTCTTTGGCAGAGACCTTTAAAGCATTTTTCAAGATGTAATTCATATAACCTAAAATTCATCTTCATAAAGTATATAATACAGAAATGAACTACTTCAGAGAAGTTGACAACTCATTTTGCATAACGAGCTCAGATTTCTGGGTTATTATTTTCAAAATATAAAAATTTCCTCTGAAACAAATCTCCATAGAGATAATAAAGCTTAAATTATGGAAGTAGAAAATAGGGTCAGGGAGAAATGGACATATTTCAGAGGTAATTAAGCATTAGAATCAGTAAGACTTGGTGACTGGAGGGAGGGACTTGCGCTCAGTGGAGAAAGACTACAGAGGCATTCTTCTCTGGGCAGGTGTGACCACAGTGGTGTCATACACTGACAAAGAAGGTACAAAGGGAGAAGCAAGTTATTAATTTTGGTTACATGTTTGGTGAGGGGTATGATGAGTTTAATTTTACATGCTGAGTTTGGTATATCCACAGGACAGACAAGAAGATGGCCAGAACAGGGCTGGATAGATCTGACAGGTGATTAATGAAGAGATCTGGGCTGGAAATACAGATTTGGAAGTCATCAACATATAGATGTTACCTGAAGCCATGGGAATAGAAAGCACCATCAAGGTAGATTTGCCCAACAAATCAGAAAAATTGTCTTTGTTAATAAACTAATGTAATTACCAAAAGTTACATAAATAATGAAGGTAGACTTGAAATTACTAGTTTAGACTCAACTCACAAAATATGCCTAACTTAAGATTCACTTTCATTTGTAATGTCTGTTATACAAAAACTTTCATAGATCACAAATGTAGTTAAATCTATCAACCTGAGACAAAAAAAAATAAACTGACATAGACTAAACCACTGAATTGCATACCCAAGGGGTAAACATCTGTCCTAATTATCTTTTTCATTAATTATGAGGAAAGCACAAGTTGAGATTGGGTTTGGATACAATAATGCAAAATTTGGCTTATTACAGGGTGTGCTTATCAAGCTGACTTTGTACTAACACAAAAATCAAATTCTGGATAGACTACCATGAAACCAAATTCCTCCAAAACGTACATGACTTGCAATTCTCCATGTCAGAGAAACCTCATTCCCTCAGGCAGGAAGGTGAAGCTGACTGCACACCTGCACCGCTCAGGCTTTCGGTGCAGCGCTGCCAAGAGAGCTTCCTGCTTTCACAGGCCTCGTGCCACGACAGTGAACGCGTCTTGCTGCTTCTGTTTTCTCCTGCCTTTCTCCCCTGTTCAAAGCTCCTCCGCTGGCAATTTCTCTAGCTGAATGAGTTTCAGCTAGAAGGGCCTAACACAACACATTTGCTTTTCAACGAGCCCTAGGGCATCTATCCCTTCTCAGAGTATCAAAGAGCATGGTCCCAGCTTCCTCAGGCTCAAAACTGCACCAGAACCCATCAGAAAACTAAGAAGTGAAGCAGCCAGAGACTCAAGAAAGTTTACTTTTTGCCAGCTCTTATTTCTTATAAAATAGGCGAAATTTTTCATCCCCTTCAGAGCCTCATTTTAAATGTTTCGACTTCTACAAATGGGGAAGATATACAGGAATTCATGCTAAAAAAAACTAAAGGGAAATTTGCATTTGATTCAGCTAGTCATAAAGAACTTGAAAACCACATTAATCAGACTCTCAGAACTAGTGGGTACAAATTAAAAACTATTTAATAATTCAATCTATTTGATAATGACTTGCCAACACATTAATTAAGTGTATTAGAAGCTAAATAGGTAGAACACAAGAAAAGAAACCAAATGTATAGGGCAAAATAGTTTTCAGGAGAAGGACAAAGGACTATATTACTATTGGGATAAGTCTACAAAAATAAGCAAATTTTACCTGTCATCATCTTGTGAGAACCGCCTTTGCAAATCCTCTTTATTCCACTGTTCTTTTTCTTTCCCTTGCTCAGGCATATCTTGTGTTTTTTCCTTGTCTCCTGATTCTCTGTTTTTCTCCTGATTACACATTTTTGTAATGCCTTTCCCTTTCCCATTCTCATGAATTCTTTCTTCCTTTACCTCTTCCTCCTCAAGAACTACCTCTTCATGCTTATCCCCTTCTGTCCCTCCCTCTTCTATTCCCTTTGGCCTTTGAAAACAACACAAGTTGAAGGCATGCAAATAAACACAAAGAAAGAAAGAAAAAGTCAAAAAATGTATACAAAATTAAACAGAAATGTAATGAAAATTACTAAAACATAAATAAAATGACATCTTTTAAACATTCAAAACATTTTTCCAGTATGTACCAGAGAAGCATTGTGTAAAACACTTACTCCTAAATCTTTGTAAACCATATTTTTCTGTTACAAAGTTAGACAGAAAAAGTTGTGGTCACTCCTTTATAGATTATTTTGATGCAATAAGAGTAGAAAAAAATAATTTATCTCAGGTACCCATAAAATCCAGTCAGGTGATAAATGAAAATTACACTAACTTATAATTACATTTATGAATTTTCTTGAGAAACTGAGGACGTTTTCCACACATTTATAAAAGTCTCAGGAGAATGGAAGAGAGAATCCTACTAAAAAAGTGATATTCTTATGTATTCCGAATCTCTGAAGTGTACTGAGCTAGGGAAAAAAACAACCCTCCAAAATAGTATTTTTCATATCTTTGGGACATCAAAAATGAAGTCTTCACTTAACCATCATTTTAATTTCAGTGACAATATGAAAACAGAATTATTTCTTAATAGCAAACATAAAAAAATCTAATGATACTATTTCAAGTAATCTACTTACAAAATTGTTATAAGTTCTAAAAAACTTTTCTGTGCAAGAAGTTTGAAATGTACACCAAAATGTTGTAAAAATATGTACAGAATGTCTTATTTCCTTAATGATATATACTAAATCTTTAGAAAAAAGGGTTTTGTGTTTATCCAAAGACAATACAGACATTCTAAAATATATTTAGAAGAATTTTCCTACTCAAATCCCCTTACTCACCTGATTTTCTTGTTTCCTCCTGGCCGTTCTGACTGGACAGACATGTAGCTTGTGCTGCTGAAACGAGAAGCACTACTAGTCCTTGAAACCGCAGATATATCACTTACATCACTGTCCGAAGATTTAGTGGAAATATTATCTGCCCCTCTATGAGGATCCCATCCTGATCGATACTGTTAACACAGATTGACAAATACGCACAAGTTGTCAGTATTACCACACAGAGTAATTACTAGCTTCTCCTATTTCAGCACTTTAATTGTCCACAGAAGATACTGCAGAACCCCACTCAGATGCATATAAAACAAAAGTGAATGGCAATTATCCTAAAAGAAAAATTCAATTTATACGAAACCCTTGTTTTTAGGAAAGGCCATTAGAGCATTTTCACCGCAGCCCAATGGAAAGCCATTAAAACAGTTTCACAACAGCAATGGAAGAACATTTAGGTAAAATCTGGGAAATAAATATTTGGCTTAAAATTAGGAAGTAGAGTTATTTTTATTTTTGAATAAAATTTGAAAGAAAGCATGATAAAGTTACTATTGTAACTTATAAAAACCAATTTTAGTAGGCATCCATTTTCTTTAATCCATTACATTTCACTGAAAACCTAGAGATAATACAAAATCTAATTATTAAAACACTAACTTTTTTTTTTTTAGAAAAGCCAAGAGAAAAGAGAAGTTTAACTTCTGAATGGTTGCTGGAATTTTGATGAATCCTAGGAATACTAGAAAGAGTCATTATTATTTTTAATAGTCCAAACTTCCTGGAATTGAAATACTCAGATAGTTATGTGGCACAGCCAGGGTAGGGTGCAGGGTTCTGGGTGTTCAGATGTTCTGGTAAACTGAGAACCATCATAGATGCTTTATGTTAATGATATTGAGACGTGAAAAAGAATTGACTTTGGAGTCCTAGTAAGGAAAATTTACTAGCTGGATAAACTTGAGCCAATTGCCGAACTTTTCAAAGCCCGTTTATACAGTAATAGTGCTAATAACTTCTTTGCAGGATTGCTTCAAAACTTAGAAAAATACATGTCTGGAATCCTGCATAATATAAATGCAATCAATATTTTCACTGTCTCATTGTTACCTGACAGCTATTAGTGGGTTAAAAGAGTATCTGCTATTAGATTTTTCTTTATTTATATGCACTTCAAACAGAACGCTAAAACATCCTTACTTCATCAATTTTACAAAGGAGATTTTTCTAATTATAGATACTGGCAAATTTCACAAAGCCTTAGAAAAATGATTATCTTATATAAAGCATTTACTGTGACTTGGAGAATCATTACCTAATCAGCAGTTCGGTATCAATAACCATTTACTGAAAATATTAGATAAATAAAAACATTTTGACAAAGGTAAATTGAATGGCAGGAGGGTGTAGCAGAAACATTAAATGATATTCAATGATCTGTTTTTTTTATTTCCAGAATCTCCCAGTATCTAGTTGTCTATTTTTGAGTTAATAACTAACCTTTTTCTTCAAATGTAAAATAAAGGGACTATTCCTAAAACTCCATAAAATTTCAATAGTCAAACCCTTAATCTAGAAATAGACGTTCAAGTTAGGTGAAATATTGGCCTTTCTTGGTCTATTTAACTTTCTACTTTATTGGATGAACTCTCAATAATCAAAAGAATACAATTAAATTCTTCAAAAGATTCCTGCCTTTTTTCAGGAAATATATGTAAAGAGAACCTTCACATTTGATTTTAAAAGGAAAAGTGCTTATTTACAGGGGATTTATTTGGACATAATTTAATCTATGATATTCTTTTTCAAATTGTCATTTTACAATATCAAAAACAATTTACTTTAAATGACAATGTATTCAGTCATTGCCTAGACAGCATTTCAGTGGGTGGATCCAACATTATGTGTTAGCCAGTATATATAAATATGTAGATGTATTAGAGTATGTTATTAACATTATATTATATATAAATGCATAATTAAAATCAACAAACATTTATATTTTATATATTGTATAAATTGGCTAAAATTGGTAATGTTGGATATACATATATATATTTCACCAAATTTATTAAAAGTAAATATGGTCTCAAGTTGACTAAATGGAAGTATTTTATTTATATTTATTTTGGACATTTCATCTATATGAAAAATGAATCTTTCAAAACATTTTTCAAAATGATGAAACTGTTCAATAGATACTGTACTATATTTGAGGGACTTTCTCATATAATTTATAATAAAAAGGAGAAGCAGTCTGATATTATATATTTTTAAATAATTTATCATTTGATAAAAAAGCAGTTTTCTTATATTTTTTTCTTTGGTTTCACTCATGGAATTATTATATCATCTGAATTCAAATAAAAACCATAAGTTTTAACTCTAGGAAATAGTATGGGTATTAATATAATCAAGAGTACATGCTCTGGAGTGACACCGAATCATTGGTCTGAATCCTGCCAACAGAAAATGATTAGATTTGCAAATGATCTTAGGCTGATTGCTTCTATGAGTCCCAGTTTCAAAATGAGGACAACAATTGTACCCACCTCCTAGGTTTGCTGAAAGGATTAAATATGGTGTTTGTAAAGAACTTAGCACAATATCTGACATATAACAGGTGTTTAATAAATGACAAATGATGGTAATGGTGATGATGATGATTAGACAGTAGCTCATAGTACTGGCTTAGCAGCAATTCCAGGAATATCTTTACTGAAAGAAATATTAGGTAGAAATAGCCAATAACAAATATATTATTTTAAGACTATTCTAAGCCACAATAAAAACAGAACTATCATTTCAGAAAATATGCTCATAAATCAAAATTAAAATATTAAACCAAACTTTTCCACTCATTCCTAGTATGTCCTTAGGCCTCAACTTCCCCATTTGGCCAGGTTCATCCATGTACTATTATCTTATGGCGAACTACTAATTGTAACTGCAGGTTGAGGAATAGCTTTTTCACATCAGGAAATATGTGATACATCTTGGCTGACACAGAAGATGTCTCATTTTTAATATTTGTCTCTTTTACTTTCCAAAGCTACCTGGTATTGGTGTATCCCATGTCTTGTGATCAGGTCTTGCTCGATATGCTTTGCTTTCAATTCTGAATCCTAACTGCTTACTTGACTTCAGTAGCTCAGTAGTTAGGATTCTGACTTTGCATGTTCTAGCCTTTGTCTTTTTAGGTCATCATGATTTTTGATACTGTTGCTGTGACTCATAAGTGCATTAAGGCAAATTTGTTTTTTCAAAACACACTTGGCATACAGTGCATTTATTGTTGGCTAAGACTTCTCAGGTAATCTAGTTTGTAAGCTAAATTTTTGCATACCCCAAATTTAAGGGAAGATATGATTCTACATATTATAGTTTTTGGCCTTTTTATAATTCATCACATGCTACCTCTTGTTACAGGTGTTATGTGTATATGTGCGTTCATGTTTAATGTTCAAACTCTCATTAGAATATAAGCTTCTAAGGTCCAGAACAATATCTTCCTTATCTTCGTAACTCTATTAGCACCTAAGAGTCAAAGATAAGATTTAGTTCAATTTAAACTCAGGTTTAGCTTCTGTACCAGTAAGAGAAGGATAAATCCCATTTTAAGGATGGTTGTGAGGAATAAGAGAAATAATATATTCAAAATAAAATGTGCTTAGAACATAACAGCTGCTCATTTCTAGCACGTAATGCAGAAGGTCATTAAATAAAAAGACAATGAATGGAATAGTTCATATAAAGAAAGAATACAAATTAGCTAGAAGCTCTAGTTTGATGATTATGCTATATTCAAGGCTTATATCAAGTTCATTTATTTCTCTACTTCTAAGCAACTGAACATGTTTATCTTTGGATATAGCTCAGGTTTCCATGACAAACAGACACATGACAATGAAATTTGTAAACTGAGAAATAACAGGAAAAACATTTTTATAAATAAAACTTCAGAAGAAGATATTCTTTTCCTCCTTTTTCTTCCTCCTCCATTCTTTGTATGTTATGAATCATATTCTGTACTCTTTGTCTATCCCTTGGGTTACATCTATTTAGCCTTAGGGATACTTCCATCTATATTCTGAATATATTTAGAATATAACATCTTCACATATACAACTCACAAACCCAGAAATCAAAGTAATAAATGACCTAACACTGGAGTTTACTTTTAAAATGGTATTTTTTTTTTTGCTTCTCGTAAATGTGTTTTTGCTTTTCTTGAAGGATAATTAACAAAAGTTATATACTTTAACACTGAAGTAGAATATGCTAATTATTATTATACCAAGATAATGAGTTATGAATGTGCATAAAAAGTTCACTTCTTAGGAAATGGTTGGTGTTGTCCTGGCACTATACAATAAACAATTAGCACTTATTTGTTTACAGCTGACAGATGAACAATAAATGATATGCTCATCATTCCCTCTAATGGAGAACAAACAAAGATTTATTGCATAGGATTACACAGTTTCAGCTGAAAACTGGGCTCTGATTGGAGATCATTAAAATCTTGGAAGAGAGTGAGAAAGCTTTTCCCAACAACATTTTAATGTTCTGTACATTACTATTAAGCAGATCATGAACTAGAAAATTTTACAGGAAATTATTATTTTTCAGGATGTTCCAGATTCTAAAGAGTTCCTAAGTGGCCTGGAAAAGTTAATGTTGTCCCTATTTATTTAACATTAGCAGAAAGTAACAGCATGTCAGCAAAGCTCCATTGAAAGGGAAGTTAGGAAAATTTTACAATAATATTCCTGAGGAATCAGTAAATTCTAAAAATATTGAAATTCTTAGGTAATTTTCTAGTTTGATTTCTAGTATCTCAGCAACTCAGGCTGTTTGAGTTTGTACATGAACTTCTCAGACAAAACATGGGGTGGGATTATGAGAGTTCCATTAGGCTTTGCTTATCTTGAATTAATTAAATCTCAGCAGAAAACTACAATTTGTTGTCTAATACTCTGGCCCAAAATTTAGTTATTGCAAAATACTTGGCAGTAAGAAAGCCCAAGTTTGAAGAAAAGTAAGTTTTATGCCATCAAGAAGTCCCTGGAGGAATATTCCTATCATATTCAGAGAGAAAACACAATGAGCAGATGAAAAGATATAGAAAGAAAAGGACATACATAATGTTGGGGTGAGGGAGAAAAGGCAGAAGTTCTGAAAAGAGCTCTTGTTATCAGTCTGGGGGTCTAAGGGAGACAAGAACAAAGCAGAGGGAGTCCTGGCACTACGGTGAACTAAATAATTATGTGAGCAAGAAGATGCTCTCATTTTCACCATTCTATTTTTATTTCATGTCATTATTCAAAGAGATTATCTATTGTCTTTTGATAGTATCACAATTACAGGTACTCTCTTTGAGGAGCTATTTCCAGGTGATTTTTTTCTCTGTTCTAGCCAAGTCTCTTATAGTGCCTGATTTCAATGCTGCACTGTGCAAAAGTCTTTTTGTAAGAGATAATTTTGTTTAAATAGGACTCCTTAGAGAGGGTATTTTGTGATAGGATCTCTACTTGGGAGGGAGAAGACAGTGAGGAAAGGCCACAAAAAATTGAGGGCCAGTTTAAGATATAGCCTTGTAAATAATATTCTACAAATGATATCTCAGCTAGAAAACTGGGATAGTTCTATCATGTGTGTATTTCTCTCTCTCCTATCTTCTATCTATCTATCTATATCTATCTGTCTACCTACGTACCTACCTACCTATCTATTATCTATCTATCCTACTAGATTATAAACTCCCTGAGGATGATGACTATCTTATTTATTTTAGTAGTATTCCCATTATCTAGATCAGTGCCTGGCATGTAGCAGGAACTCAATGAATGTTAATAAATCAGAATGAATGGAATGTTTTTTCTGGGCTATATACAAGAGTATTATCTCCAGTATGAACTATCAACTCAGAGTATAAAATACTGTGATGATAGCTGAATAGAGTTTAGTCACCTACTCCCTTCATTCTCTGTGGTCGGAATAGGCAGTGGTGTGGGGGGATTCGTTTAACAACCAGCTATCCAAGGAGAAACCATTTTGATTTACGGTTTGCTCATTTCCAAGGAATAGCAGGGCTAATTTCAAGCTACCAAGTCTCTGAATGCCAAGGTAGCGCATACTACCACGTGTGGCATCTGAAAGTACATGCATTGTTTGTAGGACTTATTAAGACATCTTAGAAGACAATAAGTAAGGAACAATAGATATCATATCTAAATTACTCATCCAGGAGAATCTTAAAAAGAACAGCAAGAACAGCTTGAGGTAAAAAACCATACCCAGAGAAAGGGTTGCCATTGGCCTGTAGGACAAGAACTTACTAAAGAGCCAACTTTCTCTTGGACTGTAGGAAATTTAAGGTTATTATATTATTTTTTCCTGGAGAATTTGTAGAGGAGGAAGTATTGCTGGTAGTCAGTTATGACTTTCCCAAAGGTTTGGCTCTGTGGGAACTTTATGTCTATTAGTAATCAGCTGCTCTATGAGAAACATCATCCTTTATTTACTTCTACTGATTCCTCACAATTTTCAGAAATGCCAGTGGTGCCATGATTTTTAGTTTTGAGACCTTAGGTGACTGCAGAGCTCATGCTTTTGCCCTTAAGTGCATTTGCCACTTCTTCCTTAGAACCCATAACCTTCATTCATTCTAATCTCTTTACTTAAACTGTTCTCAGAAACAAAACCAGCAATAATATAACCAGCCAGTAGTGTCTTTTTAGCTTTCTTCTTTCTTAATTTTGCTATTATGTTTAATATTGTAATATTGTGTAGTCCTCTTTGGTTTCTCCTCTATCTCCTGGACTATCCTCATATTCTCCTTTGCTGGCATCACTTTCCCTAACCTGATTTAAAATTTTATTTTCACAAAATTTCAGTCTCTAACCCTCTTTTCTTTTCACTATACATACTGACCCAGGATTATCTACTCCATTATCTATCCACTTTAACTACCATGGAGTGACTTATAATCCCTCACCTTTGTCCTCCCTCACCTTTCTCCCAAACTTCAGACATGTATTTCCAGATGTTAAAAGGACATCTCCCATATGTTGTTTTATAGGTACATCTCAATTTAATGTGTCCAAAACCAAATTTACTCTCTGTTACCCCAAACTAGCTGTTCTTGTATCTCTTATACTCCCTGCATTGATAGGTTTCAATATCCAACAAAAATCTGGAAAATTTGTGAGTTATCTTTGGCTTCTCCAATATTCTCCATTCTAATCAGTCAAGAAATATTATTTAATCATTTTATGGAACCAATATCTCAATATTTAGCTATTTGGGGCTTATGATTGGAACCTTGGTCTTTCATGTGGTAATTAGAGTCCATTACACCATTTATTTGTCATAGTTGCTACTGGATGACAACCAGTATTCTTTCTCCTCTTCTGTTCTTTACTAAAAGAATCCAGATTTATTTTGTTAGTCTACTAACAATAACAAATAAAACAACTCAATTTTCCAGGATTCCTTGCAGCAAAGGTGATCATTTGACTGAAGTCTGGCCCCTGATATAAAAGCAGGAATCTAGGCAGTAGGGTTTAGAGAAAGTTATTATTTTCTGATTTCAGCAGGCTGACTTAGTTGCTATGGCCATTTGCCTTTCCCTCCTCGCTTTTCTTTCTAACTAGAGTTAAACACAAGCCTTGGGTGTAGCAGTCATTTCTGTGACAATTAGCATGAATGCCTCACTCTAAGAACAGGGAGCAGGAAGACAAGCTTCTTAAGACAGGGAGCTTGGCTCCTTAAAAAATAGTACCAGCCCAGGGCTGCTGTTTGGAGTCAGCAAATTTAAAAAAAAATTCTTATTTATTTAAATAATGTTGTCAGGTTTTTTTGTTATGAACATCTGAAGGCAAACCTGAATGATATGCTACTCATTCTATTCTGCATCAGAAAAATATTTTTTGACCTTTGATTGGTTACTCTTTAACCAACACTATTGATGACAATCACAATGTAGTCATCTAATTTTGATGATAAGAGGTAGTATGACATAATGACCATGGGATTTAGAGTTGAAAATCTGGCTGTGTAACTGCTTTCTCAAGTCCTGGTAGCTGACTATGAAACCTTGGGCAAGTCTCTTAACCTCTCTGGGCCTGATGTGAGCTTTAAATAATATCACAGGTCTTGACATAGTAAAATACTTGTCACAGTAAATATTTATGATGATAATAATTAGGCATAGTTCATGATGCAACTAAAGAAGCTCTAGATTGTGATAATTTTCATCATTTGGTCATGATTTAAAACATTTTATCTGGACTTGAAAACAACTATGAAAATGGTGTTGGTTCCTAATTCCATGTCTCATTATAAAAATAAGGCATTGTCCTTTGACACCAGATTGGCTTATTTACTTAAAGTAGGATAACACCAAACCTGACTTGAAAATTCATGCTTTTTCATTCTTGAAACTATCAACGTGGGTTATTTTTATAACAATGTTTATATTTGACATCAAGGAAGTTAAATGAAGGAAAGTAACAATCATGACCACAACACTAATAATTATCAAAATCTGGATAATTTTTATTGTTTACAAACAATTTTCAAATATTTTATGTACCATTCTCTTTTTCTCAACATCTACAATGGCTATTATTTTTAAATTACAGATAATTTGTACTGACACTTTGCCATTTATTGATTTAGATGTACCCACATAAGATAAACGTTTTTCTTTTTCAACAGCATTAGTGAGTCTTAGATTTATTTTTATGTACTTTATTATTCATTGATATCTCAAACAGATGTCATCTGAAATTTCTACCTCAATCAAGAGGTGTTCTCAAAATCTGTTCTTCACAAATTCTTAAATGTATTAAAAACAATATCTCAGTCTGATGTACATAACACTTCATTTACATCCAAGCCCAGAAAGAGTGAACAGAATGCCTGCTGCTAATGCAAACCAATGAGCCTATTATTTTTCCAGAAGAGAGAAGAGTCACTGTTAAAGCACTTATACCATTATTATGACTAAGTGCTTCTCAAAGTCCTCAGATTAGAAACCTAAGATCTAGCTAAAATTAAGAAATATCATAAAGAAATTCTACTCAGCCATAAGAGTCCCTGATACTTGGTCATTTGAAAATATCATTAACTATTACAAGGCTTAGTATATGATTTTTATATATTTTTTGAGAACATATTTTTTTTATTAGGATATAAGGTATAGATATTGTAGATATTGAATGGCAAGATAGCATCCTAAAAGTAGGAACAGAAATAAGACATGAGAACATAAAGGTAGGAGCAAGGTAATGGGAATCTGAAGCAGGCAGAAAAACAACAAACATTAATGGATTGGAGATGTGGAGTGGGGCTCCCTTTCAAAATTAGTACCTTAAAAAGTAAGAG
Source organism: Manis javanica (assembly GCF_040802235.1). NCBI lineage: Eukaryota > Metazoa > Chordata > Mammalia > Pholidota > Manidae > Manis > Manis javanica. The sequence continues at coordinate 188,050,860 of NC_133157.1, read as the reverse complement.
TAACTCAAGGTACTTGAATCTAAGTGAATCAGGATTAAAACAGCCTGAATAACCACATAGTGTTGAAAAACCTGAAAGGGACTGAGACTTGCCCTGACCCACCAAATTCAGGCTTAGAGAAGATGTAATTACAATCTGTTGAAAATATGGAGAAAGCCCACTATTTTTGTTCGTGTGTGAGAAGACAGAGCAGCACTAGTTGGGTTTGCATGGAGACCATCTGGGATGGAGCCAACAGTCAAAACATGACACGAGACAACATTTATGTCTTGCCTGAACTATAGCAATAGCCTCTGAATGGGCTCCTTGTTTTTTATCTCCTTTCAAATGCATTATAAGTACAGCATTAGAGTTATCTTTTAGAAGCACAAATTTGTTTATATTAGTGACTTCTTCAAAAATCTTCAAAGCTCATTATTGTAAAGAAGAACATTCTAGATTTTTAATTGATTCAAAGCCCTCCCAAATCTGGTCTTAGTCAATTTTTCCACTCTTATCTCCAAATTCGTATCCCAATTTGTTATATATTTCCATTCTAAGGGACTACCAGCTGTTTCTTAAATATGGCTTATATTCATGCTTCTATAACTTTGCTTAAGCTCTCCCCTCTGCCTGATATGTCCTTCACTTCATGTATTATTCTATAATATATTCCCAGGTTTCTCCAAACCAAATGAGTGTTTCTCTTCTTATTCTTCCTTTCTATGGTTTACTTTTATGTATCACTTACAGCGTGTTTTCAATGAGCATGACTTATGTACATGTGTTTCCCTAGTTAGACTGTGAACTCCTGGATTGGGAAGGTTTTGCCTGCTTCCCTCCGTTTTCTCCCTCCTTCCTTCCCTTCATCCTCTCTCCCCACTCTTTTTAATATTACTCCTTCCCTTCATCCTTTCCCTCCTTTTTTCCTTCCTTATTTATTTTGTCTTTCATTTTATTGTTATTTGTATGGTTGTTTCTCTGGCAATTTCTGTTTCTTTTAATGTTGCAGGACCAGAATCCAGAATTACAGTTGATCAGCTTCCAAGACATCCCAGGTACACACTTCTGAGTTGCAGGAAGAGAAAGTCACTAAACGTTTCCTGAGATCACAAAATATGCTCACATATACAAAAGGGGACTTAGATAACCACCCTTTAAGAAAAAAGCCTACAAAAGTTATTTGGTGCTCAAACATACTTTTAGTTATTCTGCGCATCACTGAGTCATTCAAACACCAAAATATTTAAAAGCTGAAAGTGACCTCAGAAAGGACCTAATTTAGCTTCCTCATTTTATAGATAAGAAAATTGAGAGTGAAGTGAATTGACTAAGCTTACACAACTTGTTACTATTCAAGTCTTTCTATTTCTTTTCACTTAAAAAAATTTTGTGAACTCTAATTTCACATGTAATGGGATACTAGGCAAGCATATTTAGAATCTGTCATTTCTTTTTGGAATATTCACATATTATTTTCATCTTTAAGTGTATATTTTAAAGTAAAGCTTTTTTTCCTGTATTGAAATTTTGAAAATTAAAGTGACTTGTATATATAATCTGAACACAAAAAACAGCATGAATGTCACACTACAATACTACTTATAGATATAATTGGATGGATTTTAAACAATTAAAACTAAAATAATAAAAAAATCCTACAAACTACCTTAAAAAAAAGATGCTTTATGTTTAATTGAAATACTCGCTTTACATTCTATTTACAATTCAGGTACATCTTTTTTTGTTGTTGTTGGCAGAAAATGGAAACAGGCTTAAGAAAGTACTGTATTCATATATGACTGGACCCTGTAGACAGCTACATTTGCTGTGACTATTCCTAGTCAGGAAAATGAACTGCAGAGCTGCGCAAATCATAAAATCATAGCATTTCCTTCATCAGGAATTTCTACTGAAGTGGTGGGTTTTGGTTTATCCATCAGAATGGAGTTCAAATGTATCTTTTTTTAAATGTAAGTTCAAGTGTAAGTGAGGAAGGGGGCAATATTACCCCTATCTCACACATTACAATAAATAATAAAAATTACTACATTACTGGGCACACCCAAGTGCCACACCAACTTATGTACCCTTTTACATATAATATTTCTACCTCCTAAACTTATCACCAGTTAAAAATTCCTTTTCTCCTATGAGATATATTCTGAGGGCAGTTATATTATTCCCAGACTGGAGTATTATTTTATAATCTTCAAATGAAGAGAAATAATAAAAATTATATGTTTAGGAAAACACTAGTAAATTTAGTTTTGCTAATTAATAATATCTGTAATCCTTCCAACCGAAGAAAAAATTACAGTTAATTTTTGTGTTAATAAACAAAGCTACTACATAATAAAACTGTAGTTATGTTCAAACAGTAATTAATCAAATTAAATTGAAATTATAGATGTGGACCGCACCATGCTGTCCTAGTTGACTAATTGCCCTAACTAAAGGTTTTGAATTAAGTGTCAATTCAAATTTAGCTATTATTTCATGTTAAGTAATAGGCAACAACATTATACATATAAATTTATTCTCTAAATCATAATTATGCCATGTTAATTTAAAAATACATAGATTCAATCATTTGTGAGAACAGATTTAGCAGACAGCCTGATTGATCAGATTACCAAATCAATGAATGAAACAATATTAGATGAAGGAAATGAAATATAGAAAATCTAGTTCAAACCTAATTTTAGTTGTTAGGCTATGAGATGAAATGATTTGCTTAATTAATGATGAAGTTGCCTAAAACCCAAGTGCTAATACATAGTAATTTTTTTTCAATGCAGCCTCCAAAAGTGCCACATACTGATGTAGTACTTTATACATTACAGGATTCCCTCAATTTGTACACAGAAAAAAGTTGGATTATGAAGAACTATTGGGCCATTTATCCAATGTCTTTTCATGTAAGTGGTAGTATCAAAATTAGAATCCAAATACTCCAAATCTTTCTCAATATTCTTTCTCCTATGAGTAACTCTAGATAGATATCAATAATCATATATCCATCAGAAAACTTGCTTTTGACTCTAATGCAATAACCTATCCATACCTTCTCCTAAAGTTCATTTATTATCCTCATCTTGGTACAAAATGCTTACAAAATTCACCTCCTCTAAAATTTTTCCCAAAGTATGTCACCCCAACCATTCTAGCTGCCATCTGTGTCCAAATTCATTTACATACAAAAAATCCCTTAGTGCATATTATAGCCAAGACAAAGTGCCTGCCACTGGAGAGACTACAAAGATTAATAAAATATAAGCCCCACTCTCAATAAGTGTGTAGTTTAATATGAAAGATAATAAATAAGCAAATAATCACTACCTCAGATGGACTACGTGAATTTTGGATGTGATAAATATCATGGCTGGTTCAAAAGGTATACGTTCCATTGTTTTGAATATTCTTATATTTGTTAACTTTTTATTATGTCTACACTTAACCCTTTTAGATTATATGAAATCTGAGTTGGAAATAACCTTCCTGCCCTATTTATCATTTTTTTCTTCCTTCCTCATTTCCCATATCCTTCTTGCTTCTATAAAGCAAGATTTCTCTCCCCTCAGTGACCCATTATCATTCATCCCTCCTATACCCTATAGGGTATTCCTATTGTTAGCAAGCCAGCAGCTCCGGAGGTTTGATGAAAGCAAAGGTGAATGCATGAAACACCTTTTTTTTGCTGGAGGAAAAAGAAAAATGGTTTCCTTATGTGTTCTTAGACAATATGCAGGAAGAAACTATGCTCTTGGCAATAACAAAGACCTAACAGTCCTTTCAACAGTAGGTACCTGGATGTAATTTATCTAAAATGCTTTCTTTCCTTAGTTTTTAGCAATACTATATTGACTTAAAGGAAGAAATTAAAATTTCTTCCATAATTTATAGTATTCTATAACATGCAAATTGCTTAGTCATCTCAAATGACTTTTTCATAATTAAAAAAATACCTCTTTTGTATTTCCTAGCCTGCTATATAGTAGCAGGTAGGAATTCACAAATACAGGTAAAGGAAAAGGACCTATGGTTCAATGCATTATGAAATAAAATTACGGCTAAGAAAACCATATTTAAATGTGGTTTTATGACTAAGAGAAGTAATTTTTAAAATGAACTTGTAAACACAAAAACAAAATGTTTCTATCTCCTCACATGTGAAGTTGTACAAACAGAAAAAGAAAAGTAACAAAATTTCAATAGATCAAAAAGCCATAAAAAAGAAAGCAATTCTGCCATTTGCAACAACATGGATGCACTTAGAAGGTATATGCTAAGTGAAAGAAGCCAGGCAGAGGAAGACAAATACCATATGATTTCACTTATATGTGGAACCTAAAAACAAAACAAAACAAAACAATAGTACACTCAGACACTGATAAGTGACTGGTGGTTACCATGGGGGAGAGGTTGGGGTGGGCAGGTGGGTGAAATAGGTGAAGGGGATAAACGGGCACAAAATCAAAATCTCAATCATAATATAAGTTGGTCATGGGATGAAAGTGCAGCATGTAGAGTACAGTCAATGGTTCTGTAACATCTCTCCATGTTGACAGATTGTAACTATACTAGCTGGGGTGAGCATTTAATAGAGTGTGCAACTGCCGAATCACTGTGTTGTATATTTGAAACCAATATAATATTGTATATTAACTATACTTCAATTTAAAAAATATTTGAAACAAAATTGCTAGTTAGTTGCCTTACAATCTCTATTGACATCATAATCAAATATGCTTTCATAATGCATTAAAATGATAATTTAAAAGGACATTAATTAATGTGTAGAGATATGTATGGCTAAACTGTGTGTTCAGCAGGAAGCTAGATATTCGCAGGAGGAGGGGTTAGGCCACCGCAAGTGTCTCCAACCAGTGAGAAGACAAAACTACTGAGCTGTTAATCAGTGCTTGTTCGTATGCCTCACCCCGCCTGAAAACACTTGCAAAGTACATAAAAAGAAGTCCTCCCTGAACACAGGGGCCTGTCAGACATCAAGTTGGGGCCTGCTCTGATACAGAGCATAATAAACTTTCTATCTTTCTTGACTTTTGTTTCACTCTGTCTGGCTTCCCTATGATACCGAACCTAACTCTTCCCAACATAAATACCCTCAAATTCATAAATTATAATCCTAACACCTAGTACCTCAGAATGTTGACTGTATTTGGAAATAGGGTCTTTAAAGAGGTAAATAAGGCAAAATGAGGTCATATAGGTGGGCCTTAATCCAATACGACTGGTAGAGTTATAAGAAAAGGAAATTTGGACATAGACACACACAGAGGACACAGCAAGAAGGTGGCCATCTGTAAGCCCAGGAGAGAGGTCTCAGAGGAAACTGAACCTGCCAACACTTTGATCTTGGACTTCCAGCCTCCAGAACTGTGAAAAAATTAATTTCTGTTGTTTAAGTCTGTGGCATTTTATTATGGCAGTTCTAGAAAACTAATACAAGATTTTATGGAAAAGAAAAGAACCTGAAAGTAGAAACTTTGATCACAGATAAAATATAAAATTTCTAAAATTCTATTAAAATTATTTACCATTAAGTTTTTAAATGTAGATCTTTTACTAAGGCAAGGTATATTTGTGGCCTTCAGACATGGAAGAAATGAATAGCTGTTGCTTCCAACAGTGAAAATATAAAGGAGAGAAATTCTCCTTTGGCTCAGAGAGAGGGGTGGTGTGGTGTGGTGTGGTGTGGTGTGGTGCGTGTGTGTGTGTGTGTGTGTGTGTGTGTGTTGTAAATAATTATGTGTAAATATAATTCTCTCTCTCTCTGTGTCTTTAAATTAAAGTTGAAGTACAACCAGCTTGCTAAGTAGAAATGGTAAGAATAATAATTTGGGGTAGATAAAAATTTGACTAAACTGGTAAGACAACCCAAGTCAATGTTACACTTTTTAAATTACCATTAATTTGTACACTTTTCCATTTTCCAGCACATATTTTTAAAATTGTCTTAAAGAAATATTTATCTAGATGTCTAGTAAATTGTTTATGGTAACAAATATAGACCTGAACCTCTACGGGCTTTGGTAAGAGCAAGCTATCTGTTGGAAATGACTTTTTTTTCTCTTTCCTCCCCATCACCATCATCACCATCATTACCATATCACAGCTAACACTTATTTATTCCCTATTATATTCCAAACTTTGCTTAAGAGTTATACTTGCATAAAAACAGATTTAATCTTGAAAATAATTCTATGAAGTAGGTGCTATTATTGTCATACTTTCCAGAGTAAGAAACCTAGGCACAAGTAACTTGCCCTTGGTCATACAAATAATGACAGAGGACAGATTGGAACTCAGGCAGTCTGGTTCTTCAGTCCACACTTTTAATACTGCTCTGTAGTGTATATTTAACCATAGTTACTAAAAATAAATTAGATTAACAAAACTGCCTTTATATCTCCATTGCTACAGTGAAGACTTCAGAGGTTGTGCTGTGAACATAGCTGCTACTGTGGTTACTGATAGTGCTCACTAACAGCAAGAAGTTTCAGTAGCAACTTCTGGCTTAATTTGATTGACCATCCCTTAATTTATTTATCTCAAAGATAAAGGAAGAAATTATACACATATATATAATATATATATATATATATACACACATATATATATATACACACATATACATATATATTATTTACTTCAGTAATTTAGCAAATTTTAGTCATAATATACAATACTTTAAAATTCTACTTTGGTAGATGTTTAACATAATATAAATGAGAATCTATGCTCACAAACATGAAATAAGAAGAAACTATAGAAGAGGGAAAATAGGATATGAAGGTCTTTTAAAATATAATTTTATTTAGTTCCTTTTTCATTTCAATAATAACTCTCTTTTAATTATGCTATATAGCCATTAGTCAGTTTTGTAGGTAGGACTGAAGTTGTTTTTAATCAGGCCTTGGCAAGATTATCATTAATACCTCTTGCACTTCTAGGGCCATATTGTATACTGCTGCTCTTACTTGCTAGTTTAGTAACCTAGATGTTAAATTCTAGTTTTATTTCTTTTAAATATACTTGGTAAAGGAACAACCATCAGGTGATGTTTAAAAAAAAAAAAGGACAGAGCAGGTGACTAATGAAAGGCTTGGAGGCCGACTGCCTTGGACAAGCAGCCAGTCTTGAAGGGTGTGGCCTAGTGTGGGGCCAAGGAAGCAATCTAACGTGTGCAGTGCTTGGTTAAAATGTATCTTGAGCAGGGAGAGGAGAGGAGGGGAATGTGAGAGCTGGCAGCAGCACCCAGAACTCGGCATACCCTCTCAGAGCCTTGTAGGCTGTGTGGCACTAAGAGTGCTTCCAGGTTAATGTAACCTGTCTTTTTTTCCCCTGTGCTCCCATATCAGCAATTTCACTGATTTCCAGAAATATTTCTTGGGATTTTTTTCATGTTTCATTATAAAACATAAAGCTAAGTGGTTACATGGTTATGTAGAAGTGAACAATAGAAAAATCTGACAAAGCAGAATAGAAGTTTAGAGAAATGATGGGTTTCATTGAAGAAATCTGGGTGTAGCCACTGGTTTTCTCTCTCACATCTTCATCAGTAAGTGGTAAGATTTTTTGACTCGGCTTTGAATGGAAACTATGAGTAGGTGATCTTCATTATGATTTTGCAAAATGAAAACATTCTGTTGGCTATCTGGTTAGACTAGCAGGGATTTTTTTGAAAATCTGAATCCTACTTCTGGCTATGAAACAGTAGACAGCTCATTCCAAGAAAGGATGTTTCATTACTTCCTATGGAACATGGTAACCTACTCCTTGAGGACCTTGCAGAATGGCAATTAGTATACTGACATCACTCTTGTTAGAATTCTCCTGCTCTATTCATCCAGTGATGCCTCTAACTCTCACTGGCACAAAAGTGTGTTTTATGTAAGTACCAGGTTTTCTTAGCAGCTTGAGAACTGAAGCTGCAGCAGCTCTCCCTCCAGAGGGCGCAAGCCCTAACTCAACTGTACTGTTACTGGGCTGTATTACATGCCGCCAGGAACTCGACTTTTCTGTTTAGGAAAAAAAAAATTTTCAAGTGTTTTATTTCAATTACTGCTGTAAAATTAGAACATTTTACTCTTTACTTCTAATAAGTACTAATAAGTACTTTACTTCTAATAATGTATTTTCATGTATCTTCTTAGTAATTTGTACACGGTACATTACTTGTACACAAACGTGACAAGTAGATAAAAATTTACTTTTTATAAATGTAGTCCTTCAGTTTACAGATCCATTTGTGTCACTGCTACTAAAGAGTACTTCTTGTTAAATACTTATACTCATATGCATACATGTTAATCACTTCTCAACCTTGATAACATTTCTTAATTTCAGTAATTTAGTTTGTAATTTCTCTGTACACATTATGTTCCAGTCTCTTTTTTAAAAATTTCCATATACTTCGAAGATTCATAAATTATTTTCCCCTAAATTTGATTTTTTCTTGTAGACCTCTGATGCTTAAACTTCTTTATTTGAGATAAAGGGAACATTTATTCAATGATATTTGAGTTACACTAAAATCCTCATTAGCTCAACTCTTCCTTCACCATTTCTTTTTGACTTCATCATATTCATTTCTGGTGCTTATGATCACATTTGCTGTTGCTATAATAAGTAATATAATGAATATTATCTGCACCATTTATTTAGCATATTACTAAATGCTAAACCATTTATATACATTATCTCATGTCATCCCAATCAGTGCCCTATGAAACAGATTTCAAAGCCCTGTTTAATAATCAAACTGAGAATAAGGGGTTAGCCGACCCTGAGTCCCGAGGTGGAGTCTGCCTGGCCCCAGGCTGTGCCCTCATCTACCGCACATGCTCATCTGTGCTGCTGCGTCATCTGACGATGCTGGGGTCTTAAAGTTCTCCTGACTTGCAGACATCAAACTTATACAGAGCCCATATATGGATGGCCGCTCCTAACCAGTCCCCGACCAGTCTCCCCTCTTCAATTGCCTACCCTTTGGAAGTTAATTTAAAACACAAGTCTGGCACTGAATGTGTATTCTTAGTGTTGAGAAGAGAATAAACTCTAATAAAGGGAACAGCTCAGTTAACACTGTGATTTACTTGCCAAAAATACTTTGTCTTATATTTTTATATTGATTTTTGCCTATAATTCAATCAATGTAAGTTTTATTTATATTTACAGGTTTTTTAAATTAAACCATTTTTGTGTTATGTTATTCATATTATAATGTAAATTACTTTAGTTGGATTGCTTTCCTCCTAATGTCTCTTTGAAATCAGTGAATGGATCCTTAGGAGGACAAGGAGAGGCCTGAGAGAAAAGGTGACAAGTGCCTAGGATCAGGCATGCACAGTAAATAGAGAAAAACTCTTTTCCTTTCCCTTATTACACTGTCCTCTGTTCCCAGAACACTAACTCAATCTATTAATTATGGATAAAATGGATTAGTATGGATGTCTGGTCTACATTTGAAAAGTTCTGAGCAACTTTGGGCTATATTAGTTAAGTCTACAGAGATAAATAAGAAAATAGAAAATTATAAGTGCTGTAATAAGGATAAGATATTTTTGTGATAATTTTCTGGGAACACTATCACTATTTAAAAAAGAACATTATCTCTACAGAGATATAAGCTTGAGTTCCAAATAAATCCTGTACCAAAGAACTGTAAAGCATTCTCTGTTAAATGTCATGGACTACCCTTTTAAAAAATATCCTCTGGGGACATTTAAAAATATTAAATATGACTATTTATAAAATAAACATTACATATTTAAATAAACATGAAATTCTCCATATTACTATTCAGATATATTTACATTGTTTGACTGTCAATTTTGCCAATTATGTTAACTAATCATTATATAATTCACAGAAGAGTAGTTGGAATGTGTTGAATTGTAATTTGTTCTGTTAAATTAGTAGATAGACAACATTTTTCTGAACCAATGAAGAGAAGAGAATATTGGTTTTATAGAAAAACCAATTTTATAGAAAAAAGCTGATTTATAAATTTCTGCTAAGGGTAGAATGGATCAATCACATTTAAGCTGGGAAAAAGGGAATGCAAGAGGCATGAAAAAGTATATTAGCTGCATAGTTAAATCCTGCTTTAAGAGAAAATCCTCCGAGAAATCATCCACCAATTTAATAGGAATCATGTCTACACGCCTTTTGCTGTTCTTTTTAAATATAGAATCTATACTTTCAAATTTCTTAATATACTTAAAATATTCTTAGAAAGCCAGTAATTTAATAGTCATTGCTCTACAGATGCTTTCAAAGTAAGTTACTAAGTGATTTTTTTTAATTAGTAAGAATTGTTTGCAACTATCAGTGCAGAAGGCTCGAGAAATTCAGGAAAGCAATGCCATTTAAAATGTGGAATGTTTAGTTAAAAAGCAAACACATAGATTGCATCAAAGCTTTTTAATAGCTTCTCTGGAATTTTAGGAATATAGCTGAGAAGTATTAGCATATGCTCCATATGTCTGAGTTTTGGATTTAATCTCACTTACTTTAAATTTGAAAAGCAGATTAGCCACAAATAACAGTTTTCATGACTTTGTGGCTATATGAAATTGGATAGATTACTTAACCTTTTTACACTTATTTCTCTCATCTCCGTTATGATTTTTAGGAATTAGATCTACTGTATTAAAGCACATAGTTCAAAAGCAAGCTTTTAATTGGCACTTGTTATAAAAATAAGAAAGAAAAGAATAGAAATACATTAACTATTCCTAATTAAAAAGAAAGGGATGTGGAAGATGACTGGTTAGCCAGAGACAGGTAAGATTCCTCAAGGGACGAACAACCTAAGACAGGCACAGTCGCAGGGGGGCCATCAGGTGAGAAATCGGGGAACAACAGTGGTGAAACTTAGAACCTCACCCCACCCCTGTTTTGAGAGAAAGCTTCTGCATCCGTGGATGTTTTATTGCCCTTGTCTAGCTCGGATTAGCAGATAGTCTACAGGCACACACCTGATCATCTAGAATTGCTATTTTACAGCACTAAACTATGTTTTCTACCTTTATCTTGCATCTACCTACCACTTCAGCATTTTATTAAAAATAAAAATAATAATAATAATAAAGGGAGAAATGTGGGGTCCACATATAAATCAAGTATAAAAATCAAACAAATATTCATATTTGACCTGATTGTTTATAGTTCATAATGCGTGATCAGAAGCGAAAGTTTCTGTGATGACTGCCCTTGTACTGTTCACCATGTAAGAACTTATTCACTATGTAAGAATTCGTTCACCATGTAAGAACTTGTTCGTTATGCTTCAGAAGATTGGAGACTGATGAGAATTAGGCTTGAGATGGGTTAATGATTGTGCTTTGAGCATTGACCCCCCTATACAGAATTTAATTGTTGTCAACAACCATTTGATCAATAAATATGAGAGATGGCCTCTCAAAAAAAAAAAAAAAAGAAAGGGATGCTGTTGAAAATTTTAACTTGAGGAACTGTTAGTGTGGAAATTAATAATAACTAAATCAATATATGCCCAGAACTAAAAAAGAATCCTCTGTAATTTCTTTTCGATCCATGAGAGAGAGAGAGATTAAACTAGGGATGATGGGGAGAGAGAGAGATGACCCAGTAAAGGAAGTTTCACATCAGGAAATAATTAGTAGCGGAACAAAACAGAGTTGTGTTTTGGACCTTTTTAAAAGTTGTACCTTAATGATTTAATTACAGTTTTGGTTAAGCTAAACGCATAAATCCAGCAATAGAAAACATAATGACAGTATTCTATATTCAAGTGATAGGATTTGTTATAAACTATGAGAGGCCTTGTAAAGGTGTCAGATCATCTATCCTCAAAACAAGTCTCCATTTTTTACTGACATCATTCATCACTGGCTTCTAGCCAAAACCCTAATAGAGGAAGTCTACAGTTAACCTGGAAGTAAGTTTTACAAGAGTTCCCCTTAGAGCAGAAGACTGATCTCAAACTTCAGATCACATCAGAATCACCTGTGATGTTAAAATACAGAGACCCCATCCCCAGAGTTTTGGTTAAGCAGGTCTGGAGGGAGGCCAGAGAACTGCATTTCTAAAAGTCTTTAGACGTGTTGATGTTATTGGTCTTGGGCTACACTTTCAAAACCACTGCCTTAGAGAGCACCTAGGAAATTAGACTCCTTAGTAATTAGTCCTTTGCCAATACTTAAATTTTTTCTAACCTAAAATAATTGGTGTCAACATTATGAAACTTTGAAGGCTCAAGCATTCATTCATTTACGCATTGGAATGCAGTCATAACTTGTTATTCTGAAAAAGAAATTTTAAGCCATGCTTATAGTATTCCTGTGGCCCATCCTCCTGTAATAATTTTCTGTTAGTTATCCCAACAAGAATCATTGGTATTGCTCATAAGGAACCTGTTTTAATTGTACGAACAAAGTAAGTCAAACAACTGACCCAGGTTCTCTCTTTGCCGTTGCTGCCCGATAGGATGCTCACAGTCATGCAGATACACCCGCCACCCCACATGCAGCAGGTGTACAGGATCTCACACTATGCACTTTGTTCACAGATTTACTTCTGCTGTTTCTCTGTTTTATCTTAATTTCACTTTTCCTTGATACCCATTTCTTCATAGACAATATTACTGAGAGTATTACATGTATTTTTAAAAATCATCAACATTTCTTTCTGAAGTGGGATATAAAAAAAACTAATCTGTGTAATCTGGAGACATGCTTGCAGAAGTTCTAATATCCTATCTTATTAGGACTTCATGCCTTGGTCTCTGGATTATATAAAATGAGCAAATGAGATATGAGAGCATAACAGATGCCACCAGAGATCAGGTATATCTATTTAGCCCTAGGCAGAAATATCAAAGAGTACCTGGGAAAGCACAGATACTATTTCTGACATGAAGCTCAAAAGGTTAAGGATACATCTGAAATATTTTATCACCAAAGAATTATATTCTATGAAATTCACTGAACCTATTTGAAGTTGTTCATATTTTCATTTAAAAAATTCTCAGAAACTTAGGACCTGTTGAGTAATATTTGTCTTAAATTGACCTTTCTCTGGCTTTGGGCCCATGCCATTTTTGTACACCAGAATCTGGATGAATAATCCTGTATTCACCATGCCAGTATTCATGTCATTTGGAGAAGAGACTGGTGATTTGGAAGATGATGCTGATATAAGAGTCTCTGCCTCCTCTAGGTTGCATCATGGAGAAACTAGAAACCTGTGCTGCCCACCGCCACATTAGGCATATCCAACAAAGTTATTTAGGCCTTATTTACATAAGGACACAATAGTTCTGAGTTTGTAAAAATCCAAGTTGCTTTTTTCTAACACACAGATACACAGACCACCAATATTACATGATCGCAATGATTACATTACTAAGACACAGAGCACGTAATAACTAAACGTTATGAGTAAGTTTTGCTATTTTCATCCTTTTGTTAAATCTTAAATGGCACATCAGCAAAGTCTTTTCATGACTTTGGGTGTGAATAATACTAAGAACCGAGAAAGGTTTTGAAAATATAAAAGTAACTAAGAGCATGAGTCTGCCTTGGTAGACCTCATACCTCAACTTTTTCCCCAAAAATAGTTAGAAAAAGATTCTCACTAAAAACCTTTCGAATGCATTACAACACCTCATGAGTATGTATTTCGCTCCAATAATTCACTAAGAAACCAGATTCTATTAAAGTACTATAAAATTGTAAAAAAAGTATGTAGGAAAACTATGAGAAGATAATAAAAGTTATACCTTAACATTTTTGAAGGTGTTAGGGCCTTTATAGGTTTTATAAAATGAAAAATTCTAAGATTTGTTTTTCAGATAATTTATGAGTTCCATTTCTTTAATCTCCTATATAATGATTTTTTAAATAAAATAAATTCTATCCCTAAAACTTGGTATATAAACACATTATAAATTTTGGCATTTAATATCATGGGGCCATTGCCTTCTACGTTTATGTCTGACTAAACTGTACTCTGCAGTTTAAGAGAATCTAACGGTTTCATATGATTGATTATTTTACAACTTTTAAAAAGAAAAATGTCTTGCCTTCAAATGGTAATCTTGTTCCAGTCTGGGATCTGATCCGGCTACCTGTTTGTATTTGTTAATTTTCATTTGGCGATTTCTCTCCTCTATATCCATAGCACCTATCGAGTAGAAAAAAACCCATAAAATTAATGTGCAGTTCTTATTTCTGAGTCCTACTAACAGGATGTATAAAAGAAGAAATGCTAGGCTGATATATTAGTTTCATTCAAGGTAGTATGTACAAATTAACTATCATATTATTTCTTAGTTTTCTTTAAAGAATGCAATTTGGTGAATAAAAGCATGATTACTAAATAGGTAAAATTATTTTAATCTGAATAAAACATAAATGAATTTCAACAGAAAAACAAATATTCACTGGATAGAAAACACTTTCTGGTACATGTATGTCCAGCACATACATTTGATAATATTCTATTTGATAATATTATAAGCCTGTGACTTATAATTCAACCAAGATTTAATTAATTTACTAAAAAAAAGTTAATTTTAATTGATTTCAAATGCAATTTTACAGTAGCATTTAGAAACTATTATCATAAGATTAGCCCATGTATTAGAACAGGTTGCCCAAGCTTACATGTGGGGGCAGTTATCAAGATACTTTGACCTTGAATTTTCAAGAACAGGATCAAGAAAAAGGCCCTTGGAATAATACTCCTGAGAACATACCATGCCAGTAAAGACAAAAAGTATTACTGAAATCATTTCAGAAAAACAAAAATGACGTCAGGAGGTGAGAATATGAGATGGTAAACCTATTAAAAAATCAGATGAATGCTCTCTATAACAAGATTTACCTTGAAATACATCAATTGTAGACATCAAAAGTTCCCAAAAACTTTGGATAGAACAAGAACTAAATTCTAGCAAGTCTTTGCAAACATGAAAGTGTTTTTAAAGTATATTTGTGATTTTTATTAGAGATATTTTATAGTAAAATTCCATTACTCATAAATAGGCATAAAGGAAAAACAAAATCTCAATTGTATACTACAAATCTACAATAGGAAAAATAATCATAACTTAGTGGGCTAAAATGGCTATGGCTATCTATAATAAAATGTTGTCATGTAAATACACAAGCACTGGGTGTGGGTAGAAATATAAACATACACACCCCGTGCTTAAGATCATAATTAAAACTGCAGTAAAATTTTGGTACCTAGACAAAATTGTGCCTATTCAAAAATGGGGATTTTAATACTCATCCTGAAAAAAAATCATTATATATCAGATAATTCTGGTTAGTAACAAATTTTAAGTAAAAGTTGATTAAGTAAAATAAGATAAAAATGGGAAGAGACAGTTTCAACAAGGAGTGAAAAATTTTTGAATAAAAGAATGTATAAAGAGCTTACATTATATGACCTCTAATTCTAATAGCAAACCTAAATCACCTGTTCAATAAAGTGAGGCAATTTGTTCCTCTTAAAAGTCACCTTTTAATGATTTGGTTAATTGATTCTGTGACAAATTATAAAATGGAGAATATAAATATTATGTTAATATAAATTTAATGATACAGAAAATCAAATGAGTGCCTCCATGATATGAATGTGAAATATAGTCAAGTATAAATGGCTATTAGTCTATTAAAATACAATTTTGGAATTTTTGTACCAATATTGTACAATTGGTTTGTACCTCAGGAGATATTCTCAGGCAAATATGTTTATTTTCTCCAAGGACAAGGGTACAAAAAAGCCAACCCAGGATCAAAAAATTATTGAAAGAATATTTACTAAATTTAGTGTTTAGGAAGTTTATTTTTAAAAGTTTCATTTTATATGTCATAGCAAACTAGTATTTTAACATGAATAGCACCTACAGACAAAGAAGTTTAAACACATTTTATATATACATAAATAAATATATACACATACATACATATACACATACAAACATACATACATGTGCATTTTCTAATATTCATACTATTTTCTGGACGTCAACCTTCTACGAAGCTACATTAAATTCTTTCTGATTACTAGATAATAATGAGATATGCTGGCAGGCGTTGGTGAACTTTTTCTGTAAAGGGCCTGATAGGAAATATCTTAGGTTTTGCTGACCATTTGGTCTCTGCCACAGCTCTGTCGTTGTAACATGAAGGCACTATAGACAATGCAGGCCCAAATGAGGGTAGCTGTCTTCCAAAAAAATCTCATGTACAAAACAGGCAGTAGGCCTGATTTGGTCTGTGGGCCATAGTTTGCTGACACCTGCATTAAAGGATACTAGTTTAATATTTCTTCTCAAAAAAGCCTTCCTCCTTAGTAATGGTTTAAAGATTTGTAGAATCAGGTCTACAGAACATCATTTATTTAACAGATCAGTTGCGGGTGGGGAGTTTAAGAAAGATATTAACCTGTATTTGTTATAAGCAAACAAAGATGTAAATAGAAAAAGTGATATAAGAATTTAGATATTTAGTTGGTTTAGATAATATAACCAACTAAATTCCAATCTCAAACACATCTCTCATCTCCTGACTCAATCATTATCTAGACATGGTTGCTAAATGGAAAAATTCTTGGTTAGTGCCTTAGCCAGTGAAGTTTCAAGGGACCATCTTAACAGATGTAGGTAGCAAACGTGGCTACATATACTTTTTAGCTTATAAATATAAATTCTCTTAGGAGGCCAATCCGTAGGCCAAACAGTAACCAGACATGGCTTTCTCCAAAATTATTTGGCTCAGATGAAGTCTTTCATTCCTTTTCTACATTTTTATCAACTTATTCTCACAAAGAAACACTCCACAAAGTATAATATCCTTAGAGAGGAGAGCACTCTATTGGTAAAAAGATCCATCACAGGAGAATTCTTCACTAGCAAGTTGATTTTTCTTTGCTGGTCCTTTTCTCTAAGGAAAATAACCTAGAAATATTTTCAATATTATTATTTTGGTTTCAACCAAACTTCATCTTTCCCCGGTGGAATGAAATACAATTTAGAGGAATCAGTGCTTGTAGAGAGGAACTGTTCTCTATCTGGTTGAGGAATGGAATATGTGATTTCTAAACTTTCTTTCCACTCTGACGTCCTATGCCGTACTCTATAAAAGGAAAATAAGTGAAAATGTTAAAGAGGCAGGTTTTTTTTAATCTTCTCTCTCAGATTTACAGTACAAATTTGTACATAAAAGATCCTGAAAATTGTACAATAAATAATCATTTGATCACAGAAATTTCCCCTCCTCCCACCTATTATCTGTTAATACCATGCTGAAATAGTCTCAAAAATACATTTTGGGAAATGCTAGCTCATAGGTTTAAAAGGTAAATTTATCTAAGAATCTCTAGTACACATACTCTTATATGTGATGACACTATGCTTACTACAGAAGACATCTTAGTAGTTTAATTTCATTTTATAATTTAAGTATGCTTAAAATAGTAGTTATTACATGTAAAAATCACATTAAATGTTGAAGTACTTTCTAATGATAAGTGCTAATTAAGAGTTAATGAGACAGACTTTGTGGACAAACTCATTTACATCAAAAGTTTGCATATATTTGTGTCTATTGAGTGATAATCTCTTTCAGTGCACTTTTTGTTCAATTTTTAAATTTTTAATTAATATTTTAATAACATTTTATTAATTTAACTTTATTCAAATTGCCTAAAATTCTTTTTGGTATAAGGTAAATTATTAACTAAGTAAACTAAGAAAACATGATTTTTTGGTTCATTAACATCTTATTTCATAAATTACAGAGTTCATTTATATTAGGCTGCTGGAAGTGGTGGCCCTGTAATTTTTGGACATGTATATACAAATACTTTGAATACCATCAATTTTCACACTGCAACTTGACCAACAATCAAAGCTGCCTCATTGCCATTCCTAAAAATGCATTTAAATTAACCAACAAGCTTTTTTTCACTCTAAAAATTTTAAGACATAGAAAAAAAAAATGTCACATGTAGATGTTCTGCAATTCATAAATACCTCAGAATATTTTTTCTTCTCAAATTGGAAGCTTCTGGTCCATTCTCAGTCACTGAATTTTAAAAATTCAATGTTTTGTTTATCCTGATTAAATGTTTTCTTAAAATCATATAACATATTCTATAAGCTATTTATCTTGATAAAAGCCATTTAAGAGGTTTACTTATTCTTAAATCAACTAACTATTTTTGTGGTTATTTTGAACTTAAAAAAAATACTACTAAACATGTCCAGAAAGTTAGAGTCATAATTATAATGCTGATATGTCAATCAAGTTAAAAAAAAAAGTTAGATGTAGATTTTTTTTTTAAAGTCCTAAGTAGATTTTTGTATCTAGAGATATTTCCTGTATCTGAAATTCAGGAAAAAATGAGAGGATTCATGATTACAGACATCATGGAAGCCTAAGATTATTAATCTTATTTAAGAATATTAATCTTATTTATTACTCATAACTACAGAGAATAACTGGTGGTTGTGAGAGGGGAGAGGATTGGAAGGGGTGGGAAATAAGTGAAAAGGATTAAGAGGTACCAGTTTCCAATTACAAAATAAATAAGTTACAGGTTAAAAGTATAGCATAGAGAATATAGTAAATTATATTGTAATAACTTTACAGTGACAGATGTAACTACACTTATCATGATGAGCATTTTGTATATAAATGTTAAATCATTATGTTGTACACCTGAAACTAACATAATAGTGTATGTCAACTATATTTCAATTGTAAAAATAAGTTAAATAAAAGGATGAAAAAAACCATGAAAATAAAAATATCCATCATATAAAAACTGAGATAAGACCTATGCTAGAAAAGAGACCCATAATTTTATTTGTAAATTAGAAACACTTATAGTAGAGAATACTCTTTATCTAAAATTGAAACTAACTTAAGTCTGTACGTGTCACATTAAAATTGAGCTCTCTGAATTCCAACTTGTATTCAGACTTATTATTGATACTCAGTTCTTATTTAAAAATTATCATGGTATGATTCCAAAAACATGGTGAGATTTTGGAATTTTTAATATTGGATATTTTGCTTATGAAATTGTGTTTAGTAAAGTTCACAGACTTTTTCCTACATAAATAATTCTAACCACCTCATAAAGATTATTAGCTTAGTTTTGAAAATGAATTGATAGTAATGATTACCAAAACGTTTGACCTGTGGTATGTAGCTAATAAAAATGAAACCCAAACAATATAACTTCCAACAATTAGTTTTAGTGATATTTACTATTATTCATAATGATTACTTCTTTATTTTTCATTTCAGCATTTCTAAGACTCCTGTGAGGACTTTTAAATTATATTGACTATGGCATTAAAATGGTAATATAAAATACTTTGGAAAGTATGAAAGATATCTTTTACCTTCTAAGAACAAAGAGGTAGGTAAGAAGTGAGAAATCATTCATGGTACAACTGTTAAAATGTAGAGACTCTTAAAAGGATCCAAACACATGTGATTATATCCCCCAAACCATAATCAAAGTGTGAAATGATGAACCTAGCTTTGTTCCTTCCAAGAATACAGGGGTTACTGAACAGGGAGAGGAGTGGAATAAACTGGGCAAAATTACCAGGAGGAACATAAATTTCAGTTGTAAGATATGATATTTCACTTCATATTTTCAATGATGCTATGCATAAAAGTTCTAAAATCTTCAACTTTCCTATAGAGTTAATACCATGTTGCAAACAGCAGTCATGTCAGCTAAGATAATATACTTGAAAAATTAAATTGAGAAGGTACATAGACACAAATAACTTTTTGACACTGAAATTAAGAAAACATCACTAAAATAAATTATGGTTATAAACTGCAAATGTGACATAAACTTCCAATACAAGAATAGAGAAAATGATCTGTACAAGTAATTTCCTCCATATCTGGTGATCACTCTAGAAAACGAGTGATCACTCTAGAAAATGACTACATATTTGGATTACAAATTGGAATAAAAATGAGTGAAGCCTAAGTACCAAGTATGATTAAAAGAAAATAAGTATATTTTAATTTATATTATATAATTTTATCCATCTTAGCTAAATAAATATTTCACAAAGTGAAATCCACATTTTTCATTAAATTAGGATCATTAAATTATGTTGGGGATTATTACTTACAATGAGAAAAGGAAACACTTAGATATATGGATTTTAAATAATACTCATGCCTGGGTAGCAAGCTGTATCTCTCCAAAGGTGTTAATGATGCTTGTTACTGGTCAAGGGAACAAGAATGACTATGCTAAGTAACTAATGTCATATAGTAGAACACTCCATCAGAATTCCAAATTTATACTGTTCCATGAATAGGGACATCTTATAACATGTTTCTGTGCAATATGAGAAGAAAGAGGAATAACAATTAGATGTGATCCCTCTCAGAGAAGGACAGATGAGGACTAAATGAAGAGCCATCATGAGAGACTAAGCTAAACCAGAAACTGAACTGAATTTCATTCAACCTTCCAAATACCCACATAGGAATACCGGTTACACTGAGGACCCTAAATAAAACTGAACAAGAATGAGTCAGTCTCTATTGATACTGTTAAAGCTCCCTTTCTGAATTCTCTTAACCTGTACAGTGTTCTCTGCACGACGTCCCTCTTTCTTGGCTTTAACATTTCTATACTTGTCACACTGTCAAAAGTAAATCCCGTTTCCGGAGATTAACAGCATAAATTCTGGAACAAAGACCAATGGTTTCAGTTTAAATTCCAGTTTCAAATGGTTGGAGTAAGTTATTCAACTGATCTGTGTCTCAATTTTTTTTTAACTTAAAATATTGATTGATTATTTGTACTCTTAAAAGAAAAAAAAAGTAGGTTTTTCACTTGGAAGATATTTGCAAACAAATAGGGGTTTGTTTCTCATGAGCCAAGATGGACTTTGGTGTTTCCTGACTTCCCTTTTTTTTTTTAAATTTAAGTATAGTTGTTACATAATCTTATATTGGTTTCAAGTATACAACACAGTGGTTCAACAGTGACCCACATTATTAAATCCTCATCCCAACTAGTGCAGTTACTATCTGTCAACATAGGAAGATGTTACAGACCCACTGGCTATGTTCTCCATGCTGTACTACCATCCCGTCACCAATATATATTAAGATTGAGAATTTTTATTGTGCCTCAATTTTTTCAGTCTGTAAACTAGAAATAAAAATAGTACTTATGAAGGGTCCTAAACTCAATTATGCATTAAAATAATACTACAGTGACTTATTTGCCCAAAATATGGGCTGCATTTGGAAAGCAGAACTTAACAACCAGAAGAAATCTCTGATTGAGGAAATGCAAAGTAAAAATTAGTTTTAATCACTGAGCCATTGTTCTGCAACTACTCCAAAGTAAAACCCTCTTAATCCCCTTGTCTAAGTTTTTATACCAGGTCTCCCAACAGTAAACTGTAGTATGTAGAATTAATACCCTAGTCATCAACTATTCATCACCATTCCAAGTCTTATAAGTGGAATCTACTGTATGTAGTATTAAAGTATTGGTTTTATACATGACTTGAGCACTTGTACTTATACAAATGAGCCTTATATATTTGAGATATAAAGTAAGAATACCCAAATGTTGAAAGCTTCCAACTGCTTCTCCAGTACTGAGTCAAGTGTAACATGTTATTTGGTTAGTGCTGGCATATTTAATAAGAACTTCCTCTGCTTGGGGCTCTTTTATTTCATGGTGACTTTACTCAAAGGAAGACTTCATTGGGTACTGTAGCTAAGGTAACTCCGATATTGTAAAATTTCTCCCTCAAAGGTTACCAGGAATGTCCTATTTGCCAAAGCTAGTGATCATTCCTCAGCCGCGTTCCACTGGACCTCACTGAAGCATCTGATAAAATTCCTTCAACTGTCTATGGTGGCACTTTTCTGCCATTCCTTCCGTTCATTCATTACCAGACTATTTTGCTGGCTCATCTTTCTTAGTCCACCTTCCAGATATATGCATTTCCTAAAGTGTGTTATTAACTTTCATTTTATTCTATCTCTGAGCGATTTTATCCAAGACCATAGCTTCAATTCCTGTTTAATTCTTTTCCTTTATTCAGCATCCTCCCTTTTAGCATTTCCCCTTTTTCTTTTCTAGCTGCATCTCCTCTTTGGCCTTTTTTTTAAGAAGGCTTCAACTTATTTCCCTGTAAACCCAACCTTAGACATAATACAGTTGTTTTTAATCTTCTTTTTAGAGACTCCTTTGGCTTCTCATCCCTTTGATCTGAACTGGCCTACCAACCTCCTTCACATTCTGCATGACCTTATAACCTATAACTATGTTCTCCCCATCAGTCATGTCACATTATTAATTAATCCAATTACTTTTACTTATCATCATTTTGCTTTCCATTAAACTTTGCCTTTCCTCCTTAAGTTACCTTCCTCATCCTTGCCCTCACATTCCATACTCCATCCCCTCAATCTCTGTACAGGCTGATAAAAAGAAACCAGTATCTCTCAGGTGGCATCCTTGTCTTCAGTTAAATTATAGCCTAATTTTTCTTAGAAATTATCTTCACTGGAGCATTATTCATGCCAACTTACCCTCTTTCATATGAAACCCATTTATCTTTCATGCCAACCCTTGTATAATATTTTCATTATAGATCTGAAAGTATAGAAATGTAAATGAGGAAGAAAGTGATCTGAAAACAATCATAACTTCTTTTACCACGTTCTAATGGTAAAGTAAGGGTGCACATAGTAATACTAAATAACTTGATTACTAACTTATTATTTATATACTCTTTCCTTTCAACTCAAATGATTTAAAAAATACTTTAATCATAACTACCATCCAGAGCTACATTTTATTTCTCCATCTCCTTGCAAATCTCAAATATTTAAAATTTTCTCAAATGTCACTGATAAATTCCTTTTTGGAAAAAAAGTTTCATAACAAAAATTATCATTTTCTTTCAAACTTCAAATGCCCTTACTTTATATTTTGTTTATTGATCTTAATTTCATATGTATCTCCTTGCTCCTTTCTGTAGCTTGTTCTTTGTTCTTTATTCTTCTGGTTTGGTTCAAATGCTATTTCTTTAGACAAGACTTCCTAGATCACTTATCTAAAATAACTCCTTCCCCATCCCAGTTGCATGAGGTTACATAAGGGCATTAAATAATAGCACTTAAAACAATCTAAGCTTTGTTTAGTGACCATTTGCTCTCTCAAGAAAACAATTTCCATGATGGGAGAAGTCTGTCTGCTTGTCACTGTGATGTCCCAACATCTAGAATAAGGCCTGGCATATAAACATGTTTAGAAGATAACTGTCTGACAAATTAATTTTTAGGACTGAAGAACCTTTATATCACTGGAATGAGAATATCAGGAATAACCTCTCTTTTACTGAAGGCCACCATGTTATATGACAGTTTAATATGCCACTATGATACTTAGAGAATGCTTAGAGTTTAGCAGAGTCAAACTTGTAGATGATTTGGCTATTTTACAAGGAGATCTTAAAAGTCTCTGCCTTGGACTTTTTACCTATTTTAATAAGGATTCAATTTCATTGTTTAGGTTATTTACATATCTGTCAGAAAAAATAATCTTTTGGATAATTTGTTTTAGTAGTATTAATTTATAAAAGCTACAATTTTTTTGATTATGCAGTAGGGACAAAACTGTGACAAGTTCTTTACAGATATTTTTTCAATTTGTTTCAAATTACAGGAAAATATAGAAATAAGTGTTTCTAATTTCTGTCAAGAATTATTCAACTCCATGGTTGCATATGCACTATAATTTAGTCACTCCCCCATTATTTAACATTCATGAAAACATCCTTTTCAAAGCTACAAATAATGCTTTCGTGAAACTTTTGTACATGCATTTTTATCTGAATCACTATTTCCACCATGTCAAAACTGAGTATTTTTAAGGATCTCAATTTATACTGAAAAATTACTGTTTATAAAGATTATACTCTTACCACACTCTTAGCTATTAGAATGTTGTTTTCAAATAGGTGAAACACAGTATCTCATTTAATAAAAAATTCCTCAGTTTGGTTATGAATGGAATATATTTTATTTGTTTCCTGACCACTGAATTTCTTATTTCGTGAAATATCTGTACATGTCTTTTGCTCATTTTTCTATTAGAGTTTTATAGAATATATTATCTATTTGTCAAAGTGATTCAGGTGTTAAGGCTCTTATTATTCTGAGTTGCTACAAATATGTTTCCCAATCTGTTGTTTGCCTTTAATTTTTTCTGCTGATTTTGATATTCTAAAGTTTATACCTGCCACATTATAGTCAAGTCTTTTATTCTTAGGAAGGCTTCCTCTTTCCAGAGAGAAACTCCTTTATCCTTTCACTAAAACATTATTAACACCTTAATCTAAGTAAAGTTTATTTTTTTAATAGTGTTAAGCAAGTAGTCCAATGTCACATCTAGTGGATGACAGAACCTGATTAAAATTCAAATCTACTTGATTTCAAAATCTTGACGTTTCTACCAATCTGTTGCCTCAGAAATGATAAGGCTCAACAGTACAGGTGCAGCAGTCATGATACACAGGTCTGTATGACAACTATCTCCTAGCCAAAAACTAGAATAAGATATTTGTATTGCATATAGCAAAAAGAATTAATTCTGTATCACAGAAAGAATGCCTACACATCACATGCACAGACTTCAATACAGTTGATTCAAAATAAAAGTTCCATTTCTTAATGTATTTATAAGTAAAATAATAGCTTTACTTATATAGTGCTTACTATGTACCAGACACTATTTTGAGGTGCTTGACATGTTATACATTAACTAAAAGAATCCTTACAATAACCTTTTGAAGTAGTATTATTATCCCCACATCAGAGATAAGGAATCTTTGACACAAGGAGTAAATTTCTCAGGATCACACAGCAACTAAGTGATGGGGCTGACCAGGCAGTCTAGTTCCACAGTCTATCCTCTAATACTGCTTCTTAGACTACCATTTCTTACAAGTAAGAACAAATGTTTCCCCAATAGCTGCAATTTTTAGGAAAGAGAGTTAACTTGGACAATAGACCTAGGTAAGATTGAATGTTAGAGTATTCAGAATGCATGAAAAATATTTTGAGAATTTATCAGTAACATCTTAAATTCAGGATTTATCCTCAAATGAAGATGGAATTTTATATCCATAAAGAAGTAAGGAACAATGTATTCCAAACTTCCATTTTCAATATGAGGCAGCTGAAACCAAAGACATTAAATTAAGTATCTAAGGTCACACAGCTCAGTAGCAAGAATAGGTCTAAAACTAAGTCTTACCCCAGTAATCTTTCCAATTTTAAGATTCTTATCCCAGTAATCTTTCCAATTTCCTCCACACCATCCACACAAGGAAGAAATGTTCAAGATCACATTTATTTCTTGTTTGGGTATACCTATTATTTCAAGTTCCAAAAATTTTCGTAACTCTCTTCTTTTATATTTGAAGATTTATAGGCTTTGGAGAATTAATCTCCTGCATTATACTTTATCAATAGAAGCTTTCATATAATATATGTTTATATAAACAGGCGCACATACATATTTCACTTCAGACTTTTTGGTTAAAATATCACAATACCACTCAATAAAATGTTAAGCTTAACCTTGTATAAATATACCTCTAAGCTACTGTCTCTCTTGGAACATCTGTCAACCACAGTACTAAATAGACAGTTGACACCCCATGCCTCCTTATGAACTGAGTGATTTACATTTTCATTTTACTAGGGTTATGGTTTTCATAACTAAGCAAAATCTTAAGTATCTGTGTCTTAGACTTTCATCAATAATTGAGTCCATTAAATATAGGATGTAATCAATGCACAGAGAATACCTATAAAATGAGTAGAATGTATAATGATAGGATGGATAATAAATCAATAATTGAACAGTTTGGGAAAATTTCAGTATAAGCTTATATATGCATTTATACATGTACACATACACGTATGTTATATTTCCCCTACAATGAATGCTACTTCTCTTTAACTTTACAACATAATATAAGTAGAAGAAAATATCAAGTGAAAGCATAAAGCACTCATAACATGGCATACATGCCAAGCAAATCTGATAAGAATTGAACTGCAGATTTGAAATAATACATATCAATGGACAGCATTCAGAATAATCAGAAATAAAGAAAAAAAGAGGAATTGTTTTCATGTTAAAAAGAATACTGTCTGATCATCTCCATAGATGCTGAAAGAGCATTTGACAAAATTCCACATCCATTCATGAAAAACACACTCAACAAAATGGGTATAGAGGGCAAGTACCTCAACATTATAAAGGCCATATACAAAAAACCCACAGCCAACAACATACTTAACAGTGAGAAGCTGAAAGCTTTTCTTTTAAGTTCGGGAACAAGACAAGGATGCCCCATCCCCACTTTTATTCAACATAGAACTTGGAGGTCATGGCTACGGCATTCAGACAACACAAAGAAGTAAAAGGCATCCAGATTGGTAAAGAAGAAGTTAAAATATCGTTGTTTGCAGATGACATAATATTGTATGTAAAAGAAAATAAAGACTCTACTTCAAAACTACTAGAACCAATAACTGAATTCAGTAAAGTTGCAGGATACAAAATTAACACAGAAATCTGTTGTATTCCTATACTCTAACAATGAACTAACAGAAAGAGAAGTCAGGAAAACAATTTCAATCACAGTTGCATCTAAAAGAATAAAAGAACTAGGAATTAACCTAACCAAGGAGGTGAAAGAACTATACTCTGAAGACTACAAGATACTCATGAAAAAAATTAAAGAAAACACCTATAAATGGAAATACATCCCTTGCTCATGGATAGGAAGATTTAATATTGTCCAAATGGCCATCCTGCCCAAAGCAATCTTCAGATTCAATGCAATCCCTATCAAAACACCAATAGCATTCTTAAACGAACTAGAACAAATAGTTCTAAAATTCATATGGAACCACAGAAGACCCTAAATAGCCAAGCAATTCTGAGAATGAAGAATAAAGCTGGGGATTTGCTACCCAACTTCAAGCTCTACTACAAAGCCACAGTAATCAAGACAATTTGGTACTGGCACAAGAACAGAACAATAGACCAATGGAACAGACTAAAGAGTCCAGCTATAAACCCAAGCATATATGGTCAATTAATATATGATAAAGGAACCATGGATACACAATGGGGAAATGACAGCCTCTTCAACAACTGGTGTTGGCAAAACTGGACAGCTACATGCAAGAGAATGAAACTGGATCACTGTCTAACCCCATACAGAAAAGTAAACTCAAAATGGATCAAAGACCTGAATGTAAGTCATAAAACCATAAAACTCTTAGAAGAAAACATAGGCAAAAATCTCTTAAATATAAACATGAGCAACTTTTTCCTGAACGCATCTCCTCAAGCAAGGGAAACAAAAGCAAAAATGAACAAATGGGACTACATCAAGCTAAAAAGCTTCTGTACAGCAAAGGACACCATCAGCAGAACAAAAAGGCATCCTACAATATGGGAGAACATATTTGTAAATGACATATCCGACAAGGGGTTAACATCCAAAATATATAAAGAACTTATACACCTCAACACCCAAAAAGCAAATAACCCGATTAAAAAATGGGCAGAGGATGTGAACAGACACTTCTCCATAGAAGAAATTCAGATGGCCAATGGCACATGAAATGATGCTCCACATCACTAATTGTCAGGGAAATGCAAATTAAAACCACAATGAGATATCTTCTCACACCAGTTAGGATGGCCAACATAGAAAAGACTAGGAACAACAAATGCTGGCAAGGATGGGGAGAAAGGGGAACCCTCCTACACTGTTGGTGGAAATGTAAATTAAATTAGTTCAACCACTGTGGAAAGCAATATGGAGGTTCCTCAAAAAACTAAAAATAGAAATACCATTTGACCCAGGAATTCCACTCATAGGAATTTACCCAAAGAAAACAAGATCCCTGATTCAAAAAGACATATTCACCCCTATGTTTATAACAGCACTATTTACAATAGCCAAGACATGGAAGCAACCTAAGTGTCCATCAGTAGATGATGGATAAAGAAGAGGTGGTACATATACACAATGGAATATTACTCAGCCATAAGAAGAAAACAAATCCTACCATTTGCAACCACATGGATGGAGCTAGAGGGTATTATGCTCAGTGAAATAAGCCAGGCAGAGAAAGACAAGTACTAAATGATTTCACTCATTTGTGGAGTATTAACAACAAAGCAAAACTGAAGGAACAAAAGAACAGCAGACTCAAGACTCCAAGAAGAGACTAGCGAGACTAGTTACCAAACGGAAAGGGGTGGGGTGCATGGGAAGGGAGGTACAAGGAGATTAAAGGGTTTTATGATTAACACACATAATGTAGAGGGGTCACTGGGAAGGCAGTATAGCACAAAGAAAACAAGTAATGATTCTATAGCATTTTACTAGGCTGATGGACAGTGAGTGCAATGGAGTAGGCGGCAGGGGACTTGATAATATGGGTGAATATAGTAACCACAATGCTGCCCATGTGAAATCTTCCTAAGACTGTATATCAATGATACCTCAATAAAAAACAGAATACTGTAATTGTATAAATTTTGAAAAATTTTCCTTAGCTAACCCTAACAGGAAATAATTATTCTAAGAACTATAGTACATTAACTAAATTTATTGTGGCAATCATTTCACAATATATACATATTCAAATAATCATGTTTTGCATCTTTAACATTCCAATTATATCTCAAAGAAACTGGAAAAAAATTTTAAGGAATTGAAAATATATTAAAAATTTTTTTAAAGAATTATGATTATAATATGAAGTATATTTTACTTATTCCCAATTGTATTTTTATTAAGAAGTGTTTGAAAATATTCAACTTGAATTGTTACATTTTCCAAATTAATATTAGTACCTGGGAAGTTAATAGACCAGGCTGATTCAGTAATTATAAACATACTTTCTAAAACTCTTGATGTAGCACAGAATCAACTATAATAATAATGTAATAGCTACTTAACATACTACAAAAATTGGTATTATAATATAATAATTTACCTGAGGAATTAGTAAGAAATATGACTGACAAAAATCATTTGTTCTTGAGATCTCCTTATGAATAAAAACATATATTACACAAGCACTAAGATCATCAGATGCTCTAGACCAGGTCTGGAAGGAGTTCTGAAAATGTATGAGGTTGAAAGTTGAATTCAAAACATGAGCAGATGGCATTTTATGGAACTTACCAAGTAGTAATTTAAAATCCCTTTTGTATTGTTAGCTCTCTTTCAAATGGTCTCTAAAACTTGTTCTACAATTATTTAAAAATTACCATATGAAATTTCATAAGAGTAAGAAAAAAAAGTATAAATTCTTATAAAACTTGCTACTTCTAATTTAAAAGTAACTTAATTATGATTGGTAAGAGCTAAAATCAATGTTCTTTTGCTTCTTCAAAATATGTGATCAACTCCATTCCTCCATTCATTGTATAGAATTAAACTGCAGTGACTATATGTAGACCTATTAACATAAATGAAGATCCTAAGATTGTGGTATAAATATAAAACATACACTTCAATATAATAAGTCAAGGAAATGGTTAGCCTTATGAAATTATTTTTCCATTACATTTTTAGGTGAAGTATTAACAGGTGGTGTTGACAGAGAAATAAAACCAACTTACATATTCCTTAGAGATGTGAGTGATAAGTTAATAAAGATCTTACATTTTATTGGTCACACATACTCCAGTCAGTTCTTGAAAAGCCCTAACTTCATCAACTTTTAAGTAGTCGAAATCCATCCTAGATTGACTGTTACAAAACTTACTGCTCTTTCTTCTAAAATTATTTCCTTTTTCTCTGAAGCTCTTATTACCTTCTCTATCATTCCCTCTTTACTCTCACTTCATTTGAAAGAGAATGCACAATGCTTCATTTATCTCTAGGCTTAGAGAACTTTGGAAATCCTAAACTCATTTCTAGTTAATACAGACCACGTCCCCACTTAACAGTATCAGGCGTCTACCACTAGAACTGAGAAAGCTCATTCTTCAGCTTCCTCACACCAGGAAGGAAGGGTTATAGATATATAGCTACAATTGCAATTTTAAAGTTTATGCTACAAAAGACTTCAACTAAGTTTAAGTAACATTTAAGAGTAATTTAGGATCTAATATTTGAATCCAACAGAATTCTCTTCCCTCTATAACCATTCCACACATGCTCTAAATACAATTTTTTTTCTTAAGGTTGCTTCCATTATTAATCTCTCCCTAATCTTCAAAATCCCTTAACTAAGTACTTGCCCTATGCCTTTATGGACATCATGAAGATTTCTTTGTTCAACCCTGTTGAATTCTCTCCTCCCCAAACTTAGCTTAAATTCCTTATTTAGTTTCCTCCCCTACTAAACTAAATAATCCTTTCTTCCATTTGCCTGATATCTATTTTTTCTTAACAATTTCCAATCTGTATTGTCAACCTTACCTATCTTGAGCTTCTTTCTCTAATTCTACATTGCATAGAGACATACCAATCTTTTCCACTGTGGATTCTGTAACATGACCCCTTTTATTGAAATCTTATACATCCTCAGCCTCATCACAGAATGCTCATTTCATATCTTAGCCTGAATGGAAAGTTGATACTTCAACAAGAATATTGCCTACCTCAGAAACATTTTAAGCTCAAAATCCTGTACCTTAAGTACTATAGAACTCTGGAAGTGGTATCAGCATTCTTCTAGGTCTGCATTGTTGCATCCATGTTTATTTTTCTAATTTCAGGTAAAATCTGCTCCTTTTGTGTTCATATCATTATACTTCCTTGCTCTTACCTACTTTCAAAGCAACTTTTTACATCCATTGCCAGTCAAACTTAGGCCTTCAGTGACTTCAACGCCAAAAAAATTCTAGCATCAAAGTACGTTGCTTTCCTTGCCTTCACAAACTGCAATCCATGATCCATCTCAGAAACCCATTCCCAGGAGCAAACCCTGAATCTTTACATTATTTGGGATTTTCTAATATCTGAAAATACTAAACCTCAGTAAATCAATCTCCAAAAATAACCTGTATTTGTTTCTATTAGCCTTCAATATCTGAACCAACTCCAGTTCTTTCATTGCACCACTTCTCTTTCAGTTCACAGAAAACTCTGCATCTAAACATGATTTAACATAACCACTCTCTTCCCTAATCTGTCTGGGACAGCACTTTCAGCACTCTCCTTGCCAGCTTCCTCAGCATCCTCAACATCTTTTTCTTTCTACTATAGCTACCTATTAACTTCCAACCATAGATCCTAATGATTATATATGAAGTGTGCTAATGAAACAATCACAAAATCTTAGAGACTCAATGACATTGTAAATTTAAGTTCACTTTAAGTATCATCATTCAACATATCTTTTCTTTGGTGATCTCCCTCTTGCATCTCCCATGGTAAGCTACTCTTAATTTTATGATTTCCCAAGCCATCAGGAATCCTAGTCTAAATTCATTTCCTTTCTCTTTGTTTTTTTCCATTTATTTCTTTTAGATCTCCCTTCCCTTCTTTTCAATCTGGCTTCCACCTTCCACAACTTTACTGGAACCAATTAGGCAAAGAATATTGATTAGTTTTATCATTTAACAACATATTTGTCTTCCTCTGGCATTATTCTATGTAGAGTATAAGTATATATACATATATCTTGGCTCTATATTTTTCATAATGCTTTTGGCATTTCATTCATTCTAATGGAATCAATTAGATGATACTCTAATCTATGTCTCCTGCCCAGAATTTTCTCCTGAGTTCTAGACCCATATATCCAATCACTTTTACTAGATATTCATACCTGAATACTTCAAAAGAACCTGAAACTCAACCCATTCCCAAACTGAACTCTTTATTTTTCCCATAAAACTTCTTCAATCTATATTCCCTATCTTGATAGGATGCCACCATCTATCCAAACATTTCAGTCACTTGAGATCTTATTCCTCTTTTTCCTGCATCAATATCTAATCAGTCACTAAGTCTTACAGATTCTACCTCTTTAAATAACTTCTCAGATATCAACTGCTTCCACTGATCTTGAATCATCCCATTATAATCTTTTCTGATCTATGCAATATCTTCATAAATGATCTTTTTGCTTATATTGCTCCAGTCCATTTTTTATATAGTTTCCAAAGTAATCTTTCTAGAAACAAATATCTGATATTGTTCCTCTCTTGCTTTACATTTTTCAGTAACCTACATGATCTTCAGGAATACTATCCTACCTGCTTTCCCTAAACTTGTTTGTAGCCACTTTGTCCATATCATTTCTTCTGCCTGAAATGCCTCTGCACGAGGCCAACATAACAGTTGATTTATGAGTCATCTCTTCTATGAAGTCTTTCTTGAACTAATGTCCATCCTTCTCAGGTGAAAATGATCATACCATCCTTTGTGATTCCATTGTATTTCTCTATAGAGAAATTTCTTCTAGCACTTATAGTATTATTGCGTTTACTTGTCAGACTCACACTAAAAAAAAAGCTACATGGATAGAGGGCTATTTTGTGTGTCCTATTATTTCCAGCACCTAGAACAGTAACACACAGCATGTGCTTAATAAGTGAGTGTTGAATGAATATTAAATTTTAGTGCAAGTGCTACTTCTTCCATGAAGCCTTTTCTGGCCATCTGGGTGGAATAAATTTTATTAGTCTTTCTAGATTTGTAGAATGTATTGTGAAAGAGTCATCCATATTGGCACATTAACATAGCATGTTATCTGCATATTTTAACTATTCAGTGATACTGCTAGCCTGTTTAGGGCCTGTATTATGTCTTTAGTATTCTTCACAGTCTAGCACATTGCAGAACTGATGATAGAAATAAAATACTTTTAGAATTATTTTTTTAAAGTTAAAAACTAGTTTTAAGTCTAAAGTAAGTTGAAGAACAAATTATGATTAATTTGTTAATTTAATCAAGCTGACTATACACACACACAAACACACATACAATGACATACATTTGGATCTGGAGTTAGTTACCCAGTTATGGAAAAAAATATGCACATATTACATAAAAATCACTTCATTTTTCTCCATCTAATTAGATCAAGTGCTGTTAAAAGTTGAATATGCAACTACCTAAAATAAAAATGCCTGCAAGATTTAACATTTTGTTATATTTAGAAGAGAATGAAAAATTATGAGGTGAATAAAAAAATAGTAAAAAATTTCTTAGACAAGTTAAATAAATGAATAAATAACAAAGAAAAGCAGTAGAAGAGACAGACCTGCATGTCTTCTCCTTGTGGAGTCCACTTCTTCTGTGATCACATCGTGTAAAGGACAGACATAGACAAAGGAGATGGGTGTGAGTGGATGTACTCAAAAGATAAAAAGTGACACTGAAGGAAAGAGCCCCAAATCATTTTGAGAAAGAATCCTCTGCATAGTTGTAGGGAAGATGTAATCAGATACATATCATACTTAAAGAAGAATTGATGGTGAATTGGTTAAGCTACTATGGGTTAGCAGAATCAGAAAAATAAAGTTAGTGTAGAAATAAAAAGGATTCAAGAGTTTGTAATTCTTTATGAATAGCCAATCCTAAATACTGATGCCAAAGAAAGATACCATTAGTAAAAACAATTTTACTTGTATGCCCATATTATTCAAGATATTTCTGAGTCCATTTAAAATCTGTGGAGATGCTTTTAGAATTTTTAATTATCATCTAAAGAAGAATGTAATTAAATCAACTTCAAAAAGAGCAATAAAAATAGTTTCAACAGTTTTCTATACTTTAAAAAATTTCTAAATTAATCAGTATGCACATGAAAATAAAGTTTGGCCATCATGTCAATATTTCACTGAAATTGCTTCAGTACAGCCAAATATTATCATAAGAATGTTATAAAGAATAACAAATAAAATTCATTACAAGAATAGTTGAACTATATGACTTTATTTAAATATTACAAATTCAAATTAGCCTTCAATTTAGATAGATTTTCTTTAATCATATTCCTTATAATGCGTATTTATCAGAAAATTCTTACAGACACCACATATCATTGATGATTCCATTTAAATTACCCCATCAAAATCCAACATCTACTATAATAGATATGATATGCATTTTGGAAACACTTGTTTCTCCATTGCTAGTAGATAATTTCAGAAGACATTTTATAGAGTGATTGAAACGGAAAATATTGGCTAAATTCGGCATTCTGAGAAAAAAATTACTTCCAAAGGTATGAATGAGTTAGTATTAGTATGACTGATGCAGATAAATAATAAAGCACAAAATTAAAATCTCCTATTTAACTGCCTGCTTAGCTTTGAGTCAGGTACAACAAAATTCTTAGAACACCATATTCATTTCTGCATCATAGGTTTTGAGAGATTTATAGAAAAACATATATGAAATACACTTGGAATATTGATATATTGAAATTATAACTCTTGAGAGGATTATTTCCTGTAACAAATTTATCATTTTATGAGTAGTGCAAAAATGAAAACTTTCTACTAGGAAAAAAAAAGTGCTAAGATGACCAAAACACTTTTTCTTAAAAATAACACAAATCCTAGTATAAATAGTAGAGAACTGAAAAAGGAGTGACACATTTTGAAAATTAACAGCATCATTTTGATTATAATACATGCACATCTT
This sequence comes from Manis javanica, assembly GCF_040802235.1. Taxonomy (NCBI): domain Eukaryota; kingdom Metazoa; phylum Chordata; class Mammalia; order Pholidota; family Manidae; genus Manis; species Manis javanica. The sequence continues at coordinate 188,016,122 of NC_133157.1, read as the reverse complement.
TGATCTGATCAAATTACTAAATTTCATCATAATTGTGTTACAAACCAGACTCTGCTGATAAGATTGGCCAGTAGGAGAGGTACTATTCTCCTGAAATGTACTCATACAGTAATATATGTCATATTTTGCTTTCATTCCCAATCCACCCATTTCTCAAAGAAGATAGAAAAATCAGAGATTTATTAGTAACATAGGTTAACTTTGAATTCTATCATATCTTGAAATTATTTCTTCTATGCAAAACCCCACTACATACATCATACATATTTACCATACTATTAAAATAACTTCCTTGCATGTTGAAATGAAACTGGTATGAATTTGATGAAATAACTACATAAATTATTCCACCTCTAAGAAAATATTTGTTTCTTTTTTTGCAGAAAACATAAAAATAACAGAAGTAAATGAAGTTTCTTTGTCTACCTAGTATTTTCCTTTACCCTGGATTATTTTTAATGGCACTGAGGCAATACTTTTCATGTTATATGGACACAAAGCATTCAAAATTCTTCTCATTCATTAATTTATTATAGAGAATAACTGAGGCACAAATAGTTCAAGTGACTTACCAAAGGTCACAAAACAAGTTCAGTGGCAGAACCAGAAATAGAACAGAGGTCTCCTGATTACCAGCTCATTTTTCTTTCTACCAGATGCTATATAACTCAATGCAAACAAGTGAAATAAAAAGTCAAACAAGGGAAAACAAAAAATTTCACTGTGACACCTGAACTGGATATTTTATTACATAGTATTGATTAGAATGTTTTTAAAAAGAGATACTTACTACAACTACACTAGTAATTAAACAATACTCTTACGCAGAATAGAGTAACATTTAGCACCAACAATTTATTTTCTTTTAGAAAATAATTCAAAATTTGAATAATACAAAGGATGAAAATGAAAGACTTGACAGGAATCACAGTCTATGCAAAACTAGTCCATTAAACCATTTTTCCATTTATGTGAACATGATCCATAAATAGGTTATAACAGATCTTAGATTTAAAAAATCACTTAACTTTAATTAGCAGACAGAATGTTCTTTTAAATTCTAAAATTTCAATGTGTAATTTACAGCTATGTCAAATATATTTTTTAAAATTTTATGGCTTTGTCTTCCTTGTAGTTACTATTTTTATTATATGTAATTTGTATTAAAAGCCTCATTTTAAAAGAGAAACAGCAAACCTTACCATTTAAGCAGCTATGTCTTATTTAAATGGTAATAAACTATAAATACTGATTTCACATACATTATTATAATGAAGTGTAGACTTCAGTGAACCTTGAGAAGCCTTCACTCTTCTTATCTCCCTACTTTACCTTTGATCAATCACTTTGCCATAAACATTCTACTTTGCAGTGCTATTAATGGCAGTTCTAATGTAACTCTTTCCAATGCTTCATGTAACCAATTACCATTTAGAGTGATTGAGAATAACAAAAGTATACACTCTCTTAGGTGTCCATTACTGCCACAACTACAGTTGGATTTTAGTTTTAGACTTAGAAAATATAAAGACTTCGGTAAAGAGAATGTACAGCTTTTTTTTTTTTGGTTCATTCCAATATATGAACTAATGAAGGAAAAATAAAATACTTCCATGTATATTACTGAAATAGATGAAATTTATAAGATAGGAATAACTCATAAACATCATTTCCTCACTTATGGTAAATTACTTTTGAACAAATATTTTTAAATTTAAGGTACCATCAAGGTACAAACTATAAAAAGGATGGGTTTTTAATCAAACAAAGTAATACAACACACACACACACACACACACTAAAGCAGTCTGTATTTTGGTCCTTAAAAATTAAAAACAAAATCTACTGACAATAAATAGCTATATAAAATAATCATTTTCATAAAGTTATTTGATTTAAAAAAGTAAGTTTTGAGAATGAATAATGTCAGCTTTTATATACAATTTTTTGCAAACCAAAAATTTTTCCCTTGCCAACATTAATGTATTAATTATTGTTAGGTTTTAAGTGAACACATTTCAAGTTCAAACAGAAATAATAATCTGCAAATCAACTTAATTTAAAAAAGTATACACATGGGGCCTGTTTATCGATGAATACAGTTTTTACCAAAGGTGTATGACGTCTATTTGAAACTGTTGATTGGCTAATATTTTTATTTACCACCATTTACAACAGACATAATATTCATCAGAGTTAATTGTACTTAAGAAAATATATGTCTTATAGAAGCAAGATTTCTGTTTAAAAGATTCCTGACAATGAAACAGAAGCCCGAAGATTTAAGTGTATATTAGAACCTCTGCATAATTAAAAACTAATCATATTATGAGAGCTTTTTAAAGGTCATAAATTTTTAGAATGTTTCCTTTGAGGTCAGGAGAGACACCTTTCAAAGCAAAGCCTAATTAAGCATCTACTTCATAGGAGACCCTCAATGATAGATACAAAGATAGGATAGACTTAGAATACAAAAGCAAAGTGTTTACCAAGTTACAGATTTCAACTAAAATTTCTCCATTGTGACAAAAATCGTGTTGAAAAATTCCTCAATCCAAGTAATCTGAAACTACTTTTAAGCTAATTGTTATTTTCCATAATGTGGTCAACAATCAAAATTAGTGAAAATTAATAATAACTTCTACCTACTAAAATAAGGTACAATCTCTTTAGACATTTCACTATTTTTATAAGCTAATTAATAAAAAAATGTTTATCTTACTTCTAGCTGTGCTGTTTTTTTCTGATTCTATTCTTGTGACCTGACATTTAATGCAACTTCAAATGCACAAGAAAAATCAACTTAAGAGTATGTTTTGAGGGACTTTAAAATAATTGATTTTCAAGCTGTAACACACTATTTATCATAAAAAAGACTGTCATTAAAGCGCAGGCTTGGCATTATAAACTTATCTGTATATTCAGAGGAAACTGAACCAACTTTAAATGAACTAAATTCATAAATCATAAGATTTCATTTTATTTACAGAAAACACGCTTGTTAAACAAAGAGTGCTATATTTACATCTAAAGGTGCCAGTAGTATTTAATTCTAAAATTCATTAGTTTATTTGTGTTTTATAAAATATTTACTTTGTTTACATCACTTTTTTTTCTGTCAGAAATAAATACATTCACTGCAACAGTCCAGAAATTACCAACCTGGTTTACTGACCAAGAATACAAACGACCTTGACTCTTTTAGATTAGACATATTAACAAGTATCAAATAAGACTAATTTAGAATACTGATTTAGACTGAAATAAATTGCTTCTACCTTTAAACATGTCAAAATATTCATTAATAAAAGGAAACAGAAGTCCATAATATCAAAATACTCGAGAACTGTTAAAGTGTACAATTCACTAACAAAATACATCTTTGAATATTTACTTTTTCTTAAGACAAATTTCATAAAGTATAATTCCAAAGGTAGAATTAAAAAAAAATCCTACCTTCACCACAGTTATAGATCCATAAAGAACATAATATGGAAATATCCATGTTGAAAAAAATTAAAGGTTAATACATTACCTAAATCACATAATGTTAAAACTAGGGGCTTAGCCACACAAGAGGTTATAGTAATAATAAAATATAACTCATTACTTTGAATATTTTCAATTTCCAAAATATTATGTAATGACACAGTAACCCAGAAAAGTATTTTGCTATGCTTCCAGAAAAATGCTGATTTATTTTCCAGATAGGATACAGCAAGTTTAAGTAGCCCTGGCATGGTTTTCATGGTAATTACACTAAGGGTAGCTATGCTGATTCAAGATTTTCCTAGATTTACCATACCTTATGCTTAGAAAATAACAAATCAAAGCAGATAATCCTTTTATGAATAGTACCAATTAATCATCAAACATATCGAATTATTTAAAATTATATCTCAAAATAGATTCTGAATTATTTAAGTCCAAGAGTTTTTATTTTGGAGAAACTGAAAAACTATCGATTCTAAAACCATCATTCAGTCTAACTGAAGTTAGCTTTCCCACCATACTTTTGTGGGATGAGTTTAAGTAAAATATGAGATACATATTTTACGTAAAATATGCTCTTTTCTCAGACACATTTCTTATTACTATTAAAGATAAATTCACAAAGTGAAAATAATAAAATTCAATAGACTAAGGTTTATTTCCACTGTTTAATAATACTGCATAATTATTGACCATAGTATTCTAGTCTATTATCAGATTGATCACTGAAAAAATAAAAACAGATTTTCCATGCTCATATAATTCTTGATTTATATTACGAATGTTTTATTAACATCACAGACTAAACAAAATTTAATTCGTATTTCATATGAGGAAGACATTTAATGAATCACTCTAAACACTATCCATAAAACCTGGAGCTTAAAATCATTTGTAGAATTCTTATATTTTATGCTTACACAAAAGGTATTACTATGAAAATATCATATTTCCCAGGAATATTCATCAATACTGCTGTCAATTAAGTTGAAATACTGAAAATAAATCACCCCTTTTGCTGATAATCCTAGGACACCCTAGTTCAGAAATGTCCAAGTTTTCCTTTAAAAAATGCAGATACCAGTCCATAATGCTTAAAATCATCCAAATACTGAAAATTTCATTTTCTAGTCTATTTAATGCCACACAGTCCTCCAGTTCTATAGTCTTATATTTAAAATAAGAATATTTTTGTTGTTAATATGCATACTAAAAATGACAAAATTCCCATGTACTGTTGTTACATAGACTTTCATATACCAGCAAGTAAAAATGATAATAAATTACGCTATTGATACATAGCTGAGTTCGCATCTCAGCTCTGTGTTCAAGTTTTTACAAACTTTTTCTAATGCCACAAGTCTACTATAAAATGCTCTGATGAAGAATCTTGAATAATTAATGGAAGATGATCTCTTAGACTTTAGTGAGTAAAAATTATATATTAAACACTGATTATACTTAACAGATAATTAATATCATAGATACACTTTGATATAAAATAAAGAATAACTTCAAACATGTCTTTTGTAAAGTCCAGACTCATGAACAGGTTACTAAAATGTAATTAGCCCCACCTAATATTCCATTCCTTTCTTCTCATTTTATCACCCCGAAGTTATAAGAATTAAAAATATTCTGTGCATCTCCTACTTTTCTTTTGGAAACAAACAAAAATATTTTTGGAACACTAAAATTTAATATAGCATTTGCTGCCTTGCATACTGCATACTTACTCATGTGTTTAGGGTTTGAATTTCCAGAACCAGTTTGAATTTCCTGGTATATAGGAAAATGCACAATTGCCAAAACAGAAAAATCCATAAATATTTTAAACCATGATATTATGGCACTCTAATTATATTAACTTTCCTCTACTGCACACATAGCTCATATTCAAGTCAAGGGCTAAAATCATAATATATATAGGAGATATATACATACATATATCTCCTATATATATGAGAATATATAAATTAATAATATTTAAAGGAAATTTTCAAAATTTTGCTTGTGGGATTCTAAAATAATTTTAACTAAACATTGCATTGCTTCATGATTTTAATTTACAATGTAATTTATTTACATAGATATATATGGCCACATGGTCATGTAGTCAAACAAGACAAACAAATAAGTTTATGACAAAGGATAACCCACATCACACCACAGCAAAGAAAGATTTTTACCGTAGTAACTTTTGTTATATAAATCATAAAACATTAATTTTACACTTAATTTGTTTCCTTTTAAAAATCTATTGAGCTAATTATTACTTTCCAAATAAACTGATTCTTAAATGAAGATCTGAAAAAACATGTAAGATATTCTTACAACTTTATGAACATACTTAAATTTCCAATGTGAATTCTAGTTTATTTTATTAAATTTTTATATGTGACTGATTTACTAAATGAGAATTCACAGATTGAACCATTGCACTGCAGTATTTTCCCTTGTTCTCCAGACCTATGTAATTTCTAAGTATTTTCTTCTCGAAGTACCCTATTCTCCTTAATAACACTATCACAATTTAATCACTGGTATAATTATTTTTAATTTATGTATTTTTGCTTGAATGTAAGCTCTATGAGGGCAACTGCTGCATCTGTCTTGTGTACCCAGTAATTGTGCCAAACACAATGCCTGGCATACCACAGGAGAGCAATGAACACTCACTAATAAATTAGCTTTTATTATTTATCAATTTATACACTGACATATTTTAATACATAGGTTTTAGAAATCTAAGATGAACTGAGACAATACGGAAAAATACATTAATATTGTTACTATAGACATATCCATTTTAATAATGATCTATTAAAAACATTTGAATTGTAAAATTTTCAATGAAATTTTCAGTGTATTCTCATCCAATTACTGATTAAAAGTGGTACTGATTATTCAGCTGATTTATTATTTCTGTACTTTGCTGCTCTTCCTTTTACTCCTGGCTGAAGTTTTTGTCTTCTACCTCATTAATCTTATATTGCCAAAAAAAAAGAAGAGGAAAATAAAGTCACTTCATTTCAGTTCTTTGGTAGAATGGATGCCCCAAGGAGGCTTCATTGCCTTCACATGCTTTACTACATTCCTTGTTGTGGTTGTTGCTGGCAGTATTTTCAGCTACAGAAGGTATAAATAAATAATTCCCAGGATAGGGCATAATACCTTGACAGCATTTGCAATTAAAAACAAGGAATGGCCTACAAAGACAAACTTTAAATAATACATTGATCTTTCTGTAGTACTTTTTAGGGAAGCAAGAACCCCTCCATTGGGTACTTTAATTTGGTCAAAACAACGTATAGGTAAAATATGACCATTTGTGCTTAATAATCTAACTGTTTTCCTAAATAAGTAGCCTTAATTATAAAATAATTGTTCTTTTTCCAAATACGTAGAACTAGTTTACTAAACAAACTTGAAATGAAGTGCTCACCACTATAATATAAATAGGATCTATACACTACAAAGTTCACACCAAAATGAGAAAAATGAGGTACAAAAAGCACACATCTATTTAAAAAGCACGAAATGCAATGCTTATCGTCTCATGCTTTCAGTGGTTTTCCAAACCCTGACAAACCTGTCTCAGATTGCTGTTTCTTTTTCGGCAATGGTTTGTCATCATTTATTGTACCATTCACCTTTTTCTGCTGGTCTTCCCATGTAACTTCTAATACAAATAAAAAAAAAAAATCAGAGCTTGGCAGAAACACAGACAATGTGCATAATAAGAACCTAAACATACTTCAGGAATCTAATTATTTTTTAGATATTTTTCCCCCTACAGTCTCCCATAAAGTTCCAGTAATACGTAGTTAATGTTTAAAATAGAGTAATGCAGCATGTGAATTTTTATAATTTCAAAATCCACAGCACTAAAATTTACTTCCAGATTTCAAAATTTATTTTCAATAAAATGCATGGGGCCAAGGTATGAAGAAAATAATTAAAAGGATTGACAAAATATTTTCTTGGTTGATATTAAATAATATTAATTTATTTTAGAAATGAACATTTTGATAAATACTGTGTTACTGTATGGTGAAATGAAATGTTCATATGGAATTAAAATGCAGAGTTTTTGTACATAACAATTAGAGAAAATCCAAAAATCCATTTTAATATATAAGATTAAATATTTATTTTACTGCAATATTTAGTACTTTCATTAAATGGCAAGAAACTTTCTCTGCTGTGAGATATTATTTTAATAAAAATAGTAAGAATTTAGTATAATTAAATATGAGTTACCTGACTTATCTAAGATTATTTAGAATTATTTTTAGGGTAGTAAATAGTCTTTCACTCAACAAGTCTATATATAGCACCTACTGTAATTCAGGCATGTCTAGGCACTGGGGATAAACCAGCAAACAAAACAGACAAAAATCCATGCTCTCATAAAGTTTATATTCTAGTAGGAGAAAAAGATTATAAACAAGATAAATGAATAGAATATCTTGTGACTTAAATATTGGTTAAGTGTTAATAAGATAAACATGAAGTAGGTAAGAAGGCAATGAAATGTCTAGGGTGATGATGGTTTGAATAGAGTAGTTAAGGAATCCCTCACTAAGAAGGCAAGTTTTCAGTTAAGAATTTGAAGTAAGGGAGTTAGTCATAAAGTTATATGTAGAGAGGGCATTAGAGGGAGAAGAGCATGTACAAATGTCCTGAGGTAGGAGTATGTCTGACATTTTTTAGAAAAGCAGAGATATCTGTGGCTGAAGTAGAGTGAACAAAGGGGGAAGCACTAGATGAGGTTAAAGAGGTAATGGAATGGGAAGTGAGGGGACTACAGATCATAGGTCTTCTATCAAAAGATTTACTGGTCACCATTTGATCTTTATCTCACATATTTATCATTCATGAACACTTAAGTATACATTTGCCTTTTTTTATTCACATAATGCCTTTCATTTTATTCACGTATTTTTATACATATGCTATAAGTCAATTAGACAGTTACTATCTATGTACATTTTAATTACCCAAAAGTTTCACCATGCCATACACAATTACCTGGTGCCTTATCTATCTTCAGCCATAAATAATGAGATACTAACGTATTTGTACTAGTAAGCTAAGCAAAACACAAACAGGAAGATGAAAATCACTGTCAAAATAGGGAAAGAATGTTATATTGGAACATAAAATATAGGTGATTTTGGATACACTACTATTTTTTATTACTTATATTGTTAGAATTGACTTCATCAAGTGTAAGCATTTTCCAGTTCCTAGATCTGAAATAAACACTATAAACAATCAGATACTTTATTCTGGCCCAACATAAATCAACTACTGCAAGGAAACCAACTTCTTGCTTTGGAGTATTAATGTTACACTTGAGTGTGTAGCTGACACCCTGATTTTCTAATTGAATAATCTGCTAAAGATGCACTATAGGATTTCCATATGATAAACAATCTGGATAAAAATACTATATTTTATCAATCGCCAGTAAAAATGAGGACTTTTAAAATCCTTAAAGAATATATACATTTTCTGAAAAATCCCCACATTCCAGGTAAGTCCTCTTAAGTTACAAGAACAAAGGAATCATCTGGTCCTTCATCAAAATTAATCTGTAATAACACAAAAAACAACAGACTAATTTCCCCATGTTGGGGAAAATAATAAGTTCATTAGTAATAAAATATTTCTTGATTTTTGAATGACCTCCCTTTTTGATTATATACCAATAAACAATATGAAAGATTTTATAAGTACTACAAAATTGTTCCTAAAATCAAGTTTTCTAAAATCCCTATACATTTGTCTTTTTAAAAAGCTATTTCACCTCTCATCTTTTGGTAGTTTGTAAAGTTCCAAAAGTAGAAGACATGTTACCATTTGAAGTAAGATTGAGTGTGTAGAAGTAGAAATGCTCATTTTGAAAATAGTTCAGCCTGCATGTAAATTGGCAGAAAGCATCTTCCAAAATGTGCAGGAAAAAACCCTCACACATAACGCGTTTAATTTTTAAGCATTTTCTTTGAGTTGACAAATATTTTATTTGATGAAAAATTGTTAACAGGGTCATCTGTCTTGTACTGACAGAGTGAAATTAGCAGTATTTGTTGAAAATCTGTTACATGACAATAACCAAAAAGTCCCATAATCATAAATTTGTAAATACCAGCCAATACAACAATGAAGAACCTCGATCAGGAGTATCAATGATTGATAGAAAAGGTAATACATGTTACTGGACTGAGTTCGGAATGCTGAGATTTGGGAACATTTCTGCCATTAGAGAAGTTCAGTAACCTTAGACAAGTTTCCTAACCTTGCCGGTGTGGGTAAAATTGAAACATTTCCATAATATCTCGCCTGGCTTTGGTATCTGCATATCAACAGGCGTTCAGAGGTGTAAACAAATGTGGCTTTAGTGCATTTGCATCTTTCCTCAGGGATGGAGAAGTTCATCTGCTTATCAATGGGTAATTACCGAGGCAACAGAGGGCTTATCTGTACCTGAGAGGTGAGGGGGAGGGCCAGTGTTGTGGTTGCTGCTTGAGCAGAGAAGTGAAGACAGACGGCCTGGGACTGCAGTTTGTGAGCAATAAATGGGTTTTAAACTTTATTTCTCCCTTAGACTGATTTTGGTTTTTAGGGGTATTTTGCCCCGGGATTTCCTTTCCCCGGATTTACAGCCGCCATCTAGCTTGTTGAAAGCTGGTCCTTAAAATTTCTAAGGTATTTTCCAGCTATAAATTACAAAGTTGCTCTTGCTTCTCAATGATTGTAGACTGATTAGATTTTGTTGAAAAGAACTTATACCGGAGATGATTAACTTAAGACGATGAGAGAGTTTAGAAGATTTTCCTAAAGTTCTAAATGCGGCTGTTACTAAACCCTACACTGAAATCCAAGTTCTATTTTAAAACAAAATTAGTCGTAAAAAGAATTTGACTGCTGACTCATTAATTCATTTATCACCCAAAGAAACAATGCTAAGAGCTACCTATGCCCAGCTTTCTCTAAATTATAGAGCATATGGTCAAAATGAGACACTTAAAGTAATTAAAAGCAAACTAGTTGTATATAAGGAAAATGTTAAAATCGCTCAAAAGTTGTTTCAGTTACATTAAATAAAAATAGCAAAAAATCACTGAGCATGCAGTACCTTAAAGACAGTCTTTTCTAATTAAAACTACTGTTGCAATTTAAAAAATAGTCTTCTTAATGTTAAATGATAACGATCTTAAAACTGAAATTTAAGTGCAATGCAGTAGGCCCCATGGTATTGCGTATCTACTCCCAAAGGGTAAAAGTGAAAATCGGAGATATATAATGTAATTTAATGGTAAATATTACTTTGAAAGAATATATGTCAAATTGCTGAGATGCAAACTAAGAATTTATTCAAATACAGAAAAAAATTTATTCTAGGGGGATAAATTTATTTTCACCAAAACTCTGAGTATTTTCAAATTGCTGTGAATTTAATTTGTAGATGGGAAAGCTTAAATATTGATTTAATAAATATTAGAGTACTTGAAGAGTGATTTTACTCATGAACTTAACTATGAGATGCATTTTTAAAGTGATATTTAACAAATCCTTACATCCACAAAATATATTCCAGCTAGTCTTCATGATACCATATAGCCAATCCTGTATCAACACTGATTTAAAGAGCACCAACTCCCCTATTAGCAGGACTGTATTTGTACAATACTGTATGTTTCAATGAGCTTTCACATTTAGCATCATAATTGATCCTATAAAGCACAGAAAGGACCTGTGGGTAAGAAAACAAATAGCTGATTGGTAAGGATAAGAACTGAATAGCTATCCTAGTTTACAAACATTTTTTTTTTCACTTGCATGACCTCATTTGATTCTCAAAGTAGCACATTGGGAATAAAAGAAATATGCTGATTTCCTTTTCTCAGATGCACTAACTTCGGTTAAGGGCCTAGAGTAACACAGGTGGTCCATGGTAAAGGCAGGTCCTGAGCCAAGGTTCCAAAACCTGTGCTCTTTCTCTTCCTAATGTTAACACCTTCTTAAGACTATTATTTTAAAAAACAGGAGATGGCTTTAGGATTATATTTTGGAAGTCAACAACGATAGGCCTCAAACAATGGATGAAATTTGCAAAAAAGAATGAAGTGGAAGGGGGTTCTTTCCTAAATCTGATTAGTCAATTGAGGCTTTGGAAGTACAGGAGAAATAAAATGAGCAAAAATGGAAGAAAAGTAAAATAAGGAGGAAGGCCCCCCCCAGGAAAGGAAAGGAAAGGAAAAGAAAGCTTAGGAAAAGAAATGAGAAAATATCTACTTACAAGGATTTAACTTCTATAACTGAATCACTTAAGCTGTGGATCTGAATGGAGAGGAACATTTTTTAATGCATTTATTTCTCTTGATTGCAGTCTCTGCCCTAGTTCAGTCCATCATATAGTGAACTACTGAAATACTCTGAAAGGGCATATGCCATCAGATTCTTTTCATTCAAATCCATCTAGCTGACTATCACCGAATTAATATTCCATAATGGAGGTTAATATTATATAAGATTAGTATCAGTAAGCTTAGTAGAACTGAGCTTAAAACCACTGACTTTTAATGGAGTTCTCCAAATCTACAAAACTTGAGAAGTTTAATGGTTTTAATAGTTCTCTAATGCAGAGAAAAGTATTTAAATATTTGCATATTGATTTTTACACAGGGATTGAAATAAGCACCAATGTATTAACACATTATGCAATAATTTATGCTGTAATCCAATTTGATTTATTCCCTCCTGGTATTGTTTCTCATGCAAGCTATATGGTCAAGAATAGCAGCAAGATTACTAATTTCCTAAAAATTACTAAACAATATGTATTGAATAATTGGTTCAGGGTGACCATAATCAGGTTTAATTTTATTTAAAATCTAATCTACAGCACACTCAGACTGTGTGCTGAAAATACAAAATTATAGCAAGACATCACTAAGAAATAATAGCTATAACTTAAACAATACTTACTATGTGACACATATTGTTCTAGCAACTTACCAAATATATCATATCTAAGAAAGTAAATTTATAGTATATTTATAGAGCAAGTAATGTTACTTAGACTTAGAGCTAGTTCAAGGCAGAGTTTACCATCATCACCCTCCCAAAGCTCCTAGAGTTCTACTAAATTTTTAAGCATCCCTCTCCCCACAGCTGATTTTCTCTACTCATAGGGTCTAATTGCTTCTTATGAAAATTTGTACATGATAATACTTCAGGTCAGTCCCCTCAGGAATATTTACATTTCAGTGTTCTGGAAAGCCTAAAAACTTTACATTAGAATAATTAAACCATGAGAGAATATCACAATATGAAGTACTACGACAAGTAGTGGGAGAAATATTTTGGGTTGAAAACCTAGCCAGAACCCCTGAAAATTTACCTCCACTTTACATGTATCACAGTCTTAAGACACTAAGTGACTGCTATAAAATAATATCATAAACTACGTTTCATTTGTTGTTATTATTGGTTTTTTTTCCTTGTGAGCTCTCCAAAACAGGGAATATATCTTCTTCATTATTGCATCCTCAATGACCACCTGGTACAACATTAGAAATAGCGGATATTTGCTGAACTAAATTGAACTATTAGCTAATACATAAAATACAATAAATGGTTGGAATCATGCAAGGAGAATGCCCTTTATCTAAGGAGGCATAGTATATAAATGCATGGGACTAAGAGTCAAGACTAAACATCAGCTACTGTGTAGAATGAAGAAAGACAATTATTCTCTAGAATTCTGCTCTTTTATCAGTAAAGGAAAGCAGTTTTATTAAAAGATTATAAATTACCTTTCAATCTAACAGTCTTAACTCTAAATCTAGGAGTGAAGCCACAGAATACTGATAGATATGTTGGTAAACTAACTATAGGCAGATGGCTTGAAGCAAGATGGTTCTCCACAGTGAACCAGGAGATCCAGGTTTAGAAGAAAAAGACCGAACAGTTTCGCACACATCCTTCATGTATTCTGTTCCCATGACTCCTACTTTCAGCTCTAGATTTTTTTTTCTTCCCTTTACAGCCAGACTCTTTCAAAGGTGCCTATACTTACTCTCCATTTCTCTCCTCTTCTTTTAAATCCACCCTAATCACCCTCTTATCCCCATGAATCCACCAAAATTGCTCTTGATGAAGGTTAACATGGTAACTTCCTACTTGCTAAATCTAGTGACCATTCCACACTTGGTTACTTGTACTCAAAAATACTACACTCCTGTGGTTTCCCACCTCTCTCTCTTCCTACTCTTTCTCAGTCTCTTGCTGTTTGATATTCTCAATTCTCTGAACACTGGAGTCGTTCAGTTCATAATCTTTGGACCTCTTCTTTTAGTTCTCTTGGTTAGTTATCTGATTCTCTCAGTGATCTCTACCATTCTTATTTAAATCTTTCTTTACAAAGATGACCCCCAAATTTATATCTACAGTCCAAATCTCTACAGGCCAACCTGAAATCCAGACTATATTTTAAACTATTTGACATCTTATCTTTCATGTCATCCCAAACTGAGCACCTGATATTTCCAACAAATCTACTCTTCTTAAGTTTCCCATATATCAGTTAATAGAAACACCATATTTTTCTAGTTACACGGGCCCAAAACTTGGATGTCATCATTGAATCTCTCTCGCCCTATTAAGGAAATTCTGTTGGGTCTGTCTTTAATATCTATCCAGAATTCAACTACTCCTATCACTCTGGTCTAAGTCACCATCATCTCTTTCTTGGGTTATTTCAAAAGCCTCCTAATGGTTCTGCCTGTTTCCAATTTTAGTTATTTCAGGTTATTCTCAACATAGTAATTAAAATGATCATATTGTAAAGAGAAATGTGTGAAAATAAATGTATTTTTAAAATAAATGGTATTATGTCACTTTAATCAAAATCTTCCCATTTTCATTCAGTAAAAAAGCAAAATCCTAACATTAACGGGCAGGTCATAGATGAGTAACCCCCACCCCCAGCCCCTTTCTGACCACACCTGCCACCATTCTCCACCCTGCACTCAACTGACCTCTTTACTATTCCTCAAATATGTCAAGCTTGCTCCAATTACAGAGTCTATATTCACTGTTTCCTCTGCCAGGATCATCCTCTTTCTCAGACCTTCACATGATAATTCTGTGACTTTATTTAGATCACTGCTCAAGTATTTACTTAGATGGGAGTACTTCTCAGAATACATAATCAAAACCATTTTACCCTATTCTCTTGAACACTATCTATCCTACTATGCTGATTCAATTTTCTTCTTTGTACTTGTATCTGAAATTATAAGATACATTCTTTTATTTATTATTTGCTTCCCCCAATAAATGTAAGGCCTATGAAGGCAGGGAACTTGTTTGACATGTACACTAGTATATCTCCAGCACCAGAACAGAAACTGGAGCACAGTAGATACTCAAAAATTATTTGAGGAAAGAATGAAAAACTAAATGAAAAAAATAAAAATATGTAGCTAGAAACTCACCAATTACGCTGTTATTTGAGTTTTAATTTATAGTGTCATGCTGTGGAATAAGCACAGTCTGGTTTTAGCTCATCAGAGGTGTAAGGGGCCAAATGTATCAAAAGAGATGGGCTTAGACAGTCATTTGAAAACTCAGAAAGTGATTTCATATACCAAAGAATCTGACCTTAATACAGGGTTAATGGAGAAGCTCTAGCTGACTGATCACATATCTCACTAATTGAAGGGCAATGTACACTATGTTTATTCCAAAATGATATGTGGGTACTTCATAGCAAGAGGTAGAATAAAGTTATTTTTATTATTTCCTCCTTTTGCATTTTAAATCAGAAGAGAGGATGATAATTCCTCAGTCAATACTTGAGCATTTCTAACACATGGTTACATCTGGAATTCATAGTTATTTTTTTTACAGTAACATCCCTTCTGGAATTTTCTCTGATCCACACATATCCTTTAATCAAGTAAAAAAAAAACCCTTCCACCCTAATCTTACTTCTGTTCTTTACTGTGATATTCAAAATCAACAGTAAATTAGTCCTTTTCAAAAGAAAACAGCAAAAGGGAAAATTAGATACCTAGACCTCAATTATAGGTAGAGTATAAAAAAATTACAGTAAATAAAAACAAGAGTTAGCATATGTGAAACATACAGAATTCTCATCTTTCAAATTTTTATTAAGTCCTTTCTAGGTCCCACTATATCATACACAAGATTGGTTTACATAACAAGAATGATGTTATGCAGTGGAGAGGATTTTCACATAAATGACAAAAAATTAATGAGTGCAAGTGACTGGTCCAATAATCATTGTCACTAGAACCTTTACATTCAAGATCAAAGCACATAAGAAGAATGCAAACAGTTTAGAGGTGAAAAATTTGCCAGTATTGAGGGCCAATTAGAGATTAGGGAACCAAAAATCTGCTGAGAGTACTAATGTGAAGAAAATACTATTTTGATACATTTCAATGCACTTAAATACAAAATGACATTAAATATTCTTAAAACTTGTTGCACCCTAAAAATTAAACATTCAAGAAAATGTACTGACTCTTTCAGATCACTTACACATACTTAAGTACATATGAATGTGTCCTTTCATAGATACTAAGCAAAAATCACAGAGGCCAAGAAATAAAAATGACAATATATAAATACATATTGAGAGCTCATTTAAATTTTTATATTTTTTACCAAGAATACACCTATTTTATAATACTTGATTTAACTATGTTTATTTTGTTACATTGTTTCTACCTTTTTATAGTATCTTAGCATATTTGAAAATAATTTTGTATTTAGAGAGGTGTTAATGAATAATTAACACTCCACAGTAAGAAAAATTATAAACTTATTTTGGTGCTAATTAAATCTCATATTTTAGACATTTTAGACATTATTTATAAGAGATGAACACAAGAAAGAAAGAAGGGAAGAAAGAAAAAACATTCAAGACTAAAGGACATTTCAATGACAAATCATTTTATATGATTTAATTAATGATGTTATTAATATGTGTAGAACTGAAAATCTACAATTACGTTTGTTTAATATTGCTGAACTCACAATCAAGTGCATTTTCTGTTTTAAAATATTTTTTAAAATTGTTCAATATTAAAAGTTTCTGGTTTGAAAAATATCTGTGTTGTGCTTTTCTACACACATGATAACATGACCAACACTATTTTCCTCAGAATCTTACTTCTTAACATGGCCAAGAAAATTTCTGATTTTAATGCCATACATCTCAAAATAGCACTGTACCAAGATTCAGTAAAAAGATAATTATTTTAAAAATGAATTTCATATTCATAAATACATACTGAAAAGAGCTGACATTTTAAATATTGGATCATTTAAATTGGGATCCATACTAGTATTTATACTTATTAAGAAAGCCTATCCCACATATCACTAATATCAAATACTGAGTGTCTAATATATGGAAATGCACTCAATTTCATATTAGACTTGCCTTTTTTCCCATTATTAGGTGGGCTAGGTGTTTCTGCTTCATTGTCTTTATAACATTGAAAACAGACAATAACGATTAATAATTATGTCATTAACAACCCAAATAAAAACCAAGCACACTATAAAAAATGATATCACACTACTAGAGAAACAAATTCATGCACTAAATATGACATCTCACATTAATAAACACAGGAGTAAACTATATCCTTCCTAGCCTATGAGAAAATAAAAACAAATATAAAAGACTAAAGAGTTATTGTATAATATGCCAGGAAGATTATAGTTATGGTGCACTGCTAATTTGAGAAATTATTTAATTCACTAATTAAGTTAATTTTGAGAATAAAGCATAGGCAATAAAGTGGTTCAACAAATACACTTATCTTAATGAAATTAAAAATAAATAAAAATGATATTAACTCCTGCTGAAGTATCCAAACTAATGATAAACTAAAAAGTGATGTTGCTGTGGAAGACAATTCATGAACAGTGTGAAAGCATTTCAGTATTTGTATGGACTAGTATGACACTTACAGGAATGAGCAAATAGGAAAACATTAACTTCACAGCTAAATTAAGCTGAAGTTCATTCTTGATTCCATAAAAATGTTATTACTGTAGCATTTCAGGAAAATGGATGATTTGTGACATTTATGTAGTTGTAATATTAGATATTCAGAACAAAGATTATACATTTCTATAAATATGCATCTACACCTGCCTTTGTTTTCATGATCAGATGTACTCTGATTATTCTCATCATTATGACATTAATAATAGTTACTGGTAATTAACAATTGCTGCTTATGTGTTCTTCTGTCTTAAACTACAAACACAACTGAGAGAATGCATCCATGAAAATACATCTCATTCATGATATACATAATGGCACTGCTTTCACACAGTAGTAAAGGATAGAACTAAAGGTATATAAAGTACACACTACTACTCATGAATAGAAAATGATGAACTCAACAAGGCAAAATTAGATCTAAGGTTATGCTGCATTGTTCAAGGAACTTTAAAAAAAAATTTTAAACCTGACAGCCTAGATAAGATTAGGATTCACATCTAAGTTTCAAAAAAATAGTGAAAATTTGATGAAAGTACATGAATATATTTACTGATTACATAATATTTTAAGTTTTAAATCCTTTCAGAGGCATTCTGACAAAGGAAGTGTTAAAATTATGATATGTAAACATAATAAAGACTTAAAAATATGAAAATGAAGAGTCTCCATACTCTATAGAAAGACGACTTTTAGGGAGAAATTAAGAGTTCCAGTAAGTATAGAACAATATTGAGCTAGGCTGAAGAAGAGTAATTTATTGTTAATTGCTTTATTTTAGGAAAAAAGTTTATGGATAAAATGGTAACAGGCTCTGAAAGTTTTGGAATGGAATTTATACTCTGGCTTTATATTAATTGTGACCTGCCTCTAGCAAACCAAAATTATTGAGAGAAGAGGCTAAGGCTGGAGCGCACTTTTCCTCAGTGTAACACATGGTAAATTTTAGTTTTTTAGTGTGTATTCAAATATTTTTGAATAAATAAGTAAGCCAAATGTAAAGCTGGGGTGAGAAATAGAAATTTTGGTCAGAGGCACTGTCTATAATTCTAGTTTGATTAAAACACTTAGGAAAATGTTCAAATAGGTAAATTAAATACTCTGATAATTTACCTAGATAGCTTAGATAATATTTCTGCATTAATAAAATTAGGTAATTTATTTTTAAATTTGTACTGAAAAAACAACCTGTTTCTTATTGTACATTTATAAATTTGGTCCCCAAAGTCTTAGGTGAAATTGAGAAATCATACTTCTAAAACACTCAACTATTTATTTTGGACACACAGTCAGACAGACCTGCTTTGACCTCTTCACCCTGCTTTTCTCCCCACTGTTCTTCCACATGCCCAGTTTCTTCATTAACTTCTGTATTCACACAGTAAAAGTGAAAAAGATAAGACCAGATATGTATATTTGTTACTCTTCAGTGAAACGAAACAAAAAATTCCAAATTATTCATGATATAACAAGTGATTATAAGGAGACTAGCCAAATACTTCTAATGAGTTTCTGACAAGTTATGAAAGCAAATCACTATACTGTTAGTAAAGTATCACATGGTGACTTTGATTTGTAAAAGAGAAACTGTGGCCCCTAAAACATTGGCAATATGTGATAACTGTAAAATAGGAAAAATATTTTGTCCATAAACTTGATACATTCTTAGAAAAATAATATTATATAACTGTCCTTCAAGAGAAACAAAAAATAATAATATTATAAACTCTTGTTTTTATAAAATTCTAGTTTATCAAAGTTAGGAGGGCAAATGCCTTGCAGCTTAGTCCACTGTACTATAACTGCTCCTATTTTCTCTGGTTCTCATTGTACTGCTCCACCATCAAGACCAATGTATGTAAAGGTTTTAATTAATTTAATTAACAGACTAAAATATAACATAATCAAAATAAACATGAATTAAATTAGAACTTGCTTGTTTCTTTAGGGGTTGAACAGAATTAGAAAACAGACATCATTTCTTTGATTCTAAAATAATACCATTAAACTACAACTTGTGGCAACTTTTGAAGAGATAATCCAAACACAGTTTGATTTAGACCATCAACAGACTTCTAAAAGAGATATTACGTACCTCCTTCAAAGCTAAAGAAGTTATACAATCATATCTATTGAAGTCTTAGTATCAACACTTAAGTAAACACTGTTAAAACCATCCATACTTTTAAGCAAAACAAAAAACAAAACCCAAAAATTCCTTTTATTTCATACTGAAAAGGATAAGAGATGTTTTGGGTCTCCTCTATTTTATGTATAAAAATGGAAAAGTGCAACTGAGGACATTAAAGAAAAACTATATTAAAGGAAAATTTTTTATATAGAATAGTATAGATAGTATACAGAATATCTGTTGACAAACCTGACAAAAACTTCAACCCATACTTTCAGTATCAGCTATATGTCAGTTTTTTTGGCATGTTTATCATTACAAAGAATGGAACTATTCATATCACAACAGACTATTGTTGTAAAAGACATTAAAACTGAATTTTAAAAATGTGACATAAACTATGTTTCTGACTTTATATGCAACAAATGACATTAAAACTCTATTTTTAAAACTCCCAAGGAGACAAAAAATTCCCTATGTACTACAGAACTTTCCTTATGGAATGCACTTTTAAAATTATACACACCAATTCTTATGCAAATGCTGCTGACATCTTTTTATCAGCAGCGTAATAGACACTTGAGTTGTTTAAAATCATCATACATGGTAAATAGAAAGGACCACAAAACAGAAGTCAGTAAGTCACTGAACCACAATTAAGAAGAACAAAACTTGCTCCAAGTTATATAAGGCAATAAAAGCAGTGCTGCTCAAAGGCAGTGTACTTAAAAATTTGTTACAAATAGGTTATAGAAAAAGGAATTTTAACATAAACGTGTATAGATTGACAAGATTATTTCAGTGGTACTTTATATACTATCTGAAGAAGCATTTCAGTTTTTAAAGAAATATTTCATGCATTCATTCAACAAACATTTATTGAGGGCCTGTAATATGCCAGACATTATTCTATGTGCTGGAAATTCATCAGTAAATAGAAGCTAACAGTTCTTTAAAGTTACAAAATCAATTTCAGAATTCTATAATTGGCAGAGGAATTTTTATTTGTTTCAGTAAATATATGACACTCCATAGATCAAAACTCAGTGTTTTCTCTTGAGTCATAATGCAGTGCTGATAATAAAACTGTATATATTTAATTTTTATATATATAAATAGTCTTGCTACAACATGAAAAATTGTAGAAAATACAAACCACAATCACTATCTAATTCAACAACTTTCTTTATTACAAAGCCAAATTTGATAATTAAAAGATCATAAATACAAAATGAAATATATGATGTAAAATATAACTAGACTAGGTGTACATCCTCAATGACATAAACATACACTGCAATTGATATCTCTGGTTAAAGTTTTGCACAAAACATAGGATTCTACTTTAAAGGAAAATTAAATTTCTTAAGAGAAAATTTCATCTTGTCATTCAAAAGAAGTTAAACTCCTTGCATTCTTAATTGACATGACCAAAGAAATTTAACTCCTTGGTATAATTTTCAAGTAAAATTAAGGTCGAATACTTTATCAAAAATTAAAAACAGAATAATTTTGCTGTGTATAAAAGCCCTTTCAGTGGAGGGACACCAATTGCAGTTGGGTTTATTTTTGCTTACACAGCCCCCCAAAAAGGCTGTCAGCACAAAACAAACCCTGCTTTATGTACAGACCTTCATAAGATTCTATCTCCTTGCTTCCATTGTCTAGGAAAAACAAAATAAAAACAAAACAAAAAGGGAACCAAAGCACAGGGGTTAAAAACAACAGAAATTTCCAAAGGCACAGCATGTATCATCTATTAAAGAAAAGTTAAATGGTGATTTAAATATATATATAAAATTTTTTGGCAAAGCACATCCAGTTACCAAATAATGGGACCACTTAAAAAAATTATGTCAAAATTATTATATTCTATCATCCATGCTTTTTAGAGGTCCTTTATCCCAGAATTTATGGATGTTTGGGGAGTATTTTCATCTGTGTATAAACAATAGTGCCTCTTAAGCAAAAATTTTAAGGTATTAAAAATATCAGTACAACATGCATCTTTCTTTGTATATTCATGATTACCTTTTTCTGGTACTCCAGTTTTGAGAAGGATCACCATTGTTGTGCATCAGCTAACCAGTCCTTTGCAGTGTGTGAAAATTGATTTGGCTAGTTACTAAGAAACTTTATGTAACTATCGATAATTACATAAACTTAGCTGTAGCAAAGAAATATCATCCAACTGCTTATCTAAGAATATTAATTTTACTTTTAAAATGCATTTATTCAAATATGAAAAATGTCCAAAAGCAATGATTGGTTATTTTACTTCCAAATACTATAAATTTAAAATGTAAATATATAATATTTATAAACATATTTATAAATATAACTACTAGCAAATGTGGACAAGGCGTTCAATTAATGAAAGAAAAAACTAGCACAAAAGTAGTAAAAAAAAATATTGATTCACCTTAGCTTCCATGTGTATTTCCTACATGACATAATTAGAAATAAAACTTACTTCTCTCTAGTGTTCCCTTTGATGGAAGCTGCGGAAGTTGTCGGCCCCTTCGTCCTGCCACTGGAGTACTTGATGGGCTTGTTTGGACAGACCCAGTACGAGGATGAGACCTACAAGATATACCATTAATATTAATTTTCAATAGGATGAGTTAAATAATGTTAGCACATTTGCTTCACATGATAGCTGTTTACGTGCAATTTTAAAAGAGGTTTAGCTGCTGATCAAAGGTTAGGAAAGTAGGACAAAATATGGGTATTTGAATGATTATCTAAATAGCAAAAGATGTCTATACTTTTATGTAATATACATACATACACAGATACATGCACACAAAGTCCTACAGTAAAATCCATGGAATTATTAATGTAAATTAGTATTCTATCCATATAAAAGCAAGAGGAAAGTTCTGCTGCTCAGAAATAAAACATAATGCTTTATACTTCTTCTACCAGATTTCAAAGTCTTAAGCACTAACCTCCCTCCCTTGATCCAAAGAGATATTTACTCAGGCTTATGCTAGATATCCTTTTATTAGAAAATATCTCATGAAACTAAAAATAAAACCCAGAACAATTCAAAATTCAACTAAAGAAGATATTGGTTAATATGTGGTATTAATATTGATAGAAAGAAACTGAAAATCTGGTTTCATTCATTGTTATGATTATTCCAAAAGTGATATCTAATGGACACAAACATTTCTCATTCTGTAGGAGAAGAACATGATAGTTATGAGGTGCGTTATGTGGGAATTTACCCAAGACTCCTGATAAATGAGAAATCACAAAACAAATGCAGTCAGGACAGTTAATAAACAAATTACAATGAGAGCCACACACTATTATATCCACTGAATATAAATAGTGTGCTTACATTGAAGAGGTTAATATTGATTGTTATTAGTGATCAGCCAAGGATGATAGAAGAGACCATTTATCTGCTGGGAAAATAAAATGGTGTGCTGGTGGGGCAAAGGGGAAGAGTTAGTCTGATGGATTTATCTTTCACCTCGATAAGGCAGGTGAAGGAGGGGCAGATCTTCCAGTCATTAATGAAGGCATCGACCTCATGAGGTTTGTATCAGGACGTTCAGTGGATCTGGAGCGGGTGGAGGTCCGCTCTAGGAGAGGCCGTTGTTCTGTTGATCTGGATCTGTGATATGGCTGTCTATCTGCTGCTTCACAATCCCTGAAACGTTAGTCAAAAAGCAGCTCAGTGATCTTTAGTGCCCTTCTGCTATTTGGTTATGATGCATCAAACTGATTTTGAAAAAGGTAATTGTTTAAAATTATTGAGTATGTAAAAAATTTCTCTTCCCCAACATACTCTGAGCAACTTCTCACTAAACTGCTTAAGAATTTTTAAGGAACCCAAACCTGCTTTTAACAGCAATTCTCAGTAAAGATAATAATAAGAGTTGCTCAGTTATAATCAATAACAAACAAAACTGCCTGCTTTCCAAAATGAATTCCCTAAATGAAATATGTGAAATATGTGAAGTATTCTATTTTAAAAGAATCCAGTGACTTTTCCTAACATTTTCAGAAGAGTGAAGGAGCTGAATAAGCCCTAATTCTCCAGCCCCTGGAGTTATTTATTCATATATAAACCATGATATAAAAAAGCTTTCAGCACAATTGTAGCATACTGATACACTTGAGCATTCAAACAGAAGAATCAAAGTGTGTAAGAAAACAGTGCATCTCTGCAGTCTACAGCCATATTTAAAGATGATTCACAAGAAAAATCAGTATATAGAAAGCTGGTTAATCAGCAAACCTATGCCATCTATTTCAGTGCACTTTAGCAATGCCAACCAATAAAATTCAGAATGAATATTACTTGAGTGAAATAATAATGGTACTGAAACAATGTGATTTCTTTGATCATAAAGAAATTCAATATCAAAACCTAATTCTTGTTGAAGAAGTATACTTAAATTTAATCTACATTATTGATTTTTTAATCCCTGGAGTTTAGCATAATGCTTTATACCCAACATGTAATCAATAAATGTTGAGAAAACAAGTGTAACACCAGCTCCATAGTCTGTGAGACAACCCTAAAAATACTAGCTTTGGCTCTAAAACACCAAAGTAATATATACTCCAAAGTATACTTCATATCAAATTATTACCTCTCCACCTAGTTATAACCACAGTAATGGAAATGTTTATATGTTATAGACAGCAAATCAAGCATTAGCCCCTCTCAAGATTAATGTATCAAGGACTTCCACTTTACCTATAAGTTCTCTCAATCTTATTTTTGATAATGAAAAATAGAAGCAATTTAAAAAAAAAAGGACACAATTTCCCAAATATAATTAATTATATGGCATACAATTCTAGATCACTAGACACGAGATTAGGTGACTTTAGGAAGTGAACCCCGGGTTTATTCTACAACATATCTTGTGATTATTTTATACTTTAAATTCATAGGGGAACATAAGTCAAATAATTTCTAATATTTTTAAATCCATGAACCAAATATGATTGATTTCCTAAGTTTAGTATTTTTACATAAGTATATCCAGAATATGTCCAAAAAGCTGACATTAAATGTAAATAAATATACAATATCCAATCACTGGGAGAAATGAAAAAAGCAACCTGACAATGTAAGAAATCATAATGCTGTTTTGGGTCCTGAAAAACTATTCTAGAAAGAACACTTTTTTTGGAAATAAATACACTCAATAGTTTGTTAAATGCTTTTACTGTATATATCTTTGTATATCTGCATCACAATAGATAACTAGTATCAAAGATGTATATATATATATCTTAGATTCCTTAAAACCTATTTTTGGAGAGTACTAATCTTTACATTTTCAAATTTCCTATTATCTTAAGTTAATAATAAAATTATTATATAACACATAGGAACAAACCTTTGTGAAACATCTTTCATTACCCTAGCAGAAAAATAGGTTAATAATTCATTTGTTCATGTAAAATTTGATTTATTCTGGTTCTATCAAGCAATTTTTCTAAGTAGAAAGAGTGAAATGCTAGGATATACACTTCCACTTATTTGACACTATACTTTTAACCACTGAAATACATGATTGTGAATGAAATTCAGAAAATTATTTCAAATGTGTTGCTATCTTAAATGTCCTTAAAAGGCCACTATTATTCATGAAGCAAACAGGTCACTCCTTAAGAAATGTATCCCTTAATA
The DNA here is from genome assembly GCF_040802235.1 of Manis javanica. NCBI lineage: Eukaryota > Metazoa > Chordata > Mammalia > Pholidota > Manidae > Manis > Manis javanica. Next base: position 187,990,772 of record NC_133157.1, on the reverse strand, counting down.
AAAATCTCTTTGGTGAAAAAGTTGTTTAAAGACTGTAGTTAATATACATTTTACTTTTAGTTTTCTCTCCATATTCATAAATAGTATGAATTATATAATAGTGTGAAATGAAAATCCGTTAAGTGAAACCTGAAAAGAGACACAGTAGAAGGTAGACATTTATTGCAATGCTCTGCCACAGTTAAAGAGGATGGAAAGCTACCATATTTTAAACTTTGATAACACAACAGAAGGCCAAGATAGGCTCCTGCTCCCATTACGTAAGAATATGCGTTACTAGATAATATTTAGTATTAGAATATTACAAATGCCTAAGTCTCATAGTAGGTTCTTTATTGAGATATAAAACTTGGCAACTAAATTATTAGTGAACTTTAATATTAAGATAAGAACTTACAAATAATTCCTTTTCAATAGTAGCAACTGAGACATGGGAAATAATAGCCATTTGCAAGGCATAAAATATTCTAGTGCTTACCTGGATTTCTTAGCTTGGGGTCTGTATTCAATATAAGTACTTTCCTTTGTAACTCTACTTATTTACTTGATTTTACTTTATCCATTTTGAAACCTTATTCTAAAAAGGGTGGTCATAGGTTTTACAAGATTGCCAAAGGGCAAGCCATTTAAAAGGTTAGGAACCAATCAACTGTCAATTTAAATGTTTCTTAGGTAAATAATTTGGTTGTCTTTTAAAAAGTGATTGATATTTGTTATGGTTCTATTTTTTAATAAATAGTTTATGTTTTAACTTATGTTTCAAAGTTTCATATTTGTATATGCCATTTACATGAGCAGGTACAGATTACTGCTCTGCGTTATTTAGTGGCCACTATTCCGATCTGTAAGCATTTGCAGAGGATATTGTTTAATAGCCCCTCCACAAAGAGAACCAACTCACTGACTGACAGTATCATAAGGAGCCAGTATTGTCACAATCCAGCTTTAAAAGCAAATAAATAGCACATGCAGATTTTGAGATAAGAATTTCTAAGGGAAAAACATTTTACAATCATCTAATAAACTGACCATTTTGAATAATTTTTCTCAGTACAGTTGTTCTTAAAAGACTTTAAAAATTTTGTGAGTGTCTGGCACAAGTTCCTATTTATTTCATTAACTTTGCTTCTGATTTCCCTTATCCTCACATTACACGGGAGTATAACAGGGAAGAATAGGTCAGTGGGCATTCTTTCCTATAACCACTTATATTCAACAGTCTCGATGATAGAGCTCCAGGTCACCATAAAATCAAGAGAGTATCTCTCCAGGTATAATAGGCTACTAAGAATACTCAATAAAATGAAAAACAGCAAGCAAGCAGCACAATGCAAAACTTCACAGTAATATTTAGATATTAATGAAAATTGTCCTAGAATGTAAGTCAGAACTTACAGTCTAGTTAAATCTGACAAGATTTATTTCATGTTTAGATTGTAAAGATGCCATAAGCAGATATAATACATTTTCTTGAAAAATAAACTTATAAAAAGTAAAGCCATTTAGGAATTAGCTATACTTCTTTCCTTTTTATAAATAAATAATTTCTTTATAAAGCTGTTATCTTAAATTAAGAAAAAACTTTGACATATCTCTGAAAGGCAAGAAGTATAATCTCAGATTTGAGGCAAGGAACACCTCCTTTATATTCATATTGTGGGAAACAGTAAGTTGATTAACAGCAAAAGCATTACTCTTTTAATAAAGTATGTAGAATATCTTGAAATTTTCTGAACATCAGAAAATATAATATAGTACAATATAACAAATTTAAAGTAATTATATGACAACTCTATGATTATCATGTTCATCATAATGGGCAAGGGACAAGTTTAACTTTGAAAAACTCTGTATTATTTCAGCATTGCTACCAAAGTTAAGAAAATTAAAAGACATAAAACATCACCATGAAAATCATGCTAAATAAGTAAATAAGTATTGTGTACAAACAGGGATACTATATTATTTTGGTGGAAGATAGATTAATTTGTCCTTAGGCATGATGCATTTCCCTATAGAACATTTCTGTTCATTTAGATGTAAAATCTGTATGTCAGTTAAAAGTAACAGCAATATCTAGAGTCAGCCAAGTTAATAACAATCTGAAATGGTAATAACACATTAACTGATGAGAGAAAGAAAGACACCTTTAATGTAGAAAAACATATTACTATTACCCATAAGCCTATTTTATCATCAAAAAGAAGTATTCTTATATCTAGACAAATATTTTCTTAAAAATACTTATTGGAGACAGCAAGAAAAAAAGATTAAATTTCCCAATTTTCTCAAGAAAATTTGGGACAAATATAATATTAAACAATAAAGACATATTATTAAATATGCACACACAGAAACATATAAGATGTAAATGTCTTGAGGATATTTTGAGCACTTCAGTAAATATTTGATTTTCATTATTTTTTATTTTAAAAAACACAAATAAGCAGGATTATTTACCCAGCAACAATTAACATGCAGCAAATTAATACATCTTTAAAATATATTTTTATATGTATATGAGAGAATATAATTACCATCAATAATCTATAACAGTCTTATTTTACTAAATAATTTCCATTTTCAGTAAATATCAAAGTTTAATTACATTTTGTCAATTTTAGAAATTCAAGTCATTCTACCAAGGTGGGATAGTTATTAGCGCTATGTTTTCCCTTCCAAGGTCTTCAAAGTTTCCATAAAATAACAAACATTTTAAAGATGTAGCTCCGAATTATGCACTGCTACTGTAATATGTGAGTAAATGTAATGAGGCATGGTCCTCCCACTAGAATATCTGAGTGCTATGTTCAACAGTTTCACTGATCAACTTTAAGCAATTCACTAGCCTTCCTTTTGTTTTACATTGATAATGGAATGGCAGAGTGCAAATTCCTCAGATACACCACAGTCTGTTCTTCTTGCTGCCATTTCATGTCAGTCACAACCATATAGTCAGAAGTAGCAGTCAGAGGATTGATTATCTCCCCCAAACAGACATAACAGATCAAGAGATGTGCACATTTTCAGACATAAATACTATCTGCCTCAGTCAGTACTGATGACCTCATGTCAATAAAAAACTATTAGAAACACCAAAAAGTAAGAAAAATAAGACTCACTGACAGGAGACAACACAATCAACAGAGTCAGACTCAAAAATGACAGATGTTGGAACTATCAGAGAATGAATTTAAAATAAAAATGATTGATGGATGGAGACCATGAGGAAGGGTCAAATGGGGGGCCTGTGGCAGAGGACAGGACATGAGCATTAGAAGGAATCTCAGAAGTCGTCTAATTTAATCTCTCTCACTTCATAAATAAAGCAAACTAAGGCTTACAGAAACTTGGACATACTACACAAGTAGATATTTTCTGAGCTGGAAGTGGAATTAAAGTTAAAAAAAATTTTTTTTATGCTAAATCCTATTACCTTAACTGAACTGTGAATTCTTTGAGAAAAGAATGGTTTGCCTTCTTCGTAATGTTTGACAAATCACCATATAAATTAAATGTAGAAATGAGTAAATCAAAGAAAAAATCTGAAATTCCCAGTCTCCAAAATGAAATGATGATCTATTAACAGAACCAGAATAATTCTTGGGAGGAATGATAGTAACTTAAGGTTTGGGCTTAAATTTGTTAAGTGTTGAAGAATATTCTTATATAGATGTCAAAAGAGAAATTGGGGCTTCAAAGAAGAGACTTGTACTGGAGATACAGTTTGAGAAGTCACTCTATAGTATTAATATTTCAGTATTCATTGATTATTCATTCTTTCAATACTATTTATTGTGTCCACAGCATGTGCCAGGCAATATACTAGGTATTAGATAGGTATGAAAAATTTTGATCAAAGCCATAGAGATGACGGGATTTGGATCAATATACCATCAAAAAGTTGAGGACACGAGAAATAGGACAGAAGTGAAGGAGACAGAACAGCAATCAAGGGATAGAATGAGAATCAGGATAGTGCTGCATTAGAGAAATTAAGTAAAAAAAAAGTGATTAATAACGGAAGATACAAAGAGGCAACACAGAAAAAACTATGTATAAAAGATCTGGCAAATAATAGCCATGGAGAAAATAATTTAAAATAATGTACTGGAAAGGGGTATTATAATTGGCACACATAATGTAGTGGGGGAACACATGAGGAAGGAAGTACAACACAGAGAAGACAAGCAGTGACTCTATAGTGTCTTAGTACACTGATGGACAGTGTCTGTAATGGGGTAGGTGCTGGGGACTTGATAATGTGGGGGGGAGTCTAGTAACCACAATGGTGCTCATGTAATTGTACACTGATGATACAAAAAAAAAAAAAAAGAACAAGTGAATAATCTGGATATAAAATTAATTAATTAATTAATTTAATTAAAGATTAAAAATTAAAAAAAGTAAAGTACTGGAGGCAGAGGCCAAACTGTAGAAGCTTAAAGCTTACGAGCTGATGAAGGAGTGGATAAAGCATATGTAAAAATACATACTCAAGAAATATGACCTAAGTAAGAGAGAGAGAAATGATCATTTTCAAAGTAGCCTGAAGGTGTGGCAGAATATAAAGAAGGTATTATTAAGGCAACTTCAACAGTAATTTAAGAAGAAACAAAATCATTAAAGTAAAAGTGACTGAAATGCAAAAGAAATAAGAAATAATTAATGGAGAATTCCAGAAAAATTAAGAGAAGTTATAGTCAGAAAAACAAAAGTTGTGACGCAAAACACTTGTAAGAGGGGAAAAGAGTGGTAATAATGCAAAGAAATTAGGGCAAAAAGAAGGGTAGCTTAGTTACACTGAGATGTTTGGATTTGACCACACTTACTGAGGGCTTTTAGTAAAATGGCCCAGATAGGACATCTATAAGAAAACATTCTACAGTCCACAAAGGAGTCTCACCCTCCCGTGACTCCACTAGCTTTGTCAGAATCCTTTCTGTAATCAGGGTCATAGTCATGGACCCAAACACCTTGTGAGACCATTCACTGCTTCTCTTCGAACTCCACGGTATCCCTCAGTGCTACTTCAGACTCAGGTCAGTACCTTCCCAGAACCCTACTCAGTTCTAGCATCAAAACAATTCAGGGTTAATTTAGGATATTTGAGGTTAATCACTTCTATTCAAGCATCTTATCTCTGTAATTCTTAGTTTTCAACTAAAGGTAAGCACAATTGCTCCCTGATATTTTTTCTCTCTTAATTCTTCTTCTCTTGTACTCTTCTGCACCATTTTAATCTCCTCTAATTTTCTTAGCTGTATTTTCAAGAATCCTTATCCACTGTTAACAAACCTCTTTATATCATCAACCGTTCTGCAGAATGCTTTCTGCCTATCCTTACCTTAGATAATATTTAGCTCAATCTTGCATGCTCTTCTTGTCTGCAGAAGCTACTTACTCTTTCACATTTCATAGTCCATGGATCCAGCAGGCGTTGGCGCCCTAGAAACACTTTGGGCATCACTCTCCCACCGTAACATATATATGTCCTATTTCTAGTAAGCATGATACTTAGCTGAAACATCCATTAATAATTCAGGTTTTGCTAACACCTGACTTCCAATAATTATATCTTAATCACTGATAATTTGGGGAATTGGTTGCCAGCCATCTTCTTTACCCTAATTCCTACGGTAATGCTAGGAGATTTCAAAGCACATGCAGAAAATGTTCACTAATCTTGAACTGCAAGATGTTCAAAATTTCAGTGATCCTTGCTTTTTTCCTGCATCAACTTCCTGTCTTTTCTGAGGAAATACTGTGGATCTGAGAATCCAGTGAATCTGTCTAAACTCAGCAATATTAAACAGCAGTATCTCAAGCTCTGATTACAACCATTAATTCTTTCAGGTGTCTCATGATCTCATTCCCACTTCACTTCATCTTCACTTGATACCTCTCATTCCTTGGTTTCACCAATTCCTGCTAGTAAATATCACTGTTTGCCTTTCTTCCTTCCTCACCTATTTTAGCTTCTATGATGGATCATCTGAACCACTCCCATATCAGCACTCAGATTCCCTTCTAACCCCAATCTTCCCAACGTTCATCAGAACCCTAAAACTGTTCAATGCTATCATCTGATTTCTCTATATCAAGGCAACCAGGTATTGCTTAAGTAAAACATACATTTATACAAACTGGCACACTGCAAATTCATGGTTTCTAACTTCTGCTATTCTGGTATTGCTAATAATCTTTTTACTTTATTTTATTTTCACTTTAATAATCCTAATTACAGTGACAACAAAATTAAGGGTAGCAAACATAATTACCTCCAACTTAACATCTTTTTACTTAAAAACTTAGTTCCCACTCTCCCCTGTTTTCCTCTTCTCAATGGTAAACGGTAAATAAGAGCTTCTTTCTTTTTACAAACTCTTTTTGTTTATTAAGGTATCATTGATATACAATCTTATGAAGGTTTCACATGAGCAACATTGTGGTTACTACATTCACCCATGTTATCAAGTCCCCCACACACCACATTGCAGTCATTGTCATAAGTGTAGTAAGATGCTATAGAGTCACTATTTGTCATCTGTACTGCCTTTCCCATGACCTACCAACATTATATGTGCTAATCATAATGCCCCTTAATCCCCTTTTCCCTCCCTCCCCACCCACCCTTGTTAACCCCTTTCCTTTGGTAACCACTAGTCCCTTCCGGGAGTCTGTGAATCTTGGGCTGTACTCTTTTTACAAACTCTGTGTGTTCAGACCAGCCTCCTGCACCAAGACCTTTCTTCCAGTCATCCTTTGTTTTTTGTGTATTCCCAACCTATCTTTTCCCAAAGGGTCCTTTGCTCCAGCCTATAAACACATGATGTATTTCCTATTCTAAAACAAAGAAAACTACTTTGGTATCACATTCCACTATCCAGTACTTCTCCTCCACACTGCCTTGGCGTGTTCCATTTTTTACTTCACAATCATGTCTCAGGCCACCACAATCTGCTTTTTCCCTCACCAATGACTCTCACTTGACCAATCTAATGGGAATTCTTCAGTTATTATCTTTACTGTTGACATTCTCTATTCCTTCTTAAAACTCTCTATTCTTTCAGCTTTATTCTTCTTAGTCTTCTCACTCTTCCTGCTCTATGTCCTTCAGAAGCTTCTATTCCTCTATCTACCACTTAAGGTTTAGTGCTTTCCAAAGCAGAGAAAAACTCCTGCATCTTCATTTCATGGGTTGTTTCTCTGGATGATTACACTGTTATTTCTTTGGGTCCTTTCCATTAGCAGTAAATTTAACCCAAATTGCTTTATGTAGCTTAAACTTCTCTAAGCTTGAAAATTACTTATTTTATGCCTTTCTAGAGGGATCCCATGAGCCCTCTCAAAATTCGAAAACTAAACATGTCTCTCACCTAAACTAATTCCTCACCTAAAGCCTCCCCAACCTTTGTTAAGGCACTACATGCACAGTTACCCACACTCTAAAACTGGGAATGTTTCTGGCTTCTTTGCTCTCCCTCAACATCCAAATCCTATTATTTACCTTGCATTACTGATTTTAATTGATTAAATCTATCATCTCTCTATCTCTTCATCCACTACCTTACACAGTACAGGGCCTCAAAGAGATCCCCCTTTCCTAGACCAAGGCAAACACCTCAATACATGCTTTTCTTTTCCACACCCTTTTCTCTCAAATCAACAATCCATACGGTCTCTAATTATTCTACAGCAATAAATATAATGTAGCCATACCCTAATTAAAACTCTTCAAAGTACCTCTATCACTTATAGTCTTGGGTCTAAATTGTTAACAGAGCATACAAGGTTATTTATAATCAGGACCCATCTCTATCATTCCAGATTCATTTTTTGCTATTCCCTGCCTTCTGCTCCAACAGCACTAAAACATGGTGTTTATTACTTTAGTGACTTTGCTCATACATTTCTTTGAAATTCCACTAACATCCTAGCTTACCTCCATATAAATCTAAATCCAATTCCTCTTTTAAGATATGGCCTAGCTGTTGTCTTCTCCATGACATCTTTCATAAAAGTACACCACCACACTGCCCACCATCAATGCCAGTGATTCCTTAACATGCTGTGTATACCTTTAAATGAAATAAATACTAGGAAAAAAATTAGAATATGGGGGTAAATCTTAAAATATAAAAGGTATATTTATTAAAATAAGGGATATATTTTAATAAAGGGATATTAATAAAAGGAATCACAATATCCATTCTAAATATGTTTGTTTAAATAGTGACTGCATTTTAAAATAGACAATGAATCAGAGATAATTTTGTACTGGGCAGCATAATCTGGCCAAAAGAAAAAGAGTTTTGATTCTTAATATTAGTTAATATTTGTCCCTGAAATAATATAAAGAAATTTAACTAACATTATTTAAACCTCTACTCATCTGTTCCAAAGAAATAGCATTCATGAATTTCACATTACAACCTTGGTGTAGAGAGACCAGTGATTCTGATTCTTCACAGACTGGGGATACCATTTTGAGTTTACTGCATTCATTCCATTTATCAGATTTCATATAGCCAAACTATGACCCACTTAGACATTTAACACATATTGATCCCCAGAAGGGGAATTCCCAGACCATGATAGTAAATGCTACCTTGAAATCTGGGCTGGGAAAATGGACCCTTAAGAGTTGGTGTCACTTTGTTTTCTCCCAGAACCCTCAATAGAGAGGCGACTTTTCTTTAAGTGATCAGTTGTTTTGACTCAAGAAGGTGAGTTGTTTTAAATCAAGAAGATGAGTGAGGAAGAATTTAGATAATTAGTTCAAAACCCCCTTTTTTTTGGTATCATTAATATACAATCACATGAGCAACATCGTGTTTACTAGATTCCCCCATTATCAAGTCCCCCCCACATACCCCATTATAGTCACAGTCCATCAGCATAGTAAGATGCTATAGAGTTACGACTTGTCTTCTCTGTGCTATACTGCCTTTCCTGTGCCCCCCTCTACATTACGTGTGCTAATTGTAATGCCCTTTATTCCCCTTATCCCTCCCTTGCTACCCATCCTCCCCAGTCCTTTTCCCTTTGGTAACTGTTAGTCCATTCTTGGGTCCTGTGAGTCTGCTGCTGTTATGTTCCTTCAATTTTTGCTTTGTTCTTATATTCCACATATGAGTGAAATCATTTGGTACTTGTCTTTCTCCACCTGGCTTATTTCACCAAGCATAATACCCTCTAGCTCCATCCATGTTGTTGCAAATGGTAGGATTTGTTTTCTTCTTATGACTGAATAATATTCCATTATATATATGTACCACATCTTCTTTATCCATTCATCTACTGATGGACACTTAGATTGCTTCCATTTCTTGGCTATTGTAAATAGTGCTGTGATAAACATAGGGGTGCATATGTCTTTTTGAAACTGGGCTGCTGCATTCTTAGGGTAAATTCCTAGGAGTGGAATTCCTGGTTCAAATGGTATTTCTATTTTGAGTTTTTTGAGGACTCTCCATACTGCTTTCTACAACAGTTGAACTAATTTGCATTCCCACCAGCAGTGTAGGAGGATTCTCCTTTCTCTGCATCCTCGCCAGCATTTGTTGTTCCTAGTCTTTTCTATGTTGGCCATCCTAACTGGTGTGATAGCTCATTGTGGTTTTAATTTGCATTTCCCTGATAATTAGTGGTGTGGAGCATCTTTTCATAAGCCTGTTGGCCATGTGAATTTCTTCTTTGGAGAAGTGTCTATTCATATCCTCCGCACATTTTTTAATAGGGTTATTTGCTTTTTGGGTGTTGAGGCATGTGAGTTCTTTAAAACCCTTTTTTAAAACAGAGATTGATCCAGATTTAAATTTTGTCCAATTGATAAAAGAAGAACAATGTAGAAAGGAAACTGAGTATATATCTGAGAATAGATTCAAGCTTTGGATATGTAAGTAAGCAAAGAAAAGTAGAAACTAATTGGTAAAGGTAAAGAGACTAACTGGTAAAGGTAAAGGGACCAGGAGAATGGAGTTCTCCACTGAGATAAAAGAACTAGTGAGGTAGAAGTAACTCAATGAAAAACAAAGAAAGAACCAGTTGCATCTCTGGTCCAAGAATGGAGTACTTGAATTAAGATTTCTAAGGTAGAACAATATCAAATTATCATAAAACTCAGAGTATGGCCATAGGAGTGGCTGACTGAAGTAGAATTGGGAGTATAGTCCAATATCTCTAATTTAAGACAGTCAAGGAAGAGAATGGGTTCTAAATAGGTCATTCAGATGAATGCCAACATCTCTTTCATTGATTGCAGGAATTTATGATAAAGAGGAAGACTAAAATCAGGTACTGAATCTTCAGTGAATAAAATAACCAAGAGGTCAAAAGATGATATCAACATGGAAGGCTAATAGGGTGGTTGTGCTCACTGGCATTACATACAAAGGCACAGGAGTTAAAGACAAGAAGCATAGAATATTATTGTAATAAATACAGGAAAATGGGTAGATGACTAGATAAGCTTTTACATCTTCAATAATCCCTGAATCTCACAGTGGATTGAGGTAGGGATCAGAGGCACTGAGTAACTTAGAAAATTAGCCGACTGAAAACATATGATGATCAAAGTCACTTAAAACAAAAACAAAAACAAAGGAAGGAAACGTGATACTGAAGATTCAGGGTAGAATTACTTCTGTGGAAAAGGCATATGGATTCAATACGCAAGGTGCCAATGGGAAGATGCCAAAAATGTAACTACATATTCTGGATCTTGGTTTGGGTAGTAAATTCACAGATGTTCATTTTATTATTATGCTTTGAAACATGTACACATTCTTCTGTATGTCTCAAAGTGATAATGATAAAAGGTAATATTTTGAAGAACAACTGAAGAACTTCATTCTTACAAAATCTACCCAATTTATCTGGTAATAGGTATACACTAGACTCAAAAATTTGAATCATTTAAGCAATGGCAAATTTTACAGCAAGATATTTGATTGTTTTCTAAAATTGATTTTATTTTACTTTAATATAAATATCAATAATATTGTGTTTCCTGGCCATAAACCAAATCATGTTACAAAAGGCAATTCAGAAATGTATTCTTCAAAATAGGCAGTTAGGCTATTCATAAAAGTACACCACCTTTTAAGGTTGAGAATTTGGATAAGTATATGAAATTGATAACCTAGAGCTGATTGAAAACTGATTCTATGTTATTTTATTGAAAGAATAAATGATATGGAGCAGAAAATCTTGACAACTAGGACTAAGAAATATAGAGTATAAAAAAACCTAATGTGGTGCATGATTTTAACCTACATTTAAATGAAGAGATCCCAGATAAGTAGAATAATCCTATAATCAGTAATGTCTCATCCACATCACCTACCTTAAGAAAGATCTGACTAACTATAAGGACAGTTATATAACTACTTTTTCACATTTTGTACATTCCAAGTATAATCATTGCAACCAAAAAATAAGATGTATAGAGTACTAGTAAAAATAAAAGACATAACAACAAAAAATAATTAATATTGAAGCAAGATAACAGAAGAGACTGAGAAAATGCAAAAGAAAAGAAAAAGAAAACAAAAAAAAATGCTCATACAAATAAACTGAAAGGCACCACATTTCAATTACAGTTACTGCAAGACATCACAAAACTTGAATTATTAGGAATTTATTTTTGATGGTATCTGTTTCCTTCCACATGTATCTACATGATTTCCATCCTTACAGATTTACCCATTAGTTTCAATTTTTTCTAAACTCTTTTATTACAAATTAACTATATTAATAGTATTAATTAACTATATTAATAGTATAAAAGTGGTCACATATAACCCAAATCACTGAAACAATAGAGTGAGTACACACAAAATTTCTTACGTGTATTAGCTGAACCCACCACCACATTATTACTGACATTCTCTTCTCTACCTACAAAGCCTCAAATCTTGAAATTTGACAGGCTCAAATCTGTAAAGCTACATATACAGCATTAGAAACTGAAAGATTTAGAGACTTCCTTTCCCTTCTCTTTCTAGTTAATTGTGTTAAATGCCAGATAATTGATATTTCTCTTCAATATAAGGGGACCTGTGGTAGAGTAGAAATGAACAAGGATTTTCTACCGAACCTAGTATTCTCTATGGATCCCGGATCATCTATTATGACCAGTAAGTAGATCACAGCCATTTTTGGCAAGGTAACCATACACCTATCTGTTCAACCTAAGGACTTCAAGGACTGACTCCTCACTGTGGAAGGAAGTGGGGAAGCAGGTTGTTGAGATATGTACAAATTCTCCAGCACTGTCCAAAAATCTAAGTATGAACTCTGCTGAGGAAGGTGGGCAATTACTTTTTAAAAATACTGTTTATCTATCCTTCTAGGTAATCAAAAGTTAACTGTAATTCCTGGTGAGCTAAATTTTTTGATAATCAAAGAGATGATCCTAACTCATTAAAGGGATGCTATGTTTTTGACACCCTTCTACAATTAAAGGGTTAATATGTTTTATTTTCTACTACTTTGTAAGGACAATATTTCTGTATTTCATTGACAACCATAAAAGTATATATAAAAAACAAAAATAGAAGTGAGTTATACAATATAAATAGACAGGCACATGCAATTCTACAGACAGACTCAATTGTAAGAAAAATATACCTGCCATCCCTGTGGTGATGCTCAATGGTCTGACTGTATCTGGAGCGAGGTAGAGTAAGAAAGTGACTGCAAGCATGGCAGAAACAAGAATAGAAATGAGACTCAAGAAAGAAATGAAAAGGTACAATTTAATTTTTTTAAGTGAGATTCAAAAAGGATAAACAGATAGTAAGCAAAGCAAATGAAAACTATTAACAGAAAACTTGTTCTTTCCTCCCAACATCCGCCATAACATGGCAGTGCTAACAATTAAATATTCTAAATATTCTAAAATAAAACACAACAAAAATATGACAAATTGAGATTTAAGCAAATCAAATTTCAAAATAAAATCATATCAATTATTACTCAAACATCTTCAGCACCATTTAGAAAATGTTACACAATATAGATGGTTTCCCCTTTTCTAGGAGGAAAGGTGAGAAAAGAAAAATAATAAAATAACTAGAAAGTTTAAGAAGAAACTAAAAGAGGTAATTTCTAATACCTATCATATGCAGGAGATTTTAAAAGGTAATTATTTCTTTCTCAATCATTAATAATTAAGAATAACTAGAGGGACTTCCAGCTTCCATTTAGTAAGGAACAAACTGATTCAAATTATTCTTATTTATTAATTCTACTTATTAAATTTATTTCATGCTACCCATTTTCCCATCAGTATGTTTATTACATGCTATTGGCTCTGCCACATTCCATGCCTCACAAGTCATCAAAATAGCACACTGACCCTTTTAACCATCTGTATTTGATTTTCTTCTCATAACACAAACTTAAAATTTTCTATTTTCTTAAAACTCTTCATGCCAAATCACTTAATTTTGGCAGACGATCATTATGTTTCAGTAAAAAATGGAAACCAACCTTGAATTCTCTCAACTTTCATATTTCTGCCTCTAAATACAGAGTACATATATCTTGTCCTTTTCTTCTTCACCAGAGGAAAGACTTCTTGTACTCCTACTTCCCATGTGACTTTGTTTCATTTATTATTGTCTCATGACTTCCTTCCTCAACTGCACTTAATCCTAAAAATAAAACCTTTGCTAACTTGCTTTCCTCTCAAGCCACTGCATCTTTCTGATGTTCCTTCCATCATAAAACATTCTAGACATATCTACAATTTTTTGCCACCAGTTCACTTCTCATTCATGACTTAAGCTGTTAAACATTAAACATTAATACATTAAATATAAATTAACTTCTGACTCTACCATTCTTTTGAAGCTATCCTGTGAATGCTACCTGTGAAGTCCCCCCAAAAATCCTTTTATCTCCTCTTGATCTTCCCTATGTGCCAAGTACTCCATTAGAGCTTTGTCTACTTTATCTCATTTACCTCTCATAACAACTCTTTAAGGTAGGTTCTAGTGTTCCTGTAAGCAGAGAAACTAAGGCTGTGAATGCTGGCCCACAGCCATATAGTAAGTAATGGGACTGGGTTTTAAATTAGGGGCTTTCTTCATCAAAAATTCAGGTGTTAATATTTATATGTATGGCATAGTCTCCTTCCTATCCCTTTCAATTACGGGATTTCCTTTCTCTATATTCTTCAGAGGCAAAGGTTTTCTAAAATTTGTATTTCAACTTTCTTTATATTCTAACACATTATTTCTGAATAATACTATTTGTTTTTGTAGTGTAAAATCTCCCTTTGCTTTAGCCTTGATGTTTTCTTTAGGTTTCATAGCACATTTCCAGCTGCTTTCAGGACTCTCCACGTGGCTGCTTGAGTGTTGTGCAGACACAATTAATACATGTTAATTGTGAGGCTTGAGAAAGACATTTGCTTATTTGGACATCTGATACTCCATCTGTGAAATGAGGGGCTAGAATTGCAGTTTTCAAACTTTCTTTTTGAGGAGAAGACCACTTGTTTTTTCAGACAAGTTTTTATGTAAACCAATATATAGTAATCCAATAAAATCAGAATGACTCTGGCTAAAGAGGGATTGAGAAGCCTACCCACTACCCATTTTGCTTTACTCTTAGCTACAAGAGCAGTCTTCCAAGTACCTCCTCAGAACCTAATGACTCTGATATCTAAAGCCCCTTCTAGTTTCAAATATAATTCTTTAATCCCTCTTTGGAAACACTTGAGTTCCTTTTCTTCTTGTAATTCCAGTTTCAACTAAGGATTTAAATATTTACTCAACAAACCAAGTTTCAAAATCTCAGAATTTAACTTTCCATTTTCCTTATTTTCTATATTGAATTGCTAGTTCTAATGCCTAAATAACTCAGATTTATCTCTTCTCCTTTTCTTGTGTCACTACCTTAAGTCAGGCTTACTTGTCTATTGAAATAACTTTCCATCAGGTCTCCCTTCCCAACTCTCTCTTGATTCAACCCATTCTCACTCTGGCTACAGCATTTTTGCAAATTATGCTTGTGATCAAATAGGTTCCTTGCCAAAATTCTTCAATAGCTTCCCGTATCTTAAAATGGCATATAAATTAAGTTCTAGACTACTTTTGATGTTCATCTCCTATCATTTCCCATCTCCCATACCACAACTTTTGACCTACATACAGCACACTACCTAAGAATCTCTATACACATCGTACTTTCCTAACCTGAGCACTTCATTCATGCTCCTCACGCTTCTATGAGCACTCATTATCACCCTCTGTCTCCACTTTATTGCCTTTCAAAATTCTACTCAATCTTTAAGGTCTAACTTCTCTTTGAAGCCTTTTCCACTAGATCCAAACAAGTAATTTTCTCTCCATTCTGTTCCAATAATATTATGCTTAGGCCTCACAGCCCTCAACATTTTATAATTAATTGATGATTGTATAATTAGTTGGTATATAATAGTGGTATAACTAGTTGTTGGATCATCTGTTTACCTAGACCAAGATGGTTATTTAAAAAATTTGCACATGATAGCTGACCCACTCAATAAACACATTTAGGACTGAACTAAAAAGTGAAAGCAGAATATCAGTATTTTCATGGTGAACCTACTCTTCAAAAAGAGCAGTGATTTGTATAATCATAGCAACATCCTAGAAATGTAAACAGAAGATCATAAACCTATGTAGTATAAGAAAATAAGGAAAATGGTATTTTTAAAAAGGTATTCCTTGCTTTACAAAGAGTAGAGAACTAACACCCACAGTTGTGATGTTGGGATTTATTGCATTAAATAGGAATAGATTATCTCAGAAGAAGGAAAATGCCAAACTTCAAAGTAATGAAAATATATTAACTTCAAAGCTTGTTAGAATTTTCAAATTAACAGAACTTATGTAATTGTCCAATTTCTAATATTTTCCTTGAAGAGCCTTATCATGAATTTGGTCCCTATAATGCCAAAGAAAACATTTATCAAGAATCACTTCTATCAAGTATCTGTTCTATTTCCTTTTTTGTGATAGTTGATTTTATATATCACCTTACCTGGCCAAGGGTGCCCACATTAAACATTATTTCTGGGTGTATCTGTGAGGGTGTTTCCAGATGAGATTAGCATTTGATTCAGTGGATTCAGTAGATTACCCTCCTCAATGTGGGTGGGCATCATGCAATCTGGTGAGGGCCTGAATACAACAAAAAAAAGAGGAGTCCCTCCCTTCTTTTCCTGCCTCACTTTTAAGCTGGACAGATCTCTCTCTGGTCCTAAGACTGAGATTCATAGCCTGGGCTTCCCTGTTTCTTAGGCCTTCTGACTCTGAATGAGTTATTCCACTATTTCATGGGTCTCCAGTTTGCAGGCAGCAGATGGTAGATCTTCTCAGCTTCCATATCCTGGGAGAAATTCCTTACTATCTATCTATCTATCTATCTATCTATCTATCCATCCATCCATCCTACTGGTTCTGTTTCTCTGGAGAATCTTGATAATATACTTTTCTATAGTCATATTATACCTATTCTGGTCATGATTCCCTTTGAAATTCTGTTTAAAACTATACAAATGCATCTAAATAGTATATAAAATTAATCACACTGTTTTAGCAAGCTCCCTAAAATCTACCTAAGGTCCAGAGATGCATCCAAGGTCCTTTGCTGCATTTACTGATACAACATAAAAATATTTTATTTACACTTCTCAACTAAACGATGCTTATTTTTCTCCCCAAATTGAGGACATTATAAAATCTAAGCAATAAATACTGTCTTGAATATACATAATGAGTTAAACAAATAAGTTATATTAAAAGTTGCATTTAATCCAATCTGTTTGAATTTTTTAAAAAATTGAACAGAACAGTAATTCATTGTAAAAGGAAAACACAAAACTAAGAAAACTACTAAATTACTAAAAATGAAGATGTTAGATTATAAAATTGTGATTAAAAAAAATCACTATTCAAAGAACCAAACTAGATTACTGATTCAATTTCTAGACGTGCTTTTACTCTTTTTAAGAAATGTTATCTTTAAAAACAGAACAAAATTGTACTTATAATGAATTATCCTTCCACTTCATTAGGCTAGCCTGAATGTCCCCCTTTAGGAACCACCAGACACATAAAAAGGACTGCAAAAGGAGGAGGGAAAATATCCTTAAGTAACCTTGTTTTTGAAAGCTAAGTTTCAGAAAAAGCTCAACTTAGTGCAAAACTTTCTACTCTGTGTCTTTCATATTGTTAATGTTTTGCTACTTCATAGCCCTAAAATATTCTCTATATTATTTAATTATGCTAAAATACACCCTGAAATATAATAAATAAAATTTAGTATTTTTGTAAAGTGAATTCTTTTTTCATTTACTTTCTCTATATTTTGATACTTTCAGAGATGTGTTTCCCACATAGGTAACTGAAAGGACCAACAAGAGTATAAATAGCTATGAGTATGTTTGACACTTTCTGGCAGCTGATTGCCTGATAAAGAGTGGAGAAATGGCATTAAGTGTGTGAGGTACACCAAAGATCCATATAATAGGACATTTTTATTTTCAGAATATAAATGTATTAATTGAATACACAAAAGAAAGAAATTTATGAGGTAATATATCTTCTGACAGTGTTAATTATATTTTTTTCTTACTATACTAAAAATATATTCCATGGAATTAAATGTACCCAATATACTTTGTCTTCTAGGATAGACATAAAGATGCATACTAGAGGATACCTCTGACTTGTCACAAAAATATTATCTAGTACTCTATTCACAGTCTAATAGTAAATTAACTTATGTAAATAAATAGGGCCTAAATGACTGCTAGTAGTAAAGCCACATAGTTTGCTCCAGGCAAATTATGTTCCTAGTTGTGGTAGTTACTAGGATTTACCAGAGAAACAATGATACAAAAAAGTAGCAGGGATGGAGACAAAGATGAAAAATGTTTGTTAAAATGCATCATTTTACCTAATATCCCTGTACCCAAGTTCCTGAATTACTTGTAAAGAACCTATTTCTTCTCAAAACAGAATAGGATTTTCACTAATGATTAGAGTGAGATGTCAGAGAAATAAAGATCAAATCAAATTTTAATATGCAATTCTTTTTACACTACCTATAAGAAAAGGATATGAATACTGTATCTCCTTCTTATACCATTTAAGTTTAACTAGGTACTATATATAAATTAAAGTCAGATAGTATCATTTCTCACCCAATATAGCCAATGTAAAAGCCATTATCTTCATGTACAACTTTACACTGTGCACCAAGTCTCAACTCCTTCACCCTTTATACTGGGTCTTTCTGATGCCTATGAGTGTTCTGCCTCTGCTGTTGTTATTTATTGCCTGAGTAAATATGCTTATTTTCAGGGCCCAACTCATGTCCTACATTCTCTACAAAACCTTTTTAAATCTACCTAAATGGACTGTTTTATCTATTTTCTGCTGAATTTTAAGCACATTAAAACATCAATTATTTGTAAGCCAAAAGATCCTTTTAAAATATTTAAAAACTTTGAGTACCTACTATGCACCTGAAGGCACTGTCATTTAATCTACCTTACAAACCTATAAAGTTGGTACTAAGAGTCTAATCTTATAGATAAGAAAATCAAGTGTCAAAGAGGTCAATTTTCCCAAAGATACACACAGCTAGCAAGTGTAAAAAGCCTAAGTTCAAACCCAACGCCATTTGGTTCCAAATCCTATGAAAAAGAGTACATTCAATGAAATATTATTCTGGTCCAGTATGTCAACTCTTACTGACAAAAAAGATTAAAATACCACTAAAAATACCTAAATTTTACTTATTATCTCAAAGGAAATTCTCTTTAGGCTTTTTAATCAACAATTTATTGACTGACTCTAAAAATGTTGTTAATGAAAATTCACTTTAAGAGTTCTAGAGTATTTTACATTCTAAATAGTACATTAAAATCACAATGCCTTACATGCATTCTATTATTTAAACTCTCTTCGACTATTAGGACAAAACAAAAATTAAGGATCCATTTTCAATAACGTGATAGACTGCCTACATGAATAATACTGTACATTTTTATTTTTTGTTCCTCATGTTAATTAATGATTACACAGATAATTCATAATAATATATTAGAAATGGTTTTATGGTCTCATTTAAATGAATTTCTACTTTACTTATTTCAAAAGATACTTAAAACAACTCACAATTAAGAGTCATTATGAACTGTAATCTATACCCCTCTAAAAAAGTGAAACCACATGGATCACTTTCCCCCCAAAATTCTTAATGACCTGAACATTTTTGCTAAACTAAAAGATCCACAAAGTTATAAAGTAAACAAGAAAAACATAATGACATTTCAACAATGTATATTAGCTAAAACTAAGGATTTAAGAGAAAATTATTCATCATTAACTCTAGGGCTATTTGTCTTAAAAATATTGATGAAATATTATGTGTTTGATATGATACTGACTATTTTTGCTTATGTGTATAATTCTAGAGGTTAATTTATTCTATTCTTCTCTGCAAGATTTAGACTATACTGACTTCAGAGAAAATATTAAGTTCATTTTCCATTAAAAGAAAAACTTTATGTAAACTTGAAGGATTTAAAGTCCTTTCAGACTCTTCTCTCTCATCATTTCCTTAACAAACCTTAAATGAACAAGGAGTTTATGAAGTGCTGTATACGTAATTTCCAGAAATAATCAAACTCATCAGAATCTATTAGGTAACAAAAGTAGTCATTCATCCACCCTAATATGACACCTTTCAACTCCTAATCACGCCAACATAATTATCTTTCATTATTATTGTACTTGATAAGCATCAATTTCTATAGGTAACATGCCTGTAATTACCCCTAGAAACACAGATCATTATGAAAAAATCTAGTTAAAAAGAAATAATATATTGCTTCTCATTCAACACTGATAAAAATATTGATTAAATAACTTCCTATTTATTCTTAGATTTCATATACAAAAGCCAATACTTGTTTGATACTATTGAAGACTAAGATATTCTCTACCTTTTCTTTTGGAAAAGTGTACTAAAACACAATGAAATTATAAGCACAAACTGAGTATAACCCTAGATTTAGACAAAACAAGTTTATAATTACTGAGAGCGGTTTGTCATATCCATTAATGTTAAAGGCCCTAAGTATTTTTACTAAAATTGTTTTAGGACACATCCAAAGAGATATCTGTGTTTCCTTTTATTTTATCATAATATTCTCTGAATAGTAGATTAAGCTTTATTTCCTTGTCCTTATTTCAAACATTTATGAAAGTCTTGGAGAAATATCACAGCATTCTTCATTTTATATATAACCAAACCATGAATTAGAGGGTTTATCAATTTTGCTTAACTTAAAAAAAATTAGTAGTAATTAACGTATGTATTGAAATTAATGTATGTATACTGTGTTACTTTCAAGTACATCACTTTAAATGGAGCAAATTCAGAGAACTCTTCCAAATGCGGAAATCAATAAGCATGATTGTTTAAGATGCTTAAATGGTTTGCTGATAGTCATGAAGAAAATTTACATCTTCATGAATCAGTTTTTGTGTTTGTTTCTTAAATAAAACAGACGTCTCCATTATTTTATATGTAAAATGTCACACTAATATCCCTAGTGAATGTGAAAAGACTTTAAATCTATTGTCTCATGAAAGTATTTTATATGTATAATTGGTTATGATAAGTTAAAAAAAAATCTTGTTTTCTTTATGACTATCATTATAACTTCATATGCAAATTCACTAATCTAACTGGTTTGATTTAACAAAGAACCAAACTTGTAAGAGCAAGATATTTTTTTTTACCATAGAATATTTGTTTTTGTTTATTTGTTTTTTAATGATATAGCAGTCATAAGAATGAATGTAGGCATTGTAAAGGAAATATATAGTTTTTGAAACTAAGATAAGAAATACCCAAGTTCAGGATGAAAACATTTTATAGTAACACCTTTTGGAGGGTAGTAATTGTAATAAGACCTAATAGTATTTAATCACATTTACCTGTCTCTATCTGGAGAATAATGGTCATCCATGACACGATGTCTATCCATTCGGCTAACTGTATTATAATGTCCAGTAGTAGAGCGTGTCCCTCGAAGGCCCTGTTCCACATTCCGACTGAAATAGCAAGATCCATTAAATATCTTAATAAATCAAAATCATATACCATACTAAGAAATAAGGTTTATTAATAAAGATAGTCAAAGAAAGACAAAAATCACTGTAATATCAAGTACAAGTTTTTTGTTTTAACTAATTGCATTTCTAGCAAAGGATATAAATTTCAACTGGAAATTGATAGTGAAGTAAGGAGATTGCTGCTGTAGCAGAGATATGACATAAAATTAAACTAATATCAACGGGGACAGAGATAAAGATTATCAAAACTATGAATAGATGACTCTCAGGTCTCTGGTAGTGATACTCAAGATGTATTAAATACAGGAGGATGAATTGATTTGTGTGGAGAAAATGGGTTCAGCATGTTGACTACTGACAATATACTGGTGAACCTTGTTTAAATGACAATGATTATTATTTGTGTTTTTAAACCTAAACTGGAATCTTTAGAATTGATCAATCATGATTTTTTTTGAGCTAACATTCTTGGCCTGGATTGTCTACTTACTTTCTTTACAAAATAGAATAAACATTTTATGCAAGCTCCTGATGTTACAGGCTTCTTATTATGTGCAGAGAATCTAATCGAAAACCTATACCTGTTTCCTACTGGAATGTTCAAATATTCTTTCCCTGGTAAAAGCAAAGCTTTTTTTTTTTTTTTTTAATGAGGAAGGGTTTAATTTATTAAAATTACAAATTCAAAAATATAGTTCTTTCTTAAACTTCAAATTCCATGTTACAGATCTTATTATTTTTTTGATAGGTCAACAACCATTAAGCAATTACTTTTCAGAAGACTTAATAGTTTTAGTCCCATTTACAAATTTAGAAAATTCAATATCTTCAAATATTTTAAACTATGTTTATAAACTTATAATTAGTTTTTAATTATTTTAGTTTTCAAGACTGACACTTCTTAAGGAATTAATATCCTTATACTTTAAAAAGCTGAATTTGTAAATACAGTACATCTTAAGTTCTCTTAGTCTAATGTCCTATATAAAATTATGATTATAATTTAATATTCTAAGTCTAAAACTAAATCAATTACTCATTTAAAATAGGAGTTATAAGGCTACCATTCTGAGTTCAAATTTTCTTAAACATGCAAGTATATAAAATGTGAATTACACATCAATTTCTTATTAGCAAACACTTTACTTCTGTGGCTCTTACTCCATTAAGCCTTTCTGTACTTCAATGGGTAGATTAGTTTTCCACTAGACAGTAAGATCTGGAGCTGCTTATTTTCTGAGCCATTCTTCCCACTCCTATGCATTCCTTTTTATTCTTTGCATGATTGTTCCTGTTTTAAAGCCCCATCAGATGTTTCTTTTTTCGTATTTCTTAAATTATCAATATCTATATCATTCATGAGCAGTTGGTTCTAACTAGACCTACTGATATTGATAAGTAGTTATCCACAAAAAAGCTGGGTCTTCTTTACAATTTTGACTCTTACAATAAGATAACACAAAGGTCATCCAAAGTTACAAAAACAGCCCATATTTCATATTACTCTCATTATATAGGTTATTATTTTTCTGTAAGTTTTTACTACAATTTACTATCTTAGGGATTATTAATGGTACTTTATGACAAATAGGTTTCTAATACCATCTTACAAATAAATGATTACACTATCTTACCTCTGTGGAGGAGGGACACTGGGTGACCATGATCTAGTCCTTCCTATAACATCTACTCGTTGAGGAGACCCTGATGGTGAACAATGGTTTGATGACATTACTTGTTCTGGCACTGACAATGTTGAACTTTGAAGATCTCGACCATTGTGTCGATAATCTAAAGGTAGAAAAATTAAAAGTATAGTTATCTACATACTGAGCCCTCTTGTATTCTGTACTTTACTGAAAAACACAAAATGTGGTAAAGTTGAAAGATTTTGGATATATTAAATGTAAAGTATAATGAATAAAGCATAATACTAAGATAAAATAATATTTTATAAACACTTAAAGAGTTATGATGAATATTCAAATATTTAGATAGCTACTCTACCCACAGCATTGTGTTAGGTACAGTAAAACTTTTATGTATTTTTGCAGTCCTAGTAAATAAAATATTTCTCATTTTTTGCAAAAACAAAAGGATAAACGATAGTTATTTTGAATTTTTAAACTGTAGTACACTGAGAGCATTCTAATTAACCCATACTTTAACAAAATTTGTCAAACAAAATTTATCAGTCACTGATGCAACTACAGCATGACTTATATATAATAGAACATATATTGTCCAGAGTAAAATTCATCACATTTATGAAATTTGTTAGGCTAATTAACATTTAAGAAGAAAATCGAACATTTTTATTATATTAATAATATATATACACACACACACACACATATTATAAACACGTTTTCTAGAATTTACTTTAAAATGCTACTTAACCAAAATATACTGCATATAAATTTCTGACAATAAATTATACAACATTTTAAACTACAATAATTTAAGTTCAAAATGAAGTTATACCTGATACTAATCAACATAGTAACAATGAAAAACTTTCGAAAATGGTCATTCAAATATTTGATTTGGATATGCTGGTGATGTCAAAAAGATATTTTATTTTTTCACTGTTAATTTCACTGTTTCAATTTCATTGTTAATGTAGTTATAACTCTTCAAATTTACAGCAAAGTCCTTACTATTGAGTAGTTTAAAAACAGAAAATTTGTAAATATTCACTTACCTGACATCTTTCAATACGAACATTCAGTCTAACAACTGGTACAGATGGTCCAGCAACCAGAATTATTCAGCTTACATTGCCGTAAGATTGTGTTTTAGACAATAAAGAGGCAAGTTCTTTCTTTCTCATTTAATTAATTAGTCAATTATCTATTTATTTATTGGTAAATAATGAATTATATTTCCTTATTACTGTGAAATAACTCTGAAATTCTTACCTGATACTATACCAATTCCATCATCACAGTCATAGTCAGAGACTTCACTGTCACTTATTCTCTTTGATCCTATGAAGCAAACAATAGCAATAATTAGAATTACTGATAATTAAGCAGGGAAAAAAAAACCTCACAGACCAAAAAAAAAAAAAAAAGGGAAGATTTTGAATGGGACACTTCAGAATAAAATAATACAGGGAGAAGGAAAGTCATTATGAATGCACAAACATTTATTTTCATATTTCACAATGTGAAGATATTATTTTCAAAATAAATTCTTGAAATGTGTAAGATAAAGTTCCTAAATGGCTTAAAGCTTGAAGTAATATTAAATACTAAATAACATACATGTGATTTGATGCTGATTGATAAAAATATACTAAACCAAAAGCTAAGTCAAAATAGTTCAGTTAGTCAGTTTTAGATGATTTTAGACAAAGGTGTTTAAGTTCAGGTAAATTTCAAAACAAAAAATATTTTATTTTCTCTTTTTGATTTTAATTTTTAAATTAATTTCTTAAATTTCAGTTGACATACAGTATTATATTAGCTTCAGGTGCACAACAGTGATTTGACAGTTATATACACTACAAAATGTTCACCACAGTAAGTGTAGTTATTGTATGTCACCATAAAGGTATTATTGACTATATTTCCTATGCTGCACTTTACATTTCTGTGACTAACTTTTTTTATGACCTAAATACTATACCTCTTTATCTCCTTTACCTATTTTACGCATCCCATATGCCCCTCTCCTCTGGCAACACTTTGTTCTCTATATTTATGAATCTGTTTTGTTTGCTCATTTGTTTTGTATTTTAGATTCCACAAATAAGTGAAATTATGTGGTTCTTTGCCTTTCAAAAGCATTCATATGTCTTTTTCTAATATGCATGACTCATAAATTGAATATACCCAATTTTTTATTTTTCACATCATGAAGAGGAAGCATAACTTCAGGCATCTTAAACGTCCTTCTATTATTAGTTTAGCTATTTCTCTATTGCTTTGAGAAGTGAGAAATCAATCATTCACAAACTAATACTTTTAAATTGTTAACTGTTATTCTTTCTAAGAAACAGCCTAAGACACACCACTAATAATTACTGTAATTCAAGAGCTCCATGTGTGTTTCCATGACAAAGCATATCCGTAACAAAATTTTTAACTGTTAATTATTCCATGGCAAAAATAGCATTGAACTGAATTAAGCAGAGTTTTAACAGCTAACACAGATTATGTCTTCACACTTAATCATGAAATGTATCACATATATTCATAATTTATTTTTTAATATATCTTTTTTCCCTATATGTTTCTCAAGAATAAATATACCCCATAAAATAGATTCCTTTATTAAAGCATTTTTCCCTTGTTATCAGAAAACAATGACAAATGAAAACAGTGTTGCTGAAAACTGATTTGTTTTATCTGTCTACTCACACTGCACAACATTCATTGAGTAGACTAACAAGTTTACCAGAAAAATAAATGCTTTCCTGTAAGGTTTAGAAAACACTGAAAGCCTACATTCTGCAACGTATCTGAAGTAGCAATAATTAAACATTCTAAGAATGCCCTCCAATATTTCAACTTTCTCTTAGAAATACCCTGTACATTTTCTTTGTTTTAATCCCTGCTGTCCTGGAAGAGGGAGAATTTTTGTTGCCAGGAATTGCAGTTCGTGCTTTTGTCCTTTTAATGGTGGGGTAGAAGACATCTATCTACCTGTTTTGATCATGTATTCCTACTGAATGAACTCATTACTATTTTCCCTACAAATCCTTATCATAAAACTTTAGACCTGATCAAAACTGAGGCCCTTATGGCTCCAGTTGATATGGAAATCACAATTATCTTACAACATCCTAACAGATTGGGTACAAAAGTATTTATAGTATTAAGACATACATTATATGTGGACTTCGGAGAGGGGAGAGAGAACACAGATGAAGCTATTGAGAAATTTAAGAATTAGTACTCAGCTTGCAGCAAGGTTTTACCTTGTAAATACTCAAGTACAGGGTAATGATTTGTTTAATGTACACAAAGATTGCATGCTTTGGGTAATGGTCAAGAATCAGATATGCCTCTGGTGTAAAATAAGAAGATACCATCAAAAACAAAAGTTTATTTTATCAGCTTTTGTGAGGGGTCCTCTGAGAGTGTGTGAGTGGATTTGGGAGGAAGGGATGGATGTGGTTTGTAAATGTTGCTTCTTTCCAAATCCTACGGATTAGTTTCCTGTGGTATCTTGACCTATTTTGCTATTAATTCCATAGAGGTTAAACATATTGCAATTATGTTCTGTTTGAATCTTCTCTTCACATTCTGATGAATTAAGCACTTAAGTTTAATGTCATTGAATGTATCAATCTTCTCTTTCAATAGAAGTGTTCTTAGTCTCGTTTAAGAACCCTACTCTGAGCCTCTAAAGAGATATATCCTGTATTTTATTCTGAAACTTGAAAATGTTGCTTCTAGTGTTCATGTTCTCATCTATCTTGAATTGAGTTTCTGATATGGATGCTTTTTCCACACAGATAACATGTATCTCAGCATTGTTTATTTAATATTTCCAGTTTTCCCCAATGATCATGATCTCAGCTCTGTCATAAATACATGTAACCTATCCATAGGATCTGTTCAGTGCCCTTTTTTTTAAAACCTGTACAGGCTGTCTAGCCATAAATGAAGAACTCACTGTCTTTTTATAACATTATATATTAAAATGCAAATGCATCATATATTGGATCTTTTTCCTTTGCGCTTTGATTTAAATTTTAGACTCAGGTTATCAAATTGCACAAAACATCCTAAGATCTAAATTCAATTAAATTTAAATCTCGTCACTTAAATTTTTAAGAAGTTTTTAATTTGGGCCATTTAAATTTTCCACATTTGCTGTATTGAGCATTCATATATTATAATTTCCATTACTATAAGAAATACTGTTAAAATTATGTTTACTAACCTAGTTGCTCACATACAGAAATACAATTTTATTATAAAATAATGTTAACCAACCACCTTGTTAGCCTTTTTTAAATTTCTAATAAATTTACTGTGGTTTAATTTGGATTTTTCTATTCAACACTGTACTTGCATGACAGTAAAATACAGAAAGGAAAATAAATAAAAGGCACACAGAATTAGAAAGCAACAAGTAATGTAATCATCTAAATTAAAATTCCTAATGAAGCTAATAAAAACTTACTAAGCTAAGATTAGCAAGAGTTCAAGATGCATAACCAAGATACAAAAAAGAGCTTTATTTCTTAGGGAATAGCAATGAATAATTTCAAAACCACTATCAGTTAGAAGGCTATCCAAACACAAGAAATACTTAGGAATACACTTAACAAAGATTGTGCAAAACACCTAAAACCCTAAACTACAAAACACTGCTGTGTTAGTTTCTTAGGGCTGCTGTAACAAAGTACCATAAATTGGTGGCTTAAAACAGCAGAAATTTATTGTCTCACAGTTGTGGGGAGTAGAAGTCCAAAATTAGGGTGTCTGCAGTGCCATGCTCATTCCCTCGCTCCCTGATGGCTCTACGGAAGAGTCCTTCCTTGTCTCTTCTGGTTTCTGGTGTTTGTTAACAATCCTTGGCATTTTTTCACTTGTGGATGCATCCCTCCAGTCACACGTCATCTTCTTCCTGAATGTCTTCATATTGTCTTCCTTCTGTGCATGTCTATCTCTGTCTAAACCTCTCCCTTTTTATAAGGACACCAGTCTTATTGGATTAGGGCCTACCATAATGAAAACGAAAACTTGACTAACTCTGTTAAGACTATTTTACATCCAAACATATTGGTAAACTAATTTGTCTGTAGATTCTTTCTAGAGTCTGAGAAAAACAATTATGTCATCTGCATATAATGAAAGTTTTTATTTCTTCTTTTGAATACTTAATATTTCTAAAACCTTGGTCTTATTGCCCTAAAATCTGTTACAATCATTCTCTTGTTCATGTATATATTTAAAAAATAAGTCTATAGACCACTTTAGATGAGAGATTTCCTGTAGATTTTTAATAGACATTCTATCAGATTGAGGAAGTCCCTTTTCTACTTTATAATTTGCTGATAGAACTCAACATAAATTCAGAATGCTATCAAATTTTTAATTCATTGAAAAATGAACATAGTTTTTCTCCTTCAACTTGTAATTGTTTTAAATCATGTTTATAGATTTCCTTATAAAACTACTGATTTGATTTGCCATTTATATTTTCTGCTATTTATATTTATGAGTGAAATAGGTCTATAAATTTCATTCTTTGGAATGGCTCTGCCAACTTCCTGTATAAGTTTTGATTTCCTTGTAAGAGCTTGGAATATTCCCACTTTACGTATATTATGCATACATAGTTTTATTACATTGAAGTAATATGTTAAGACTTAGTATATATTACCTGTAAAAATGTCTGGGTCTAGTGTTTTCTTTGTAAAAAAAAAAAGTTTTACTTCAACTTTCAACATATTAATTATACTTGTAGTTATAGAAATGTTCAAACATCTTATTTCCTACTGAGTAAAATTTTATAACTACTACTTTTCTAGGATTTTGTCCCTAATTCAGTATTTTCAGTTATCGGCATATACTTGTAGATGGAGTTCCATCCGCTGAACTGATTTTAATATTGACTTTAACTGAAGTTACCTCTTTTACACTCATATTACCTAGGTATGCCTAATCCATTTATCATTCATTTTGCATTTCTTAGAATTATATACAAGTGGAATCATACAAAATGCATTCCTTTTGTCTCTCCTCTTTCACTCTCTGAGATTGGTCCATGTTGTCATGTACATCAATAGTTCATTCTTTTTTATTTATGAAAAATATTCCATTTTATGGTTGTACCACAGTTTCTTCATCTATCACCCAACTGAAGGGCACTTGGGGTTGTTTGTTACAAAGCAAATTACAATGAACATTCATGTACAAGTTGTTGTGTGAGCATGTGCTTTCACCTTTCTTTGGTAAACATTTGTAAGTGGAATGGCTGAATTTTACAGTAGATGTATGTTTAACTTTTTAAGGAAAACTGCCAAAGTATTTTCCAAATGTAACATTTTACATTACTACCAACAGTGTATGAGAATTTCAGTCACTTTCCATCCTTCGAATACTTGGTATGGATATTCTTCTTCATTTTAGCCATTCTATTAAGTATCTAAAGGTATCTCATTTGCATTTCCCTTAAGACTAATGGTGAACATCTTTTCATGTGTGTATTTATCCCTGTATCTTCTTTAATGGTCTTTCAATGTCCATTTTTTACTGGTTATCTCTTATTCATCTTATTCATGAGTTTTGACAGTTCTCTACATATTCTGGACATAAATTTTTTATCAGATATGTGATTTGTAAATATTTCTTCTGGCCTGTGGTTTGGCTTTTCATTATTTTAACATTGGCCTTTAAGGGGGAAAAAAAAACAAAGATTTATATTTTGAGTAGTCCAAATTAATCAACTTATTATTTAATGGAACATGATTTTGGTACCCTAAGAAATCTTTGCTTAACCAAAAGTGACAAAGTTTTCTTTTAGTTTTATAATTTTAGGGTTTAAATTGATCTTTTGTATGTAATGTGGTATTCAACTTGCTGAATTTCTATTCTGCAAAACCTTTCTAAGGTTAATTTCTTAAGTTTGATGAGGTCTATAGATGTCTTTCCTTTAATATATTTTTCAGGTGTTAGTATCAGGAAAATGTCTATCGCATAAAATGAGTTGGGAATTGTAAGATAAATTCTAGCCAAAATAAGCAGGCGAAGAGAGGCAATAAAGGGCCAGGTAGTTTATTTGAATGCAAATACCCGGGTGATATTCTGCAGTCTGGCTATCACAGGCCGGGGAAGTCACACTCAGCAGGGCAGGCAGCGAGTTTTTAAAGAAGGTAGGGGGAGGCAGAGCAGTGTCTGATGTGCTCACCCCTCTCCCCAGTGCCTTCAACCTTACATTCCAGCCTTTTGGTCATAATGGGCAAGGGCTTGATTTGGCTACTTTTGGCTGACAAGGGGCATTGTGGTGGGGGGGGGGGGTTCATAGCATGTAGTTACATTGCTCTGACTGCAAATATCTTGCCTTGCTTTCTCTAGAGGCTCTCACTTTATTTTGTCTAAGCTTACGGTTTCTGTCTCATTTTCTCTTTTACAGATAGAGACTCTAGCTGCTGCTAGGGAAAAGGGGTCACGACTGCTCTGGCTGCTTCATGCTGAGAAGGGGCGCAGCAAAGGGTGCAGCTAGGTTTTTATCACTGGTCAGTTGAGAGGGCCTCGGAAGGTTGGCGCTTCTGTTTTGGAAGGACAAACTTGATGAGATTAAGAATGCATGGCTGAATATGAGAACTAGAAATATGAAGAGTCTAATTGAGAATCATAGCTAGGTATCATGGGGAAACTAAAATTCTGAATTGAGTTTACATTCCAATTACTAGTATTAGGATTTAGTATAGATAAGACTGCATTACTGAAACAATATTTTTCTCTAAAATCACTCTTATTTTTATTAGAAGTGGCCAGATTAAGAAAATAATTAACAGTTGGCTTGATTATTTGCCTAAGTGCAGCAAGAAAAGCAATTGATTACATAGGCTCTTTAAATGTGCTTTGCTGGAACGTTTTGTAAGGAATTTCAGATTGAACTTTTAAAGGCCTCTTGAGGCCAGAAGGCCAAGCCTGACTTGCCATCAGGTTTTGCCTGCAGTACTTGTAGATTTGGGTGAATTCCTCTCTTCTCGAGGTCTTCAAGACATCTTGAGGTTCTTGCTCTTGCCAGGAAGTGACTTTTTTACTCACCTGGTAAGACTACTGAGAACTCTGTAAGCAAGGTACTAGGCTAGTTCTTCCAAGGGGCTTTGTTGGCTTTATAAAGTTAATCTTAGTTTTTTAAAGTTGTCTGTTCATATCTGAGTTGACACATGTGTCTCTCAGGTATGACGTTCTAGTTAAAGCTTTGTTAATATAACTAGTGTTTCTAATTGGTCTTCTTACAAGGAAAGCAGATTTTTATTGAACTTGTGCAAATAAACATACTGCTATGAAATATAAAAATAGTCACTGAGAGTTTTTTTAAATTCTGGAGGGATCAGGTAGAGAGAAAGAAAAGTTTCAATTGTGCTTATAAAGGCAGTCATTTACTAAACTGTTCTCAGCTTAAGAGAAAAAGCTTAAAACACTTTATAAGCAACATTTGAAACAAAAGCCACAAAATCATCTTCTTTAGTTTACTTAATCTTATGTAACCAATACTTGTTCTGCTGAAATCTAGTTTTTTCACTGATATCTAATTGCTTTCCCTCTCTTTAGCTTCTTGTCCGTGGCTTCTTGAACTAGAGGGCAGGAGGGGTGTGTTCTGGTGGGGGAAGAGGGTGGTGAAGGTGGA
The DNA here is from genome assembly GCF_040802235.1 of Manis javanica. Classification (NCBI taxonomy): domain Eukaryota; kingdom Metazoa; phylum Chordata; class Mammalia; order Pholidota; family Manidae; genus Manis; species Manis javanica. The sequence goes on along the minus strand of NC_133157.1, from coordinate 187,959,291 downwards.
AGGAGAGGGGGAGGGGGTAGTGCAGCCACAGGAAGAGGAGAGCAGGACAACAGCATGGGTGAGAATGTAGGACTTTAAGATGGCGGCGACATGTGTGAAGACAAAAAACTTAAAGATGGTGGTGGAGAGAGGGGGAGGGGATTGCGAGCTGAGGGAGGCGGGCGACTGAGGTTTTCTGGCTGATCTGAAAAGGAAGAAGGACTGGGCAGAGTAAGAGGCTGACAATCTTTAACTGGAGATCGGGCTAGGAGAACATGAGTTATTGAACACTTAACATAAACGTCTGGGCAGGAGCACCAAGTCCAAAAAGCCTGCACATATGGGATTTCACTCTACTCTCCGCTCTAGTGGCAATAATTAATCAAGTCGGTGCGGAGGCCAAAATTGAAAGTTCCCTCAGGGGGCCAGCGAGATTGACTGTCCAAGGGATACTGTGGCCCGGCCTCAGAGCAAAGAAAGACTAGCTTCCATTTGCAACCTTCCTGGGACAAATATAGAGTAGCCAAATTAGAAATGAGACACCACAACAGGGTCTGAGCCTCTGCTTTTGAGGGCTGATTCTCCATGTCTGTGCCACTTCCCAACTAATCCCACTGAGAGGAGCGCCCAGTGTCCTAAGCATGCCAAGTCAGGGGAGACAGCCTGGCAGCCTGGGTGAGGGACGTCTCCCACACTGCAGGGCCAGGGCAGGTATCCTGGATACCCGGAATGGATGAGCTGGATGCCCAAACTTGGACGTATATACGTATACGATTTCAGACAGACCAGGTGAAACAGAATTAGGAAGGGAAACAGACCGGGGGAAACTGAGGGACTCACCAGAAAATAGTCCACACAGCAGAGAGCAGGTTGAAGTCCCAGATTGGGGAAGGATGGGGTGGGGCTGCCAGTGGCCGGTCGGGGCCCTGCGCTCACGCTCCTTCCCGGGTTTCGGCACCAAATGTAAGATAAATTCTAGCCAAAATAAGCAGGCGAAGAGAGGCAACAAAGGGCCAGGTAGTTTATTTGAATACAAATTCCCGGGTGATGTTCCGTGGTCTGGCTATCACAGGCCAGGGAAGTCACACTCAGCGGGGCAGGCAGTGAGTTTTTAAAGAAGGTAGGGGGAGGCAGAGCTTAGATTTACAGTAGTGCGAGGATTGGCTAGCTTAAGGCACATTTTTCAGGTTGCGAGGGGGCAGCAGCTGGGGACTTTAGCACATCATCAGTGTCTGACATGCTCACCCCTCTCCCCAGTGCCTTCAACCTTACAGGAAGTATTCCCAACTTTACAATTTTCTGGAAAAGTTTATGTAGAATTTGTGTTATATTGTCTTTAAATGTTTGGAACAATTCATTTATGAAATCACTTGGGCCTTAAATTTTCTTTGTGACAAGGTTTCAAATCACACATTCAATTTCTTTAATAGATATAGGGCTATTCAAGTTACTTCTTTTTGAGTGAGCCTTAAGTCCCTGTCTTTCAAGGAAATTTTCTATTTCTTCTAAGTTGCCAGATGTATCAGTGTAAAGTTATTCATAACATTTCATTACTATCTTTAAATATTCATAGAATCTATAATGACATCAGCTGATTATTTTCAGATATTGGTAATTTATATCTTCTCTTTTTGGTAATCATTCTGCCTAAAAGTAGATCAATTTTATTGATTTTACAGTTAATCTTTGTTTTCATTTTCTTGATTGCCTTTCTGTTTTTATTTCATGAATTTCTGTTCTGAATTTATTACTCCCTTTCTTCTATTTAATGGGTTTAATTTGCTCTGTTTTTATATTTTGTTGAGATAACAAGTCATTGATCTGCAATGTTTCTTGTTTTGTAATATATTTGTTTAGTGCTGTAAATTTCCTCTTATGTTCTGCTTTAGCTCCATGAATTTTGGTATGTTATGCCATTTCAGACAGTTCAAAATACATTTTAATTTCCTTTTCAATTCTTCTTTGACTTTTGGTTATTTAAAAGTGTTTTATGGGGTTTCTAAATACTGGGAGATATTCCAGAGATATATCTGTTATTGGTTTCTAATTTAATTGTGTTATGGTCAGCTAACATGATTTGCATGACATGAATTCTTTTAAATGTATTCAGATTTCTTTTTTGGCCAGAATATGGTATCTTGGTAAATGTTCTGAACGCATTTGGCTTAAAGAATGTGTATTCTGCTGTTGCTATGTGGAGTGTTTTATAAATACTAATTAGAACAAGTTAGTTGTTAGTATTGTTCAAGTCCTCTCTAGTATTACTGCTTTTCTATTTGTCCTATGATTTATTAACAAAGAAGTATTAAAATCTCTGACTTTAATTGTGGCTTTATCTATTTCTTTGCAGTTTCATCACTGTATTTTAAAAATTGAGTTATAATTTATACTACATAAATCTAAGTGCACAATATGATAATTTTAGGTATACTTTAAGAGTTGAGTAAACACCACCACAATCCAATTTTAGAACATTTCTATCATCCCAAAAATATTTATCATACTCATTTCAGTCACTCCTTATTCCTACCACTAGCCATAGAACTATTAATTTAATCTCTGGCTCTACAGACTTGCCTTTTCTGTACTTGTAATATAAATGGAATCATATAACACATGACCTTTTTGTATCTGGCATCTTTTATTTAGCATGATAGTTTTTAGGTTAAACCATGTATTACACATTAATATTTTGTTCTGTTACTTATAGTAATTCACTGTATGGATACCACATTTTATTTATTCATTCATCCATTGATAGATATTTGGACTATTTTTACTTTTTGACCATTATGAATAATGTGACTGTAAATACTCCAAGTCTTAGAGTGGATTTTCATTTTCATTTTTCTTGGGTTTATATCTAGGAGTGTACTGCTGGATCATATGGTAAATTTATTTTTAACTCTTTATCAAACCACCAAACTGTTTACCAAAGGCCTACACTATTTCACATTTCCATCAGCAAATATATGAGAGTTCTGATTTCTTAAAATCCTTGATACAATTTTTTTATCTGTCCATTTTTTTGTTACAATCATTCTAGTGGATATAATGTGATGTCTCATTGTTATAATTTGCATTTTACTCATAACTAATGACATTGGGCACCTTTTCATGTATTTATGTGCCATCCTGTATCTTCTTCAGTGAAATAACTATTCAAATATTTTGCTCACTTTTTGATTGCATTATTTGTCCTCTCATTGTAGACTTTAAAGAGTTCTTTATATATTCTAGACAAATCTTTTATCAAATATGTGATTTGCAAATTTTTTTCAAGTCTGTGGCTCATCTTTTACCTTCTTAATGGTGTCTTTGAATTATAAATATCTTAAATTTTGATGAAGTCCAATTTATCACTATGTTCTTTTATTGATCCTGATTTTTGCTCTTGTACTGTTTGGAAATAAAGATTTTTTTTTGCCATGTATTCTTCTAAGAGTTTTATAGTTTCAGTTGTTACAATTAGGTCTATGATTCATTTTAAATTAATTTTTGTGAACAGTGTGGGGTAGGGTCTAAATTAATCTTTTTGCATGTTAATGTTCAATTTTTCAAGCATTAAGCTAGAAAATCTTCCCCCATTAATTGCCATAGCACCTTTGCTGAAAATAAACTGACCATAAATAGACCATAAACTTATTCTTGAATTCTGGATTAGGTTCCATTTATCTATAGATCTGTCATTATGCTAGTACCATAATGCTGTGATTATTGCAGCTTTATAGTAAGTTTTAAAATCAGGAAGTATTAGTTTTCTAAATTTGTTCTTTTTTGGCTGCTCTGGATCCTATGCATTCCCATAAAAATTTTAAGATCAGCTTATTAATTTCATCAAAATATTCTATTTACATTTTGATATGGATTGCATTGAATCTGTGCAAACTTGAGGGAGAATTGCAGCTTAACAATATTGAGTCTTCCAGTCCATGAATTTGGGATATTTCTTCATTTATTTAGACCTTCCTTTAATCTCCTTCAGCAATGTTTTGTATTTCTTTAATATGCAAATTTGCATTTACTTTGTGAAATTTGTTCATAAGTATTCTAAAAATTTGGATACTATTGTGAATGAAAATATTTTTCTTAATTTCCTTTTCAAAATGTTAGTGACTAGTATATAAAATAAAATTGATTTTGTATACTGTTTGTGTATCTTGGGAACTTCCTGACATTGTTTATTAGTTATAGTAGTTTTTTTTAATATTCTTGAGAATTTTCTACATATAAAATCACCTTGTCTATGAATAAAGACAGTTTCACTCTTTTCATTCAATATTTAATGCCTTTATTTATTATTCTTGCTTCACTACTCTAACTGGACTCTCCAGTGCAATGCTGAATAAAATAGTAAAAGCAGACATTCTTGCCACTCCCCAATTAAGAGGAAAGCATTCAGTCTTTTAAAACCAAAAATGATATCATCAGTAGGTTTTTGTAGGTCTTCTTTATCAGGTTGAGGAAGTTCCCTTCTTTTCCTACTTTGTTAATAGTTTTCATTGTGAATCGGTGTCGGATTTTTGTCACAGCTTTTCTCCTTGTCTCTTTATTTGATCATATGGTTTGTCCTTTTTCTACTAAAATGTGGAACTACACAATTGATTTTTAGTTAGGAAATAAACTCTACGTTACTGGGATTTATCAGTTATCATACAGTTAGTATGTAATCACGTATCTCTGGATTTCATTTACTAATACTTTTTTGAGGGTTTCATGATGATATGAGGGATACTGGTCTGCAGTTTTCTTCTGACATGTTTATAGGGCTTTGTGTGGTATCAGGATAATATTGGCTTCATAAAATGAACTGGAGAGTATTTCCTTCTCTTTTTTCCTCTAAAAGAAATGTGAGACGGATGGGTATGTCTTTCCATGTATTTGATAGGATTCATTAGTGAAGTCTCTTGGCCTAGGATTTCCTTGTGGGAAGAATTTGCATTACTAATTTAACTTCTTTAAATAGATTTATTCAGATTTTTTATCTTTCCTGGATCTGTTTCTGCAATTTGTGGCTGTCTAGAAATTTGTTCATTTCATCTCTGCTGTTTAATTTCATGGCATAAAGATGTTCATTGTATTCCCATAGTAAACCATTTAATTTTTGTTAAACTGGTAGTGATTTCCAGAGCTTTATTGATTTTGGTAATCTGTGTCTTTTCTCTTTGTCAGACTAGTTAAATGTTTGTCAATGTTGAGCTTTTTAAAGCACCAGTCTGACAGTCCATAAATTTTTTACTCCAGTCTGACAATCTACAAATTTTTCTCCATGTAATTTGAAACTCTGTTATCAAGTGCTTAAATGTTTAGGTCTGAGGTGTTCTCTTAATCAGTTAACCCCTTTACTGTTAGAAAATGACCTCTTTTAACCCTGTTAATATTCTTTGCTCTAAAATGTAATTTGCCTGATTTTGAGGTAAGTACTCAATATTTCTTTTAATTAGTATTAGTGTGGTATATCTTTTTCATCCTTTTATATTAAAACTCCATGTGTTTTTATATTTAAAAGAGGTTTCTTACAGATAGTATATAGTTGGTTTTTGCCATTTAAAAAAAATCAAACCCAACAAGCCCTGCCTCTTAACTGGTGTATTTTGACTATTTACATTTAATGTGATAATTGATTTGGTTAGATTACACCATCAACTTGCTGTTTATTTTCAATTTGTCCCCATCTCTTCTTTGTTCTCTTTTCCTCTTTTTCTGTTTTCTTTTGGATGAAATGGATATTTTTATGGTTCCATTTTATCTTTTCTGTTGGCTTATTAGTTTTGACTCAGCTCCATCTACTTTTGTGGTTTTAGGGCTTAGAGTATATATATTTAACTTATTACAATCTCCTTTCAGATGATTATCATACTACTTATTATATTGTATAGTGTAAAACATGTTTTTCCTCTCCTATCCTTTGTGTTGCTATTGCCATATATTTTACATATGTTGCAAGCCACATATTACATTGCTATTTGTTTTAGCAACCAATTATATTTAAAGATATTTAAATGATAAGAAAAAAATCATGTATTTAACCATGCAGTTACCATTTCTGGAGTTCCCCATGTCTTTACGTAAGTCGATATCCTATATTTTCATCTGTTCTCATTATTTTTTTGCCTAAAGGGCTTCCTTTAACATGGGTTCTGCTGATGTTCTTTTAGTAGTTGTTTGTTTAAAAAGTCTTTATTTTGCTTTCATTTTTGAGGAAATGAATGGGATTCTAGATTGAAATTTTTATCTTTGAGTACTTGCACTATTACATATAATAAAAAATCTGCATTTTTATCTTCATTCCTCAACTTATGTACTGAGTCTTTTTTCTATGGGTGCTTTAAGATTTTCTATTTATTACTGGTTTTAAGTAATTTAATTATGATGCACCTTGGTATATCTTTATTCATGTTTCTTGTGTTTTAAATTCATTGTTTCCTGGATATATGGGTTTATAGTTTTCATCAAATAATGACAATTGTCAGCCATTATTTTTCAAATATTTTTGTTTTTCCCTCTCTTCTCCTGCAGGGACTTAAATTAGCTGGGTATTAGGCAGTTTCAAGTTGTCCATTGCTCAAAGGTACTCTGTTACTGCTTTAAAATTCTCCTTTCTACTTATGCTTCACTTTGGGTAGTTTCTATTGCTGTATCTCCAAGTTCATTAATGTTTTTCTTTGCATTATTTATTGTCATTAATCCCATTTAGTGTATTTTTATTTCAGATGTTTGATTTGGACCATTTATTGCTTCCATGTCTCCATTACTTTTTTAACAAATGGAGTACTTTTCTAAACTGTTTAATGTCTTTGTCTACTAATTATAACATCTAATTTTAATAGTTCTTGTTTAGTTTTGATTGATTTATATCCTTTTTAATGAGCGTTTTCTTTTTTTCTTTCTTGCATGGCTGGGAATTTTTTATTAGATACCAACCATTGTGAATTTTATATTGTTGTTGGTTCGGTATTTTTGTATTCCTTTAAGTATTTCTGACATATTTTTCTGTTGTATTATTTAGAAATATTTTAATCCTTTCATTTCTTGTTGTTAAGATTTTTTTATGTGATACAATGTTCAGTCTAGAGCAAGTTATTCTCCACTACTGAGGCCAGACACTACTGTGTACTTAAGGCAATGTCTCTTGAAATTTGATGTTTTCCTCTCTCACTAAAAAAATAAAAAACAGACATTATTCTCAGGCATTATAACTTCAAATCCTTTTGTGTGAGTCTTTCCCCAGCTTTGGGTAGATACCTCCATTTATGCACGGATAAATACTCAGCTGAAGAACTGAGATGGACCCTCTGCAGATCATTGGAGCTTTCTCCCCAGCAGTCTGTTACATGAACGGTAGCCACTTTGGTCTCCCTGCCCTCAGCTGCATTTCCTCAGCTCAAGGAGTCCATAGGCTTCATGGGTTCTCTCCCCTCGTGTGCAGAAAACTGTGGTAGGTGAGGACAACTCATTTGCAGTTCAACTCTTTTGTTTCCTTTCTCTTAGTAATGATTATTCTTTGTTGCCTGATTAGCCAGTGTTTTCCAAGCAATTGCTTTGTTATTTGACCATTTTTGCTGTTTAAGGTGGGAAAGGTGACTTCAGTTCCTTTTATTCCATCTTAGTTAAAAGTGGTAGCCTTCCTCAGTAGATTTGAAACTTCATGTGCCATTCCTGAGGCTTTTTATAATTACTTCCTCATCTAATTCAAGAGGATAATTATTAAAAATATAAAAGTTCATTAGGCTAAGTACATTTTTAAATATTTTCAATTAAAATTATTAAAACTAAGGGAAATATCAGTTAAAAATTTAACATCAGTTTAAAATATCTTGACATAAAAAAATATCTTGACATATACTTCACACTTAAAAGTTAAAAATATGTTGAAGTAATAAAATTAAATCTATTCAGTTTTCTTTGCAAGATATGAGAAAGTGGCTAAAGTGATGAAAACTACAACAAACATTGTAGTTTTAATTCAACATACTTAGAATTTTTAATACTAACCCTCCGTAAGTCAAAACATTGAAAATTGTATCCATATAAATTCAAATCTTCTGAAACATACATAATAACAGTATACACTAAAACATAATTCATCAATGAAATAGCACCATACTAAAGGAGGTGACATTAGACACATTAAAATTATAGTATTTTAACAAATGGTTTTCATAATAATAAAGATGTAAACACTGAGATACTGGAAAAGTACTATAGGCAGAAAAGGAAGGCTATTGACATTTTATTTAAGAATTTAACATATGCACAATAACCAGACAAAGCACAAAACAACAAAACTGATTAAACTGTGCATATGAATACATGCATTAAACATTGCACATGCTAAAATTTACCTGAATTATATGAACATAAGGCTTTATCTGGAAAAAAATGTTAAAATGATGTCAAAAATACATTAAAAAATCTTTACATATAATAGGGATATTGAAATCTAATATTGCTTTACAACACATACTGCAGTTTAACATTTTATTTTAGGAATTCCTGATTTTGAAAAAGTATAGTTTAAATTTGATTTCTTTTAATTTTTTTAGAAAGAGGAAAACTGAAAATTTATAGGGGACAAGTTATTTTGACATTCTCATTTGATTAAAAAATTACTTATTTATATTTACATATATAAACTGTCACAATTAAGCAGAATAAAAATTCGATTTTTCTATGTATACATACTTACAACACTTTAAAAGGTGGCAAAATATTAAGGTTTTCACATTGAAAGATGAGTAAATTCTATGAATATACATTGTAATTCCAAGAAATGTATGAACTATCATGCTGCAAAAATACAAGACTAGTGTAAAGATGCCTTAATACCTGGAAAAAAATGTAAATATTTATCCTGACACATCTAAGGTGTTAGCACAAAGATAATAAATCACAGGAAAATAAAATAATAGGTTCATACATTAACAGAAGCTTTGTTTCTAATATTCAATTAAAAGATTTAAAATACGAACAACAACTCTGAACTTCATTTAACAAATAAAGTAGTGTTTTAGCATTAACTTACATGACTGATCTGTCCCATTAGTAATCTACAGTGTTGAAATTATGTATTTTAAGAAAAAAAAGAACTTTATTTTGGCCATTTTATAGGGATTTCATAAGGACATAAGTATAAAATCGCAGAAATTAGAAAAAATAGAAGAGTTGAATAATTTTATAAGCATTGTAACATTATATCCAGTACATATTTTCACAAATTAAATATAAAGAAATTAACTAGACTAAAATAGGATTTTAAAAAATCAACACAAATTTTAATTATCAGGTTGTCAACTTACCTTTCCAACATTTTCATTTAAAATAGATTTAATATATTCATTATATATTTTAAAAATCTATTGATACTCCTATCTGTGTTTCCTTCCATTGCTTTCATAAAGCTATTGGTCAAATACTCATTTATGTTTCTCTAGCCCTTTAACATTTTAGCTTTTTACATTTAAATTTTACTAAACTTTAATTTAATTTTGGTACATGATATAAGCCAGTGAGTGATGTGCTGATAGAGATTTAACAACTCTCTCAGGGGAAAAAGCCATGATATGTAACATTTAACATAAGCATATACTTCATATATGTAACAATATATAATATATATTAACAATGCTTACAGTATAACAATGTAAATACTCCCATATAGCCAATTTCAAGCTACCAATGTCACTGGATATGAAAGGAAGAGAAGTTCACAATTGGCTCTAGCTCCAGCATAACACTGGATAAAAGTTACTGACCATACTGAAATTAAAATATAATAGAAAGTAATGATTCCAGTGGAAGTTACACACATAAACCGAAAATGAAAAGACTGATACTTCAAAATGTCAAAAACTCCTGGAATACCATGAAATAAAGGAAAACAATGTAATAGAAATGAAGAAGCTCATTGTTCAAAAAATAGAGAAAAATAACAAAAGATATAAAGTTACAACAATCCTTCTAAACAAGAAAAAAACAGAAGTTAAAAAAGGAATATGAAGAGCAATAATTTGTACCATCAATATAGCACACATGTAAACAGCTGATACTAGAAAACTGTACTATGAAGAGGTGATCATAATGCGTATAGTGCAAAACTGTAGGAGAGAGTAATAGAGGTGTATTACACAGTAAGTTAAAAAATTATTACTTTAAAAAAGACTTCACTCCTTAGTATATATAATGTAAAGTTGCAATATCAATGAGTTTTTACATATTTCCTTAAGTTAAAACATTGATTATAACTATAAATGTAAGTCAACATAAATACTGAACCATATTTTACATGCTGTAACAAGTAATATTTTTAGCAGTTACACTGTATCATGTTAAACACTTTTTATTAAAATATTTAAGATGATTATCCATATTCATAGCAACTTACCCACATATGCAAATACATGCTAATACAATACATCCAAACCATAGAACTTAAGACTGGATATATATGTACTAAATATCCAGTCTAATGCGTTGTATTCTTCCTACTTTAGGTCACTCTGCTGTTCATGTTCTTTAATGGTAACTCTGAATCATGAAACTTTATTCTTGGGAAAAATGTTTTCACATATAACAATGTTTCTTCAGTAAAACTACTAATGCCCCCAAATTGATATTATAATACATAGAATGCTTGTCTGTTTTAAGAACACTAAGAAAAAAAGTATTATTTCATGTCTTTTTTAGCTCTTGAATGACCTAACATTATGGTTTAATGACAGATATAACTGATCTAAGTTTACTATGCGTTTTTTATTTTGAAAGGCATTATTTGAGGATTTTCTGCAAGGCACATTGTTGTTAAGCAGACTCCCAGAGTAGTTTTCTGAAATCCATTTTATCACTATATCAATTTTAAATTCAGAGATAACCTCATGTGACTTTCCTTTTTTAATTACTATTTGCCTAATAGGAAAAGGATATAAAGCAAAATAATCAGTACCATCATCAAGAAGTGTAAGGTTTAATTCAGTAGTGCAGATTTTCACTGCCAAAATTTAGAACAAGATATTGTAATGAGTTGAGATTAACAGTCAAAGGATTACACTATTTCTTGAAGCTATATTTCTTAAAACTATAATCAATATAGAACAAAAGACACTAAACTTTTCCAACCATAGCTCTTTCTCCGCTGGTATTGTAAAGTGCTTAAAATTTTTAAATGAGATAAGAAAGTGAACATGAGTGTTTTCTGTCAAAGATATAATTCCTTTGTCTTTCTAAAATTAAAATTTCTCTTCACTATTAAAAATTCATCATTTATGAAAGCAGTTTTTAAATGAGAAAAAAGGTTAGCTGTCAAATGTTTCAAGCTATTAATTAAAAGCTTAAATTTTTATTGAAGGGATTGTAACAATGAATATTGAAAATATCTCTCATGATATATATTACATAAAATTTTACATATATAACATTAAAAAAATAATGTATACATTTTGGTCCAAACTGTGATGTTGAAAATTGTTGAAAGGGATTTTTATGAGGGGAGATAGGGAATTATTTACATACTGTGACATTTGCCAATTGGAAACAATTATAACCATTACTTAATAAAAACTTGTGCTTTAAATGCAAGCAAAGCCATTTTCCCCCTAATTTTTCCCATTTCAGTTTGTTGCTTTCCCTAATATTTGCTACATTTAACTTTCTCTTCAATTCCAACATACATGAGGATTCATTTTTAAGCAAGATAGGCAATTGCATATATAATAAGCTGAAGGAAAACACATCTCTTCAAAACACACTTTTTTTTTCAGGTTACAGCACACCAAGGAGAGGTGATACATTAAAATGTTATTGTGCTATTTTTTTCAGACTTCTATCCTCAGATCCTATTTGAAAATGCTAAATCCCCTATTCCTTAGCCTGGCATTCAATGCTTTCAAAAATAAATCTCATTATACTATTTAGATTTTATATGCTCATCTTCTCAAACTTACTATTTACTTTTCTCATCTCCATTTGTTGGAATCTTATCTATTCTTTCCAGGCCTAGCTAAAATGCTTATCACAGCTTGTACTAGTCTCTCATACTTCTTCTACATTACTATGGCATTCCATATAAGCTTACAATTTTAATTTTTACATCTTTCCTTTCTATATATGATTTTGAAAATTATACAAAGTCAAAGATTAAGTATGACTTTATCGGGTACTGGGACATAAACTGTTTTATTATCTTTACATTTCCCTTCCACATTTAGTAGAAAGACTTGTGTGTTTCTTTTAATTAGGGAGATTTATGTTTCAGAATTAAAAGCAAAGTGAGACGTAGACACTTTCATTTTCATATCTTAGATTTATTAATGTGATTATGCTAGAGGAGAGAAAAGAGAGAGGAGTATACAGGAGGCAAAAAACGGAGGTAAGCACTGCTGAAGGTCAAGATTTCTCAGAATTAGTAAAGGGATGAAGGTTTGAAAGCCTTGTGACTAATACAGACCTAGGTTCTAAGAACTTCTCCAGAACCCAGTGATATTTTAGTATTCCAGGATAGTAGCTCCACGATGCAGTAAGAAGACTGGATGCTAAGCACCAGAGCAATCAGAATTAGTAAAAACTGCTATGTGTAGACCTGGTTTCAGTTAACCACTGTATAGTGGGACATGTCAGTGAAGCTTAGTAAGGAGTAAAAATTAATAGGTCTTCCTTGAAAATTGTCATTTTTTTACAGCTTCCTAGAACCTCTATTGAGAGGTAGGAAAAGGTAAGAAGGAAAAATACTGATACTTAACTAAGACAAAAGGTACCTAAGAACCAGATTAAACATGACTTTTGGAAAAAAAAGTGTATTTCACATCCAAGTGTGTGAATAAGAATTTTACTTCCTACTTAAGTATAATGAATCTTTGGATCGATCTGTCATAATATCAGCACCACAAATGTGATAGGTAACTAATTATTTGTTGATATAATCAAAATAATGTGGATTTCAAAGAAAGCAAGAAAGGAGAAAAAAGGCAAACCAAACCTTAATAATAACGTGTAAAATATTAAGCAAAATTTGTAAGAAATTACATCAAATGTAAATGTATAAATTACCCCAATAAAAGATATATCCTGTCAGAATGGATTTAAGACCAACTTTACATTGTTTTCAAAAGACAAATGGCACAAAGAGGTAAAAAGTAAAAGGCTTGAGAAAAATACATCACACAAAAAACATTAACCAAGAAAAAAGCAGCTGCAGCAATAGTAACATTAAGCAGAGTACGTCTTACGGAAAAAATGCTCGTAAATATAAAAAGAGATAATATTTTACTATGCTGATGGACAGTGACTACAATGGAGTGGAGGTGCGTGTGTGTGTGGGCGGGGGAACGTGATAATATGGGTGAATGCTGTAATTACAATCTTAATCATGTGAAACCTTCATAAGATTGTATATCAATGATACCTAAATAAAAAAAGAGATGCTAAGATTATCAATCTATTAGAAAAAAATAACACTTCTAGTTTGTATGCATCTAAAAACATAATCTCAAAATAGTTAAAGCAAACAGTGACAAAATTAAAAGGAAAATGTCTACAACCATACATGGAGATTAAAACATACCTCTCTATAACTGATGCAGTAATCAGAAAAAAAAATCAGCAAAAACAGAAAATTTAAACCAAATTTATAAGCTTGATGAATTTTACATATATAGAACATATACCAAACTATGACAAAATATTCTTTTCAAGAACTTCTACAAAAATCAATTACATGCATCACCATAAATTAAACAAATAATTTTAAAGATTCCAATTATTCAAAGTACACTCTGACAAGAGGGAAATTATGCCATACAGCAATATCCAAAAATTTAAAAACCTAGAAATCTCTTTAGTTTGGAAATTTAACATTACCCTCTTGAATAATCCATTGGTAAATGAAACACCACATTAATAATTAACTATCTTTCTGAAGAAATGAGGAAAAACAAAGTAAACCTAAAGAAAGTAGAGAAATAATAGTAAGAAAAACTAATGGGAAAGAAAAACAAACATACAACCTAGAAAGTAAACAAAAATTTTTTTTTTGTTGAAAACACTAATAAGATGACAGGTTATTAGCAAGTCTAACCAAAGGGGAAGAAAAAGAGAAGGAACAAATTAGCAATATTCCAGAAAAGAGGACATCACTGCACACCAACAATTAAATGGATAATAAGATATTACGATGAACAATTTCATTGAAATATTTTTTAAATTAGGAGAAACGTTCAAATTCCAAGAAAAATCCAATTTAACGAAGCTGACACAAGAAGATATAATATTCTGAATAGTTCTAGATCTAGTAGAGAAATTAAAATTGCAGTTTAAAATCTATACACAAAGAAATTGCCAACCTTAATGACTTAAATGGTGAATGCTTCTAAACATTTAAAGAAGAAATAATATAGTAGTGTGCAAATTGTTTCAAACAACAGAAAATGAGGGTATACTTCCAAACACTATTTATAAGGCCAGCATAATACTGAAATCAAAACTTAAAAAGATTACTCAATAAAGGAAAAGATTACTACAATAAAAGACATCAAACAGAAAAGAAGAAACATATCCTATACTTTTTATGAAGCCAGTATAACATTGATAACAGAAACTAATGAAAGACAATCTTTCTCTATCTCATGAATATAAATGCAAAAGTTCTACACATAACATTAGCAAAGTCAATCCAGAGATGGATAAAATGATAATGCATCAAGAGCTAGCTGAGTTTATTACAGGAATGATAGATTGCCTTAACATTTGAAAATCAATGCATTTACCATATTAATAGAATAAAAGAGAAATATCATATGGTTACTATCTATATACACATTTAAAAATTGGCATAATGAAACATCAATGCATGATTAAAAACTTTTATCAAACCAGGAATAAAACAAAATTTCCTGAATCTCATAGCAGCACAAAAATCTTACAATAAATATCAACTGTAATGGGGAAATATTTAAAACTTTTCCCAAGGAATGGGGGACAAAACTTGGACATCAACTTCTACTCAACAATATCACTTTTATTCAGCATTGTATTATAGGACCAAGCCAAAGCAGTAAGAAAAAGAAAAGCAATGTATAACCGATCTGAACGAGGAGAATTGTCATTATTTACAGATGACATAATATTGTACATCAGAATTCAAAATAATGTATGGAGTCATTGAAAATAATACATAACTTTTATTTCTGCATGTTAGCATCAATTTAAATCAAATTTCTAGTTGTAGATCTAATAAAGGTACAAAACCTCTGCACTGAAACCTATTATAATATTATTTGGAGATACATCAGATTCATGGATGGAATTCTCCTCATTCCATGGAGAGATGTCTGTTGTACCCAAATGAATCAAAGTAATTGAATCAAAGCCCGAAAGGGTGTTTGTGGAAAATGATTATTTGATACTTAATTTGTTTGTAAGAAAAAAATGTCAAGAACAGTAATAACCATCTTAGAGAACAAAGTTGGGCTAATTACATTACTGGATATCACAATTTAGTATAGGCTACAGTAATTAAGACACTTTGGTATTGGTACAAGAATAGCAAAGACTAATTGAAAGGAACAGAGTTCAGAAACTTAACCACATAGATGTGATTTTTTTTCAGTAAATGTGCTGGGTCAAGTGAACAACCAGAAGATTAAAAATGAATTTTTCAATCTCTACTTTGCAAATATACAAAAATTAATTCCAAATGAATTTTAGATTTAGTAAGAGTAAGTAGGTAGTGACAAGACTGACACAGTACAACATGGAGCTGTTATATTACCCATGGGTAAATCAATACTATTAAAAATTAAGTAACAGAAGAGTCATTTGGGGAATGGAAAATATTAACAGCTGCAAAGTTGATTAACTTCACGAAAATCCATGATACATACAGCTAACTAGAAAGTACTCTATTTTCATTGTTCCTGGCATACTCTATTCTTAATTAGCTAGGCAGAAAAAAATTATGAGAATTGTTGGTAAACTTAAGAATTTCATATGTTGAGAGTCGGGAAAACTACTCCTTATTGTATTAATAACTGGAGTAAATGGGGAGAAGGCCAACCCTCTAAGAGAGGGCAATGGTGGCTAGTATTAACCAATAAATGTAAACTATAAGAATTACTACATCATGAATTATATTAGCAACCTTCATGTACTAACCCATCATACTACACTGTGATTTAGAGAGAATGTACTGAGTAGATTACAGTGGCCAGATAGAGAAAACACTCTAAAACTAGTCCACATAAAATTCATGGTAATGTTATTATTACAATAAAGGATGTTGTAATGGCAATGGTAACAGTGGGTGGTGTTTACTCCTGGGGAGGCTGAAAGAAGTGAGTTCTATAAAATGAGTGTTCAGTTAATACCATCCAAGTGTAAAAGACTATATCTAGTATTCCAGTCATTAGAGAGATTATTTTTAAAAGGAGTGACAGTAATTCTCTATGCTTCCCTATGACTAAACACCACAGGACCAATTCTTTGCTCTAATTCTGTTTGTCAAACAGCCTTCTGATACACAATTTAATTGTCTATTCAGTAGGAAGGGTGTGATGCATATAACAGTTATATGTTATATTGCCAAATATACTTACCATGATTGATAAGCAATAGGGCATTTTGGGTATAAATTGACACTTCTGAAATCTGGTTAATGTCAGTCAGTTTACCATTACTTGACAAAAATGTTGCTAAACCTGGAACATGCTGACTCATGAAGATAAAATTATCCTATGAATACTATTCAAAGCAGTAAGCAGACACCTCACTTTTCAATAATATAATCAGGAAAACAAACTTGAGTTGTAGGAGTAACTAACGAACAACACCACTTTTCAATCTGCAAAACACTTCTGATTTTCCTTTAAGTTTCTCTGAATTGATCTAATTCTCTTTTACAGTTTTAGACTATAAATATTTCAGGATAAAATGCAAACACTGACAATAATAATAACAATAACATCAGCTTGTATTCCTGAGATTATTTAACTCTTAAAATCACACTGTAATGTAGGTACAACTATTCCCATTTTTTAAATGAGGAAAGTGAAGCATAGAGAGATGACCTACCCAAAGTCATTCTGTTCTTAAGTCAGAGAATAAAATTTAAACTCTGGTTTATCTGAGTAACGTTCATGGTCATGACTTCAACTACTATTTTATATTTGTTATCCTACATATTCATAAAATATTTGCCATAATGCAGGAAGGAAGCACAAGATATCTATAGCTACATGACCAAATTCTATTATATTAGCTATCTCATTCCTACAAGTAAGATTCTAAGGGCTAAAATTTAAACATACCTCTGCTTCATTTGGGATCATACTGTGATGAGTGACAACTGTTAAGTATAAACTGATCTTAGTGTATAAAACAACTTAAAAGCTTCAACAAATAGTTATGAAAACACCAAAAGACACCTGCTAATACCCATAATGGTATCTTCAAAGTCTATGTTATATATATCATTCAAGATAATTCAATAAAGTTATGATAAAGTTTACTGAAAACTTACTTTGCAACCTTCGTGTTGGGCTCTCTCCGTGGAGGTGTCGTCGCGGCATGTACGGAGAAGGATGGGGAAGCGGCAATGAAGAGACGTCATGGGTCTGCAGTTTATACCAGTGTGGCTCATCATCTAATAACGCTGTTTCTAACTCAATTAAAATCTACAAAGCCAAGAGATGAAGGATGGTTATATACAAGACAGAAATTTTCTTAAATGGTCTCATAACTTTTATAAGGCAGTTAAAATAGTAATGTTGTTAGTTGAAAAAGCAAGGTCATGTTACAAAATTGCCCATATGTTTTGGACATTACAAAATTGACCATTTGTTTATAACCTCTTACTGATTTAACAGTTTTAAATATCTAAGACATTCTTGTGTAGACCTTTGACCACCAAACTACTAAGCTATTAAATTTGCAACTACAGAAATAACACTTTTTACTAAAAGTCTGTAATAATAACTAATATCTGTACATCATTTTATAATTTAAAAAGCATTTCGATTTATATTGATTAATTTAACCTTTACAAAAACTCTTATGATGAGAGAAAAAAGAAATTATAAGTGTGATAAGTTCTTACTATGAGTTAAGAACCACATCATATATTACCTTAATTCTGAGAAAAAAAATCTACTAATTTGTTCTTATTATTCAAATTTTATAGATAAGGATACCAAAGCTAAAAAAGGTTGAAAGCACTTGTCTAAGCCCACACACCAGTTAGTAAGTGAAAGAGGTATAATCAGTTTGTCTTACTTAAAACTCTGTGTTCAACATGTTGTTAAGGATTCAAAACAGGAAAGAAAAAAATGAATGGATTTAATAAATGACTTTATTTTCTTTTAGGGTCATGTGTAAATATGAGTGCTTGTTCTTTTTGTATATGAGAACTGCTATATGATGATAAATCACTACTTTGCTATAGGACGTAAAGGAGAAACACAGCTAAGTTATTCTTTCATTCTTCCTAAATCTCCTTATTTTCAAAATTAAATTTTGTGTGTTCACACACATACAAACACACACACATATGTAACCTTCATATTATCCCTGAGTTGCATAATACTATTTTTCCATTTGTTTGAAGAAAAAACTGAGGCACAAATAGATTAAATAAATTGCTCGAGAATACAAGGCTAGGAAGTGGTAGTGTCAGGAATGGAGACCCAACAGCTGGCACCAGTTTCTGCTCCTAACAGCTATGTTAACTTTCTTTGATTCTTTAGTTAACAACTTCAGTTCAGAATTTTTATGGATTGCTGTTTTTCCCATGAGATTACCATTGAAATTACTCAGGAGAAAACCAAGGACACTGCAAAAGGCTGAAAGCAGATTACTTAGTGGGTTAACAGCTGGAGAACTGCCTCTCATCTTGGCCCTTTCCACCTCATTCTCCACATTACAGCTGAAAATGTTTTTCTCAAGTAAAATACAATCAAACCATTTTCTTTTAAAATCTATCATTTGGGAAAGATGGCAGCATGAGAGGAGAGACAGAGGCTTCCTCCTAAAACTGGATACAATTAGAAAACATAGTTGGTGCAACTAATCCTGAGAGAGCAACACGGAAGAGGATGGTGCCAGACTGCATACAGCTGGAGAAAAGAGCAGACCTCACAGAACGGGGTAATGTACCAAAGCAGCTGTGGCTGGGTGATACCCAAGCCCTTCCCCCACCCCAGCTCACCAGCAGGAGGAAGAGAAACAGAGCAGGGAGGGAGTGGAAGACCTGGGAATGTTGAATACCTAGCTCTGGAGATATGCTCTGGGAACACAAACCTACATTTCATGGTGTTTTCATGAGACTCTCATGATTATGGGGTTGGAAAGCAAATACAGGCAGAATTCCTGGAGAGACTGAGATTCCAACCACTTCTGGAAAGCAGGGATGCATATCCGGCTGCTCTGGGACAAAAGCTTATATCTGTGTGCTTGGCCCACTGATTCAGGCAGTGGAGAAAGGCATAGCAGCCGGGAAGCAGGAAACAGCTCTTTCCTCCCCCCTGACACCAATATCACTCCTCTTGACCCCTAACATTGCTTCCGGGACTGAGCAGCTACACAGTAGAGCTTCTGGACACTAGAGGGCGCCATATAAAACCATGAAACACCAAAGGAATCTGGTCCAGAGAAAAATTAATATAACTCCAGAGAAAGATTTAAATGACATGGACCTTAAGACTCTTCCTGAAAGGGAGTTCAAAATAAAAATCACCAACATGCTAATGGAGGTACAGAAAGACATCGAAGAACTCAGGAATGAATTCAAGTCAGAGATCCAATCATTGAAGAGCACAATGGAGGGTATTAAAAGCAGGTTGGATATGGTGGAGGAGACGATAAATGAAATAGAAACTAGAGAAAAGGAATACAAAGAAGCTGAGGCACAGAGAGAAAAAAGGATCTCTAAGAATGAAGTAATATTGAGAGAACTGTGTGACCAATCCAAACAGAACAATACTCACATTACAGGGCTACCAGAAGAAGAAGAGAGAGAGAAAGGAATAGACTGAAAACTTCCCCAATCTGGGGAAGGAGATAGAGTCTCCACAGATCTCCAAACACAAGGGACCCAGGGAAGACAACACCAAGACATGTAGTAATAAAATTGGCAAAGATCAAGGATAAGGACAAACTATTAATAGCAGCCAGAGAGAGAAATAAGATAACATACAGAGGAAAGCCCATCAGGCTAACATCAGACTTCTCAGCAGAAACCTTACAGGCCAGAAGGGAGTGGCATGATGTATTTAATGCAATGAAGCAGAAAGGCCTGGAACCAAGATTACTTTATCTGGGACGATTATCTTTTAAATTTAAAGGAGGGATTAAACAATTTCCAGATAAACAAAAGCTGAGAGAATTTACCTCCCACAAATCATCTCTACAGTCTATTTTGGAGAGATAGCTATAGATGGAAGTGTTTCTAAGGTTTAATAGCTGTCACCAGAGGTAATAAAACCACAGTAAAGAAAGTAGAATAGCTAATTACAAAGCAAATGCAAAATTAAATTAACTATCCCAAAAGCCAATCAAGGGATAGACAAAGAATACAGAATACGATACCTAATATTTAAAGAATGGAGGAGGAAAAAAAAGGAGGAGAAAAAGAAAAGAACCTTTAGATTGTGTTTATAACAGCATATTGAGTTAAGTTAGACTCTTACAGAGTAAGGAAATTCAACTTGAGCCTTTGGTAACCACGATTCTAAAGTCTGCAATGGCAATAAGTACATACCTACCAATAATCACCCTAAATGTAAATGGACTGAAAGCACCAATCAAAAGACACAGAGTCACTGAATGGACAAAAAAAACAAGACCCATCTATATGCTGCCTACAAGAGACTCACTTTAAACCCAAAGACATACACAGACTAAAAGTGAAGGGACGGAAAAAGATATTTCATGAAACTAACAGAGAGAAAAAAGCAGGAGTTGCAGTACTTGTATCACACAAAATAGACTTCAAAACACAGAAAGTAACAAGAGAAAAAGAAGGACATTACATAATGATAAAGGGGTCAGCCAACAAGAAGATATGACATTTATAAATATCTATGCTGTCTACACAGGAGCACCTACATATGTGAAACAAATACTAACAGAATTAAAAGGGGAAATACAATGCAATGCATTCATTCTAGGAGACTTCAACACTCCACTCACTCTGAAGGACAGATCAACCACACAGAAAATAAGTAAGGACACAGAGGCACTGAACAACACAATACAACAGATGGACCTAACAGACATCTACAGAACTCTACACCCAAAAGCAACAGAATACACATTCTTCTCAAGTGCACATGGTACATTTTCAAGAATACATCATATACTAGGCCACAGAAAGAGCCTCAGTAAATTCAAAAAGATTGAAATTGTACCAACCACTTTCTCAGATCACAAAGGTATGAAAATAGAAATAAATTACACAAAGAAAATGACAAATCCCACAGACACATGGAGGCTTCACAACATGCTCTGAACTAACCAATGGATCAATGACCAGAGAAAAACAGACATCAAGCAATATATGGAGACAAATGACAACAATAATTCAACCCAGCAAAATCTGTGGGGTGCAGCCAAGGCTGTGCTAAGAGGAAAGTATACTGCAATACAGGCCAACCTTAAGAAAGAACAATCCCATACAAGCAGTCTAAACTCACAATTAATGAAACTAGAAAAAGAAGAACAAATGAGGCCCAAAGTCAGTAGAAGGAGGGACATAATAAAGATTAGAGCAGATAAATAAAATGGAGAAGAATAAAAAACTAAAAAGAATTAATGAAAGCAAGAGCTGGTTCTTCAAGGAAATAAACAAAATAGATAAACCCCTAGTGAGACTTACCAAGAAATAAAGACAGTCTATACACATAAACAGACTCAGAAATGAGAAAGGAAAAATCACTACAGACACAAGAGAAATACAAAGAATTATTAGAAGTACTATGAAAAATTATATTCTAAAAAACTGGATAACCTAGAAGAAATGGACAACTTTCTAGAAAAATACAACCTTCCAATGCTGACCAAGGAAGAAACAGCAAATCTGAACAGAAAAATTACCAGCAACGAAATTGAATCAGTAATCAAAAAACTACCTAAGAACAAACCCCCTGAACCAGAGGGCTTCATCACTGAATTTTATCAAACATTTAGTGAAGACCTAATACCCATTCTCCATAAAGTTTTCCAAAAAATAGAAGAGGAGGGAATGCTCCCAAACGCATTCTATGAGGCTAGCATCACTCTAATACCAAAATCAGGCAAAAAAAAAAAAAAGAAAGAAAATTACAGACCAATATCCCTGATGAACATAGATGCAAAAATACTCAACAAAATATTAGCAAACTGAATTCAAAAATACATTAAAAAAATCATCCATCATGATCAAGTAGGATTTATGCCAGGGATGTAAAGATGGTACAACACTGGAAAATCCATCAACATCATCTACCACATCAATGAAAAGAAGGACAAAAAGCACATAATCATCTCCATAGATGCAGAAAAAGCATTTGACAAAATTCAACATCTAATCATGATAAAAACTCTCAACAAAATGGGTATAGAGGGTAAGTACCTCAACATAATAAAGACCATATATGACAAACCCACAGCCAACATTATACTGAAAAGCAAGAAGCTGAAAGCTTTTCCTTTAAGATGGGGAACAAGACAAGGATGCCCACTCACCCCACTTCTATTCAACGTAGTACTGGAGGTCCTAGCCATGGCAAGCAGACAACACAAAGAAATAAAAGGCATACAGATTGGCAAGGAAGAAGTTAAACTGTCCCTGTTTGCAGATGACTTGATATTGTACATAAAAAGCCCAAAAGAATCCACTCCAAAATTACTAGATCTAATATCTGAATTCAGCAAAGTTACTGGATACAAAATTAATACACAGAAATCTGTGGCGTTCCTATACACTAACAATGAACTAGCAGAGAGAGAAATCAGGAAAACAATTCCATTCACAATTGCATCAAAAAGAGTAAAATACCTAGGAATAAACCTAACCAAGGAAGTGAAAGACCTATACTCTGAAAACTACAAGACACTCATGAGAGAAATTAAAGAAGATACCAATAAATAGAAACACATTCCATGCTCATGGATAGGAAGAAATAATATTGCAAAATGGCCATCCTGCCTAAAGCAATCTATAGATTCAATGCAATTCTTATCAAAATACCAACAGCATTCTTCAATGAACTAGAGAAAATCATCCTAAAATTCATGTGGAACCACAAAAGACCTTGAATAGTCAAAGCAATCCTGAGAAGGAAGAATAAAGCAGGGGGAATTACGCTCCCCAACTACAAGCTCTACTACAAAGCCACAGTAATCAGGACAATTTGGTACTGGCACAAGAACAGACCCACAGACCAATGGAACAGACTAGAGAGCCGTGATATAAACCCAACCTTATATGGTCAAGTAATATATGATAAAGGAGCCATGGACATACAATGAGGAAATGACAGCCTCTTCAACAGCTGGTGTTGACAAAACTGGACAGCTACATGCAAGAGAATGAAACTGGATTATTGTTTAAACCCATACACAAAAGTAAACTTGAAATGGATTAAAGACTTGAATGTAAGTCATGAAACCATAAAATCCTTAGCAGACAACATAGGCAAACATCTGAAAATAAGCATGAGCAACTTCTTCCTGAACCTATCTCCTTGAGAAAGGGAAACAAAAGCAAAAATGAACTCATGGGACTACATCAAACTAAAAATTTTTTGCATGGCAAAGGACATCATCAACAAAACAAAAAGGCATCCTACAGTATGGAGAATGTATTTGTAAATGACATATCCAACAAGGGGTTAACATCCAAAATATATAAAGAACTTATACACCTCAACACCCAAAAAGCAAATAACCCAATTAACAAATGGGCAGAGGATATGAAGAGACAGTTCTCCAAAGAAGAAATTCAGGTGGCCATGAAAAGATGCTCCACATCACTAATCATCAGGGAAATGCAAATTAAAACCACAATGAGATATCACCTCACACCAGTAAGGATGGGCAGTATTGAAAAGACTAAGAACAACAAATGCTGGCAAGGATGCAGACAAAGGGGAACCCTCCTACACTGCTGGTGGGAATGTAAGCTAGTTCAACCATTGTGGAAAGCAATATGGAGGTTCCTCAAAAAACTAAAAATAGAAATACCATTTGACCCTGGAATACCACTCCTGGGAATTTACCCAAAGAATACAAATTCTCAGAGTCAAAAAGACATATGCACCCCTATGTTTATCGCAGCACTTTTTACACTAGTGAAGATATGGAAGCAACCTAAGTGTCCATCTGTAGATGAATGGATAAAGAAGATGTGGTACATGTACACAATGGAATATTATTCAGCCGTAAGAAAGAAACAAATCCTACCATTTGCAACAACATGGACGGAGCTTGAGGACATTATGCTCAGTGAAATAAGCCAGGTGGAGAAAGACAAATGCCAAATGATTTCCCTCATTTTTGGAGTATAACAATGAAGCAAAACTGAATGAATAAAATGACAGCAGACTCAGAGACTCCAAGAATGAACTAGTGGTTACCAAACGGGAGGGGTGTGGGAGGGTGGGTGGGAGGGAGGGAGAAAGGGACTGAGGGGTATTATATTTAGTACACATGATGTGGGGGGTCATGGGAAAAACAGTGCATCACAGAGAAGGAACATAGTGGATCTCTGGCAACTTGCTGCACTGATGGACAGTAACTGCATTGGGGTATGGGTGAGGACTTGGTAATATGGGTAAATGTAGTAACCACACCGTTTTTTTCATGTGAAACCTCCATAAGAGTGTATATCAATCATACCTTAATAAAAAATTTAAAAAAGAAAAAGGACTGGGAATATTTGTACCAACATGCTACCAGTGAGTCTCTCTGGGTTGAAAGGGTTTATGGATATGTTTTATCTTGCTCTTTGTATTTTCCTGACTTTTTCCAAATTATTTACAATAAATATTCATTACTTTGTTATTTTAAAATGTAAAAATAAAAAAAAAATTCTTCCAGGAGAAAAAAAAAAATCTATCATTTGTTCCTATTAACACAGGATAAAATCCAAACTTAATATGACATATTAAGAGACATGACCTAGTTGGTGTCCGTTTAATCCTCGATCCTCTTCTTTTACCACTTCCCCTTCCAATTTCAGTGCAAGTTGTCCAAAACCCCTTCAACTCTAGTATCTTGTTATACCAGCTGCAGGAAC
Source organism: Manis javanica (assembly GCF_040802235.1). Classification (NCBI taxonomy): domain Eukaryota; kingdom Metazoa; phylum Chordata; class Mammalia; order Pholidota; family Manidae; genus Manis; species Manis javanica. The sequence goes on along the minus strand of NC_133157.1, from coordinate 187,934,054 downwards.
TTCACTCTCCTTGATTTTGCTAAATTTCACTTTCTCTGTGGAGCCTTCCCTGGACCACTTCCCCTCCCCTGCCCAGCACGTATTCCTACTGCTTTTTCCCTGCAACATCATGTGCCATACAATGATATAATTACCTATTGATTTATCTGTATCCCCAGCAGATTATAAATCCTTGAAGGAAATAACACACCTTATTTACCTTTGAAGCCTTGGTCCTTAGCACATTACAGATGAATTACAGAGCTTAAAAAAAATAATCCATGAATGAATGATTAACCTAGTAGTGGTACAATTGATTCAGTAAACCAAAATGATACACAGACACTATAAAACATAGCAATATATTCGTAAACTACAAAGCAACCTTTCATCATTCAACACAGATTTCTACAATAGGAGTGAACGTGTAAAAACTGTCAGAGTATTTAGAACCATTATTTTTTATGGCATCAGTATGTTTTGACTTACAGCAGTAGCTAAACTCATTCTGTTACGGAATTATGTTTACTCTTGCAGATATTAAAAATGAAATTTTACTAATACCCTTATAAACAAAAGTATTCAAAATGTCATGAATAATCAATGCTTTAAAATAATTCTGGAAGATGGCAGTATGAGAAGAGCAGCAGAAGTCTTGTCCCAAAACCATATGTATTTTTGAAAATTCAACAAATACAACTATCCCTAAAAGAGAGAACAGAAGGTACAGGAAAACAGCCAGGCTACATCTACAACTCCGAGAACCCAGCACCTCGCGAAGGGGGTAAGATACAAGCCGCAGCCTGGTGGGACCCGAGTGCCCCTCACCCCAGCTCCCAGCAGGAGGAGAGGAGTTGGAGCGGGGAGGTAGAGGGAGCTCAGGACTGCTAAACACCCAGCCCTAGCCATCTGCACAGGAGGGCAGACACACAGTGCATGGGGTGCTGGATACTAAGGAAACGGGACAGTAAAACGTGCAAGTGGATCCCCGCAGCTGGCACCCTGGGGACAAAGAAAAGTGAATGTTTTTGAAAGACTTAATGGGACAGGGACCCCACAGCTGGATGGGAACATTCCGGGACACTTAGCCCAGCAGCTGGGAATCCCGGGGAACTCCGAGCACCCTAACCCCCTGAGGGGCAGCGCTGCTTGGAGGCCCCTCATGGAGATCAACAGCCTCCTGCCCGTTTACCCTCCGACACTGCTCCACCATAGTGGAGCAGAAGCCTGAGGTGGCCACACCCACAGCAGCAGGGCAGAGATTCTTCCACAGGGGCCAAGCAAAAATTAGAAACCCCGTCTGTGTGCAGCTGCCCAGCACAAGCCGCTAGGGTTCACCGTTCTCCAAGGAGAGGAAGGCCACAAACCAGCAAGAAGGGACATTCTCCCAGCCAACACATGGGCCAGCTCCCCACAAACACGTCTATCGCCATGAAAAGGCAGAAGAATTTGATACAGACGAGACTAACCCAGACATCCTCCCCTGAGAAGGAATTTGGGGAGATAGACCTAACCAATCCCCCTAAAAAAGAATTCAAAATAAAGGTCATAACCATGCTGATGGAGCTGCAGAGAAATATGCAAGAGTTAAAGGATGACGTCCAGAAGGAGATTACAGAAATGAAACAATCTCTGGAAGGATTTATATAAGCAGAATGGATAAGATGCAAAAGGCCATTGATGGAACAGAAACCAGAGAACAGGAACGCATAGAAGCTGAAGCAGAGAGAGATAAAAGGGTCTCCCGGAATGAAACAATATTAAGAGAATTGTGTGACCAATCCAAATGGAAGAATATTCACATTATAGTGGTACTAGAAGAAGAAGAGAGAGAGAGAAAAAGAAATAGAAAGTATATTTGAAGAAATAATTGCTGAAAACTTCCCCAAACTGCGGGAAGAAATAATTGTTCAGACCATGGAAGTACACAGAACTCCCAACAGAAAGGACCCAAAGACAACAACACCAAGACACATAATAATTAAAATGGCAAAGATTAAGAACAAAGATAGAGTTTTAAAGGCAGCTAGAGAGAGGAAAACGGTCACCTACAAAGGAAAACCCATCAGGTTATCATCAGATTTCTCAACAGAAACCTTACAGGCCAGAAGAGAATGGAATGATATATTTAATGCAATGAAACAGAAGATCCTTGAATCAAGAATACTGTATCCAGCACGATTATCATTTAAATATGAAGGAGGGATTAAACAATTTCCAGACAAGCAAAAGTTGAGGGAATTTGCCTCCCACAAACCACCTGCACAGGGTATTTTAGAGGGACTGCTCTAGATGGGAGCACTCCTAAGGCTAAACAGATGTCACCAGAGAAAACAAAATCAGAACAAAGAGAGCAGACCAACCAAATACTAACTAAAGGCAAAAAATAAAATCAACTACCCACAAAAGCAGTTAAAAGAAATGCAAAAGAGCACAGAATAAGACAGCCAACATATAAAGAATGGAGGAGGAGGAATAAGAAGGGAGAGAAATGAAGAATCACCAGACAATGTCTATAACAGCTCAATAAGTGAGTTAAGTTAGGCAGTAAGATACTAAAGAAGCTAACCTTGAACCTTTGGTAACCACGAATCTAAAGCCTGCAATGGCAATAAGTACATATAACTCAATAGTCACCCTAAATGTAAATGGAGTGAATGCACCAATCAAAAGACACAGAGTAGTAGAATAGATGAAAAAGCAAGACCCATCTATATGCTGCTTACGAGAGACCCAACTCAAACCCAAAGACATGCAAAGATTAAAAGTCAAGGGATGGAAAAAGATATTCCATGCAAACAACAGGGAGAAAAAAGCAGGTGTTGCAGTAATAGTATCAGACAAAATAGACTTCAAAACAAAGAAAGTAACAAGAGATAAAGAAGGACATTACATAATGATAAAGGGCTCAGTCCAACAAGAGGATATAACCATTCTAAATATATATGTACCCAACACAGGAGCACCAGCATATGTGAAACAAATACTAACAGAACTAAAGGAGGAAATGGAATGCAATGCATTCATTTTAGGAGACTTCAAAACACCACTTACCCCAAAGGATAGATCCACCAGACAGAAAATAAGTAAAGACACAGAGGCACTAAACAACACACTAGAACATATGGACCTAACAGACATCTATAGAACTCTATATCCAAAAGCAACAGGATACACATTCTTCTCAAGTACACATGGAATATTCTCCAGAATAGACCACATACTAGGCCACAAAAAGAGCCTCAGTAAATTCCAAAAGATTGAAATCCTATCAACCAACTTTTAAGACCACAAAGGTATAAAACTAGAAATAAATTGTACAAAGAAAGCAAAAAGGCTCATAAACACATGGAGGCTTAACAACATGCTCCTAAATGATCAATGGATCAACGAGCAAATTAAAATGGAGATCAAGGAAATATGGAAACAAATGACAACAACAACACAAATCCCCAACTTCTGTGGGACGCAGAAAAAGCAGTCTTAAGAGGAAAGTATATAGCATTCCAGGCATATTTAAAGAAGGGAGAACAATCCCAAATGAATAGTCTAACATAACAACTATCAAAATTGGAAAAAGAAGAACAAATGAGGCCTAAAGTCAGCAGAAGGAGGGACATAATAAAGATCAGAGAAGAAATAAATAAAATTAAGAATAAAACAATAGAAAAAAATCAATGAAACCAAGAGCTGGTTCTTTGAGAAAATAAACAAAATAGATAAGGCTCTAGCCAGACTTATTAAGAGAATCAACACACATCAACAGAATCAGAAACGAGAAAGGAATAGTCACAACGGACCCCATAGAAATACAAAGAATTATTAAAGAACACTACAAAAACCTATATCCAAACATGCTGGAAAACCTAGAAGAAATGGACTTCTTAGAAAAATACAACCTTCCAAGACTGACCAAGGAAGAAACACAAAATCTAAACAAAACAATTACCAGCAAAGAAACTGAAGTGGTAATCAAAAAACTCCCCAAAAACAAAACCCCCGGGCCAGATGGATTTACCTTGGAATTTTATCAGACATACAGAGAAGACATAATACCCATTCTCCTTAAAGTTTTCCAGAAAATAGAAGAGGAGGGAATACTCCCAAACTCATTATAGGAAGCCAACATTACCCTAATACCAAACCAGGCAAAGACCCCACCAAAAAAGAAAATTACAGACCAATATTCCTGATGAACGTAGATGCAAAAATACTCAACAAAATATGGCAAACCAAATTCAAAAATACATCAAAAGGATCATACACCATGACCAAGTGGGATTCATCCCAGGGATGCAAGGATGGTACGACATTCGAAAATCCATCAATATCATCCACCACATCAAAAAAAAGAACGACAAAAACCATATGATCACCTCCATAGATGCTGAAAAAGCATTCGACAAAATTCAACATCTATTCATGATAAAAACTCTCAGCAAAATGGGTATAGAGGGCAAGTACCTCAACATAATAAAGGCCATATATGATAAGCCCACAGCCAACATCATACTGAACAGCGAGAAGCTGAAAGCTTTTCCTCTGAGATCGGGAACAGGACAGGGATGCCCACTCTCCCCACTGTTATTCAACATAGTACTGGAGGTCCTAGCCATAGCAATTAGACAAAACATAGAAATACAACCAATCCAAATTGGTAAAGAAGAAGTTAAACTGTCACTATTTGCAGATGACATGATACTGTACATAAAAAACCCTAAAGACTCCATTTCAAAACTACTAGAACTGATATTGGAATACAGCAAAGTTGCAGGATACAAAATTAGCACACAGAAATCTGTGGCTTTCCTATACACTTTTCTTTTCTATTAGAAAATAGGAAGAGAAATCAGGAAAACAATTCCATTCACATTTGCATCAAAAATAATAAAATACCTAGGAATAAACATAACCAAGGAAGTGAAAGACCTAGACCCTGAAAACTATAAGACACTCTTAAGAGAAATTAAAGAGGACACTAACAAATGGAAACTCATCCCATGCTCTTGGCTAGGAAAAATCAATATCGTCAAAATGGCGATCCTGCCCAAAGCAATCCCTATCAAATTACCAACAACATTCTTCAATGAACTGGAATAAATACTTCAAAAATTCATATGGAAACACCAAAGACCCCAAATAGCTAAAGAAATCCTGAGAAGGAAGAATAAAGTGGGGGGGGGGGATCTGGCTCCCCAACTTCAAGCTCTACTACAAAGCCATAGTAATCAAGACAATTTGGTACTGGCACAAGAACAGACCCACAGACAAGTGGAACAGAATAGAGACTCCAGACATTAACCCAAACATATATGATCAATTAATATACGATAAAGGAGCCATGGACATACAATGAGGAAATGACAGTCTCTTCAACAGATGGTGCTGGCAAAACTGGACAGCTACATGTAAGAGAATGAAACTGGATCACTATCTAACCCCAGACACAAAAGTAAATTTGAAATGGATCAAAGACTTGAATGTAAGTCATGAAACCATAAAACTCCTAGAAAAAAACATAGGCAAAAATCTCTTGGACATAAACATGAGCAACTTCTTCATGAACATATTTCCCCGGGCAAGGGAAACAAAGGCAAAAATGAACAAGTGGGACTATATCAAGCTGAAATGCTTCTGAACAGCAAAGGACACCATCAATAGAACAAAAAGGTACCCTACAGTATGGGAGAATATATTCATAAATGACAGATCCGATAAAGGGTTGACATCCAAAATATATAAAGAGCTCACACACCCTCAACAAACAAAAAGCAAATAATCCAATTAAAAAATGGGCAGAGGAGCTGAACAGACATTCTCCAAAGAAGAAATTCAGATGGCCAACAGACACATGAAAAGATGCTCCACATGACTAGTCATCAGAGAAATGCAAATTAAAACCACAATGAGATATCACCTCACACCAGTAAGGATCACCACCATCCAAAAGACAAAAAACAACACATGTTGGCGAGGTTGTGTAGAAAGGGGAACCCTCCTACACTGCTGGTGGGAATGTAAATTAGTTCAGCCATTAAGGAAAGCAGTGTGGAGGTTCCTCAAAAAGCTCAAAATAGAAATACCATTTGACTCTGGAATTCCACTTCCAGGAATTTACCGTAAGAATGCAGCAGCCCAGTTTGAAAAAGACAGATGCACCCCTATGTTTATCGTGGCACTATTTACAGTAGCCAAGAAATGGAAGCAACCTAAATGTCCATCAGTAGGTGAATGGATAAAGAAGATGTGGTACATATACACAATGGAATATTATTCAGTCATAAGAAGATAGCAAATCCTACCATTTGCAACAACATGAATGGAGCTAGAGGGTATTATGCTCAGTGAAATAAGCCAGGCGGAGAAAGACAAGTATCAAATGATTTCACTCATATGTGGAGTGAGAATAAAGAAAAACTGAAGGAACTAAACAGCAGCAGAGTCACAGAACCCAAGAATGGACTAACAGTTACCAAAGGGAAAGGGACTGGGGAGGTTGGGTGGGAAGGGAGGGATAAGGTCAGGGAAAAAGAAAGGGGGTATTACGATTAGCATGTATAATTAGCATGTGGGGGGGCACGGGGAGGGCTGTGCAACACAGTGAAGACAAGTAGTGATTCTATAGCATCTTACCACACTGATGGACAGTGACTATAATGGGGTGGGGGTGGGGGGCTTGGTGAACAGGGGAGCGTAGTAAACATAATGTTCTTCATGTAATTGTAGATTTATGATAACAAAATTTAAAAATTCTAGATACCTCTCCTAAGAATTCACTTTCTTCCTCTCGAACTCGAGCTTGATCCCAAAGGGTAATCTCTAGCATTCGTTCCCGAAATTCTCTTCGGTGGACAGGAGAATAAATGAATGTTTGGTTCCATTTAGGTTCCAGTGTTTTCTTCACTGTTTTAGTTCTTCTCTTGTTTTTATCACTATGATAAAAATAAAAGTATGGGAATTTCTATAAACCTTTAAGTTTTGCCCTAAAAATTATAAGTTTAAAATTTCTTGGAGTAAAGTCTTATCACAAATTTACCATGTTAAAAATACCATGATCCTTAAAATTACTATAAAAATTTGTAAGATATATATCACATTATAAGAGCAATCAATACTTCAATAAATTTGAGATCTATCCATGACAGATCATTAAAAACTGAATTAAAAACTTAATTAAAAATTGAAGAATCTTAACACTAAAATTCTTTTAATATATTGCCCTATTAGAAATGAAAATAGAAGTTAACCAGTATCATTACATATACTACTCACTCAAAGTACTGAAAACTGATACCAAATATCTCCTAAATTGTTACGTTCACAACTTCACATCCACATAGTTTAGCTAATGACCAATTGTAATTACATCTTATCAAGTTATTTTCTTATATACAAAAAACACACACTTGCCAATCTGACAGTCATCAGGTCTTTAAAAACACTGTAAAATTATTTCTGTGTGAGGTAGCCACTGTAATGCAGGCTTGAAATGAAAGCTGCCCATCCCTTAAAGATGGGACTTCCAGCTCAAGAGTCTTCCACACTTCTTTACATTGCCTATCTCTATCCAGTAAGTTTTTGACAATGCATTCTATTATATGCACATATATTTATGAATGATATACATGTATTACTATACTGTTTTCCTAACATGTTGTGCCCACTAGTAAATTAAACAAAAATTAAAATTAAAAAAATTTTTTAATTCAAATTGTTCATGAACTCTGACAGATGACTCAACTCCTGGGCACACCCATTCCTTATAGAGATCACTACTCTAACTTATTAGAGAGGATCAATGGCTGAACAGGAAGCAAATCATCTAGGAAGGAAACCTTAAGCTTTCTGGAGAGCCTATTGGAAGTGATCACTAACAGCATCATTAAATTCTTGAGAATGTAGTTAACTTCTCTAGAAAAACCAAAATCTAATGTAAAGCTTTTTCTATTTATTTTCATGTTACCAGTACTTTTGTTAGGTAGAAAGGTAGACATGAGCAGCCAGGGAAGGAGAAGATAAGGTTCAAGGTAAAAACTGCCCAAACTCTGTCCAGGTAAAGAGTCCTATGTGAAAACAACAAAGGCTTTACAGGGAGATAACTTCCTGTCTATTGAGTTCAGGTCTCAATGCAGGCACAACTGAACAAAACTAAGAATCCCTCAAACCACACCTCTTCATAAATTCATTAAAATAAAATTACGGTTTTGCTCCCTCCACCACCCGTGGGCTTTTCTGTGTGCATTTAGGTAAAAGACATATGCACCAAGAGGAATGGCTATATAACTAGAACTGTCAACTAAATGACCTCACCCTGTCAATCAAAGAAGTGCCTCCCAGCTAGGTCATGATAAATAGACCCTCCTCTAAAAGTTCCATGCCTTTGTCTACCTTGACTCTGGCCCGCTACTCCCTTGGAGTATATTCAAATGAAACTTTCACTCTCCTTCGCTATTGTGTCTCTGCCTTTCAATTCTTTATTACACTGGGGACAAAACAGAGGATAACAAACTCAACCCGTAACACTTTTGGTTTCCATTTAACTTAACTTAGTAATAGTATGCAAATACCATGTTTTCACTCAAAATGAAAGAAAGAAATATATCTTGAATGGTAACCAACTTTACCTCGAGATATAAAAAAAGATTGTAAAGCACACACAGCTATTTTTTAGGATACACAGTACATTATTTAGAAAATGTTTTGAATGGCTTAAGTGACATACTAGACTAAATCTCTATGTACCCTCACTTGGCTAAGGGTACTTATCAATAAAAAGGCATCTGTTGTTCTTACATTCAGTTAATAAGTAGTTTGTCTCTCAAAAACATTGTCAAGAAAAATAAAGTAATTCATACCAAAAATATTAAAAGTCCTTTATTCATGTGTAAAAACTTGTGTCAACAGCAAAAGAAAAAAAATTTTGTTGCAATGATAATGTATAATTCTGAGTTAACCAAAGAATTATTTTCTCTCTGTTAAAGAAAACCTAACCCAACTTTATCAATAAAGTAATCTACAAACTTGCCTAAATATTCTTTATATTGGTGTCATGAAAAAGATTAAAAACATTACATCTGGAATATGCAGGAGTGGTTAAAGGGACATTCTCTTTCATTTAAGATCTATCTGCTCAGAAAGTGGAGTGCAGGGATATGTAAAATAAAACTAAACAAAAATAATCAAGAAATAAATTCTATGATTTGAGACTTGTATCATATTATAAAGGCAAACATTTTTCTTCAAAGGTTTAAATAAGCAGAATATTTAAGCTATGAGTGTGCATAAAAGCATAGATGGAAATGGAGTATTTCTGAGACATCTGTTATCAACTGAAGTTTAAGTTAGATTTAACAGCTTTATATGGATATTCTCTTCCTTTCCTGCAGTTCAAGGTGTATCCTTCACCAAACGACAGCCTAAGTTGTTAGAGACCAACTTTCTTCAAGCAAATTTTGTAAGATAAAATTATATAGCAAACATTTCTAAGAACTTTAGCTGTTAAGGCACCTGGACATATTTTCTGAGGAATTTCCTCTGCAAATATGTATCAAACAAAATGTAAGGCCCTTGTTAATTGTCTACTTCTTTGTCTTCTGTCCTTTTCTTTATTCTGATTTTTCTTCTAATGATATCTTGGCACTCAACTCAACCCAGATGACTTTCAACTTGAACTAAGTAAATGAGGGTGCAAAACTGGACAAACATGTTTAAGACAACATGCCCAGCCACTTCCAACCACAGAAAAATGACCAGACTTTTCGCAGAGTAGTAGGGGAGAGGGTATTTAATGCCATCAACTCTTTCTTTTTTCATGGTGCCTATTGAATAATCTTTTATTTTTTCTGTGCCTGAAATTGAGTGAATAGATAGTGTTTGATAAACTATTTTTCCAATCTTAATTCCTCTATTTAAATCAAGTACAGTGATATCATTTATATTGATTAGCATGGACATAAAGCAAATACTACTTGAAGCAGCTGATATACTGCTTGGCCAGTGGTAAACTTTATTTGATGATATGGGGTGATGAAGTATAAAGTACACTCATTTATTTTCAGAATATACAGCAATAATATCTAAGTGAGAGGTAGAACTGGAGAGGAATAGATGAGTCCCCAAGGACATGGGCAGGGACATGGGATAAGCATCATGATGCTTCTCCTGACTATGATGAAAAATTCCAAGATATAGACAGTATAGTAAGAACAGGAGGGACTCCATCTGAAGGCTGAGATTCCATTTTAAAAACCAGGGATTTAGGAGGTAAGATTCCCAACATATTATTTGGTAATCAGACAATAACCCACCCTATCTTAGGGCAGGACAAGAAGTCTTAACTGCTATGTCCCCAGTGTTTGAGGGAAACCACTATCTTGGAGAACAACAGGATCAGTAAATTTCATGTGTTAAGTTTATTTTACAGAATCATCCAGAGGACTGACTGTGGATAGTGGCATAATGTCTCTAGGTGCTGAGAGAAATCATGATACCACAGTCAAGCCTACGCCGAACAATCTCCTCCACCCTGCCCTTTGCCTCATTCTTGAAAGCCTTAAAAGACAGAATCCTAAGCCCTTCAGGGTGCCTCCTCTCTGAGGTTGCCTGCACTCCCCTTTCTTCAAGTGTGTACCTTTTAAATAAAGCCTTCTCATTGTTCAACTTACTGTGTTTTGTCTCTGCACTCTTCCAATGGTTTAAGTGTCTTTGTCACTTTGCTATTTCATTCTAGTTTTCAGACTTAAGCACAAGTCTTCACTCTCTCTGTCCTACTTCAGATAAGTAGGGAGGGTCTACTGACAGCTCTGGTTTGGGCTTGCAAGTCCCCATTGCCTGGGTGACCTGGACAGGACTGCAGGTGTATATCATGCTTTTTAGTAGCCTGCCTGAAAATCTCCTTTCTTTGCCTTTGGTAAGTTCTCAGAACATATTCTCACTCCATCCAGTGCTCTGAACCTCCCCCAAATCCTAGGGTGGTAAGAGCTTAGTTCCTATGCCTTGCAGATCTAAGTGGACACTGGATTTAGGAGGTGGCAAGGTATTTGCCCTATGCCAAGCAGGAGTTCAATGAGCTTCCCTTTCCTCTCTCTGCCCTTCCTTTCTCTCTGCTGCCTGTAAAGCAGCTGCTATTCCTTGCTACTCTTCCTTTAATAAAGGTCTTCCTTACCTACTCATTGGACCTACTCAAGAATTCTTTCTCATTCAGAGTCAAGAACCCTCCCCCAATGTCCAGGTCAAGAGTTTGCAGCAAGAGACCTTCCCAGACATAGCTGCCCGGCAACACCTTTAGTACCATTTCCAGCTTTCTGCCTTTGTAGTTTGTGTTAAAAATGCATTTTACTTAATGAAGCATAATATTTAGTGATTTTGATAAATGAAAACATACATTATTTAAGAAATAACCCACATAACCTAAAATAAACATTCAATAAAATATACTATGTTTGATGTAAGTTTTAAAACAATTTCAAAGTATTTACTTACTGTCACTATTTTGATTCCTAAGAATCATTCTGCTTATGTTAAACTTCAGTAGTATCTGACTGGTATGATATATAAATATAAGTGATGCAGAATCGAAATACCCACTGCTATTAACATTTCTCATTTATTTTCAAGAACATTTATTTCATTTCATATTCCTACCTTCTGTCTGGAAGAAAGTAAATTTTAACATAAGGATTCCTTGGTCTTCCATCTTCCCTGGAAGGGAGATCCTTAGCTCCCAAAATTGTTACTATTAATTGGTGACCCACCTTGTCAAACCATAGTTTTATCTGAAAAGCAAAAATATTCATCTATCAGCTCAAACATTTACTACCACAACATAATGTTTACATTCCCAATCTTTGCCCCATTCTCTTACACTAGTATTAGCAAAGAACATAAATTTCACTTAGTAAATTGTGGTTAATTAAAATAAAAGGATATGCTATAATAACTTCAATGAATAGAGGAATTAATTCAGACATTTTGGGTTGATTCATAAATAACTTGGGCTTTCTGTTATTCTAATTTCATTGTTTATTAACATGCACATAAATAATTACACTACCATAACTAAGGACTTTATATATAATGATTGCTCTGTGTTGATGTTTATGTAAGAATCACTGTAGTTCATTTTAGTTCCCCTACTACAGTGACTTCAGAATGAGTACTCAAAATGAACTGAATAGATAACTCATTTATACGGCATTCATAGAGAACATTTAAGCAAATGTTTATATTATTCCATAGCAAAAGACATTTTAAGGATTTTATGCAGGGGGAAATTACTAGTAACTTTGGTCAACAGACTCCTTAAATTTGTATTTAAAACTGTAGTAAATTCATCTTTTTAAATTTTTCTTACACAATGTCTCATTTTTGTTTGTGAAGCAAATGCATTGCATCTGTAAGAATAATGGGCTATATTTTATAATTTCAGATAAGAAAATGTGAATAATTTTATTATGCCTTAATTAGGGATGGGAACTTCACATCCAGCTGCTAAATTCATTTCATTTAACAACTGTCACCTCCCACACACATATCTAACACTCCCACACCTACTTAGCTGATTCTACCATGTCAAGATCTGTGATAACTATGGCTCTGAACCAGTTTTGGTTCCGAACTCAGCACATCGCTAATCACTATCTTGAAATTAAAATGAATCAGAAATTTGAAATTTGGGAATAAAACTGTATTTATATAGTATATACATTTGTGGTTTATACATAATTTATGGTTATATTATTTTTAATGGGTTAATTTTTTTCCTCTAAAATTGGATGTACAATGTTTGCAGCAGTTTAGAACAATTTAATATACATTTCACGTCAGTCCTTCTTTTCCTCTCTTCTCCAAAACAGATATGGTCAAGTCTGGGCCATGCTCTGGGATATATAAATAAATCATATAAACAAATATGCATCTACATATGATATATTGGTAGCTCAGTTCCAATTCTAACTTGTCTTTGTTGAGTCTCACTTCATATCTTAAGAGAATGAGAGGCTAAGACTTGAGTCAGAAGAGAAAGACTGAGGACCCAGAAGAATATATAAAATTATGCATTTTTCTTTTTTGTCAAATGGAATTAGCCCTCTTGTAAGAATAACAGTAATAAGTATCTAAATTTTTTAAATTATAATTACTACACCTCATGTTATGTTAAAACCTTATATTTCAAGCAGGTATTATCTTCCTGTTGTGTAACATAAAGTTTTCCTAATAGAGCTGCTAAGTAGTCTCTAGACAAGTACTGTGGTTCACAAACTTTCTGCATCAGTGTTATCTGGCTTATTTGTTAAAAAGTTACAAATTTCTGTGGCCCAACTCTCACCTGATGAGTCAGACTGGGCTGTGAATTTGCATTTTAATAAATTCTCCTAGTGATTCTCATGGGCACTGAAGTTTGAGAAACGGGATCAAAACTTGAAAAAAAAGCCTCTAACATTTGAATGGAAAAACCTCAAATATTGAATGTGTGACAATACTAGAACATAGATACAGATGAAGATAAGTGGAAAAAAGAAGCTAAACTATTCTTCTGGCAAAAGACATGAGGCGAAAACAAAAAGTAAGAAATACAAGGGTGTCTCATATATGAAATGACACAGAGATGTCAAATAACATTGTTCTTCTAAAATGTGTAACCAAAAGCAGATTAATTTCTGATATTCTCTATTTTCTATAGCACTAAAAAAGCATAAGGCCTTATTTTTCCATGATATTAACAATCCTTCTCTGAGGATCATGACATGAATACTGGGCACTACAAAAACATAAAGATTCTGAAAGAGTAAGAAAATTTTTTTCCAATAAACTACATTTAAGAAGAGAGAATCAACAATTATTATCATTAGACTAAGCTCTATCAGTATTGGAGCAAATTACTGATTTTTGTGAGTTGTTTATTGAGGGATTAAGACTAAGCACTTGTTGCCATCTTCAGAGGTAATATTTTTGCTCCTTGAAAATCATTTCAGCAAAACTTTTAAGATATGTATATCAAGTGCTTGAAAAGGAGTATTCTTTTTAGATTCTCTAATGCCATGGAAAACCAAAAACATTACTTATTAATAATACTCATTTCTCATACAGATTTTAGGCATATGGCTTTCATATTTTCACAATACTTCACAATTTATTAAGTTATACCTTACAAAAATATAAATGTTTAATATAAATATGAAACAGGTAAATTTAATTTTACTGATTTTTTATCAATATTATACTTTTTAATAAACTGTCTGAAATTTGGCATCGATCAATAGCCCTCATGTTCATTTTATAATATAGGACTTGCATTGAAGTTTTTAATAGATATCCAATTCACAATATCAAAACAGAATTATTTTATTAGCTATATTATTTTATCACATTCCCAAATTTCTATCTGTGCTTTTTAAATGGATGGTTAAAAAATATCTGTTGACTCCCTAAAATATAACATGTGTATTTCCACAATTCTAGATAAGACATACTTATTTTATTTTAATTTTGTTAATAAAAATCTCGGCATTACTTTAATTGTTTTAATATAATTATCATTACAGCTTTACCATGTGATCACTTTTAAGTTTCCTAAGTAGAATCTAGGTAGCACACGTAAATATTTTACACTATATAATATTAACTAGAACTTTAATTTTTAAAATTTAAGCCAAAAGTAGTGTTATTCAAAACCAATAATAATAACAAAAAACATGCAGCAAAGCAAGGAAAGCATAATACTACTTTGAAAAAACTATATTATTACTTTACCATAGAAGAATTTCTTAATGAAAAGAGGCAAACAACTTGTACTCAAGTATGACAGTAAAATTAAGTGGAATTATAATTACAAAATGTAAACAAAATAAACCCAAAACATTTTATTGGATTGTGATTTTGTTCTCTCAAGGTAATAAAATTTCCATAAGTTGAATCTTATATATAATATACATAAAATTTGTATTTTAGAAAAGGTACAAATTTATTTGCCAATCTCCTCGAGGAGTTATTGCTTGGAAAATGCAAGAGAATGTGGACGCTAAGTGACGTAATGAATGATTTAAAGAGACAGCAGCCTTAGTGTAATAAAGGAAAATATCAACAGTATAAAATTAGCTCTTTGTCAATGTTACATATATAAATGGAATCTACATGAAATGCCTCTATGAAACCTACGGAATTTTAGTATTCAGTTCACCATATAAAATCACTAACAAAGATTGTCTCTTTAAATTTTTATTGTAGTTGAATCCCCATGCAGAATTTTACAAGCTGGCTCATAAAATGCTTGGAAAGTCAATAATATGGTTTAAAGCAACATACCAAAAAAACTTTTCCTACTATGCATTTTCCAGAAACATACAAATATGGGTTAAAACACAACTTTAGTTTCTATCAGGCAGACAAGGCCTTTACCTGAACCCTAGGAACAAAAGGCGTTGTTCTTCTACTAAGGCTTTGGCTCTGGTAAGCAAAATTAAAGAAAAAAAGCAATAAAACAAAACCAAAAAGGACAACACGCTGGAACTAAAAGACCAAAGTAAAAAACACATACAACTATCCCTTAAATATAACTTTTCCATAACAATATATATCCAAATTAAGTACTTCAATGCAATGAATAAAATAATTTTTCCAAAATGCTAAAATACATAAAACTATATAAAAACTTAGAATTTATAAATCTGATTTTTAAATGTAACCAACATAACAGATTAAGGCTGAATGTAAAATAACATATTTGGGCTCAAATATTCTGAAAGAATGAGTGTAAACAAAACCTGGAAGCAAAGAAATGTCAGGTTTCACTCTTAAACACACTGCACAGAAAAAGGCATAGTCCAAGAAGAAGTTAGATGAAAATGCATTACAGAATTATTAATGAAAAGTCATTTGTAGAAGTAATTATATAACTTCTCCAAAATGACATTACTAACAAAAGTCTAAATAACATTAGCCAAGTCAGCTTTAGCATTTCTTGAAAGGATAAACACAGAAAAATAAGTGAGCTGGAATGCACTGAATTAGCTATTTCAAACCTTAAGAATCTATACCAGGTTCCAGTATTTAAACACCATTTTCAGGTACTTATCATATACCGCTTGAGATAACACTGTCTATTGCTAACTACACTTATTAATGACGGTATCTCAAGTCTTTTTATTTATACAGTTGTTTGTTTCTTCAAGCCTTTACCGAGAGTTTATTTCAAGTGCATTGTCTCCAACAACATTAGAAGGTAGTTGCTATGATCTCCAGTTTGTGGATGAGAGAACAGTAACATAACAAAAGGCTAGATGCACTTGCCTAAATGCAAACCAAAAGATAGCATAAAGATAGAAAATAAAGCCCAGTCCTGACTGAATCATTCTATTTCAAATTCTTATAATAAAACCGAATTTCCTTTCTTTTCTGACTTATTTTGTTTTGATTTTGAAACAGTTTCCAAAAGACACCACAATAATTAGAATTTTGTGCCTTTTTAAAGACATACCAACAGTTAAATTAGGAGCAAAATTAGAAGCATATCTCTGGGTTTGAGAAAAAATTTCAAGGCATTTAATTCTGCTTCTTTCACCAAGATTCCATCCTATTCCTCATATTTCTCATGACGTTTGTATTGTCTAATTCAAAGTTATAAATAGTTAAAGGATTCAGACTTTTCCACTGCTATAAGGAAATAGAAAATAGGTCCTAGGAGAACAGTGGCCCAATTCAACTATCATCAGACAGACACTGTTCAAGACAGTCAATCTAAAACCCAAAGGAAAGCAGACCTTAAAAGCAGAGTATCATTCAATCATATGTGTTATCTTTCTCTCTCTCCAAAAACCAAAGTCTCAGATCTAAGCTGCCTTACTTTTTGTGTGGAGAATTTCCAAAGGAGGAAGTGTTTAAATAGGGAGTGTGTTACTGTTACCTGTCTGCATAACCCTAGGTGGATAATTCTCTAGCAAATGGGGAAAGGATTACCTAGGCATGCTGAAGGGACTAACCAGGTACTCTACAAATAGATTTACTTCCTTTGCCCTCTCACCTGTTCCACTTATTTTAAACCCAAAATATCAAGGTAATGGAAGATTTTTACAAGTAGATATTACTTCATAAACTAAAGACTTAGTTTAAAAGGAGTAGTACTTTGAAATAAATTAATCCTTTATTGCAAAAAGTTTCTATCTTCTATAATGATCTCAAACAGGCAATTCAGATTTCTGAAATGAGTTGTCTAAAATCCATGGCAAGTTAAACCTAATCTTCACCTATAAATTTATACATTAAACTTGCTATAAAAACATACTTCTTTATTTTTTAATGGAGGTGAAATTCAAGTAATATACAAACCATTTTAAAGTGTACAATTCAGTGGCATGTACTACACTCACAATGCTGTGCACACCACTTCCCTCGCTTCAGAACTTATCACCCTGAGATCACCCTAGAAGAATACCCTACAAAGGTATTCTTAATAATCACTCCCCCATTCCCTTATTGCCCCAACTCCTGGCAGCTATTAAACTGCTTTCTGTCTCTATGAATTCTGGAAATTGTATATAGGAATGGTGAAGTATGATGTTTTTCATTGTAATTTGCACATTTCATTAATTCATGTATTTTAGCATGAAATATCTGATAAAATCTATAAGGACTCAGCTCCATACAAATGAAGATTTGCATTTGTACACTGAAATTTATTTTGCATTTTTAATGTCACTTCCTACTCTATACTTCACTACTATCTTTAAGACATTCCTTTTATGCAATGCTTCTGGAGTAACAAGGTTGTGATGAGGTATAAAAGATAAAAAATTCAAAAATTTCATTTACATAAAGTTTAAAAAAAACTACAGAGTTTCTAAGGATATATAGAAGATACATACCTATTCTTCAGTTACTTATCCCTTTATATGGGCATATAAAATGGATATGCACAATATTTACAAACTCATCATTAAAAATGGAGCCAGAAAAATATTAAACCAAAGTAACTTAGGAAACATTGCAACCATAAATTAACCATAGGCCCTGATGTAAAATAAAGTATGATTGTCAAGAAGAATCAGTATGTTCTGAAAGAAAGAATTCTGAGCCATTTCTCACTTATAAGAAAGTTGAAGTCTATACTTTTCCTTAACATTCTATGAAAAAACTGACCAAAGACTACTAATCAATCTAAAAACATTGAGAGAGTTATAAGAGTAATCATCTGAAGAAGGAAACTATTAGATTGTAGAAGTGAGCAAATTTTAAAAAGAATCAAAATAAAGGGAGGGCTGACTCTGAAAAGGCCAACATATAGTCTGAGTGTCATTAACTTGAGCTTATACAAATCTTCTCACTTAGTGTATATTAATTTAATGCATATTAATGGTACTAATTAATGTATCACTAATATATTAATAATGTATTGGTATAACTATTGATTTACATTAATTGTATGTTAAATAATTGTAAATTAATCACTGGTTAATGTATATTAATGGCACTTTCATAGTTATGAACTAGAATAATAAGCAGCAGCACAATTTAAGCATGGAGAGGAAATAAACTGCATGAATTTTTAAAAGTCATCAACAGCCTTGAGCATGAAAGTTTAAGTGACAATTTGCATTATACATACATTTATATTTGAGAAAATATCAGTCCAAGAACTGACAGAAATATATTAGGAAGGTCAGCTCACATACTATACAAATTATCTTTTTTCTCAGGCATTAGGACTCTGATTTTGTGAGTCATGGGCCCAGGTAAAATCTCAACAAAATCAAAAATTCCCAAAAGTAAAATAGAAGGATACAAGAATTATAATATTGTCTTGTGACTTTTTAGAGGTTTTCACAAAGGGTGATACATGTGGACACATATTTTCTCAACCTCTACATCATCACAACGAACTGAAATTGTCTCTAGTTGGCAGAAATATGGTTAAATATAAAGGGAAATACTATATTCAGAAGGGTATCTTGCTTATGTTTTCCTGCATGCAAAGAATAAAATTAAAATGGAGTTTCATGAGGGTTACATCCATGTCTATCTCATTCACTGTTGCATTCTCAATGACTAGTATATGGCTGACCCGGGGTCAGAACATGACATATATTTCTTAAATAGATGATTGAAGTTTAAATTGGTAAAAGTATTTTCGAGAAAAATTTTAGCAACAGAGTTTAAGAATCATAAAATTTTTCTTTTCCCTTTCATGTTGTAATTTTACCTCTGGAAGTTATGCCAACAAAAGAATTTTGTCCTAACAAAATATGTAAATTTATATTCAAGGATTTCCATGACATCATTATTTATAATAATCTAAATCATAAACAAGCAAGATATCCCATAAAAGTAAACTAAATTAAAATGGAGTAGTAAATAGCTATTGCAACCATTTTAAGAGGAAATTTTAAAGAAAAAAATGTTTAAGGAAAAAAGTGCACAATGTATTACTAAATGAAAAGCAGGTTTCAAAAAGCATACACAACTTTACTACAGTTTTGTTTAAAAAATTTATATGTATGTGAATGGTTATATTTTAGAGGCAGGATCATAGATGATTTTTATTTTTATTTATTTACCTGTAATTTCCAGAATTACCACAACAGATTTGCTTTATATTTATAAACATATTCCTGGAACATACCCTTTCCAAATCATAAGAACATGATAAAACTTGTATACATTTTAAATTATAATTACATGGATTTTAAATCAACATTATTTATAAATATAAATGGTAAAACTTTATACCACTATATATACATTTAGAAGTAAAGCTTTTAAGTTTATATTTCCCCCCAAATATTTAACAGTTTTATCTTCCTACTATATTCATTTTGAACCATGAGGAAAAATAGTTGTACTGAAATTTGTCTACGTGACTGCACTATGCTCCTCACCCTTCCCTCCTAGTCCAATTTCTTACGAGGTCTTGGGATTTCAAACATGGTAACAAAATGGTACTTACTTATTATGGAAGTCTAACTTCCACTGCCTTCTCTACCAAATGAAGCCAACTACAGGCACACACCGATTATTTGTGTATTGGCATCTTCCAGCCATCCTGAGCACTACTTAAAGATGGAGTATTTAAACAGATCCATGATCATTAAAAGCAAAACAAAACAAAACAAGAAACAGTAGCTAACACTTATTAGCACTTTATAAAGTGGTGGAAGAAAATACATATACATTTGTAACCATAAATGACAACATCTATGCTGTCAATATACGTAAGGGATAAGTAGAAAGATGCTACTTATTGTGGAAAATGGAAAAAAGACCACTGTCCTCAAATGAAAAAGTTCACTCTGTTTATGAAAGAGAAAGAAAAAGAAAATGATAAAGAGAAGAAATTCATTTTAGTTAAGACATTTACAATCTCCTAATAGTATCTCATCTTCTTTCTTGCATAACTTTTCTGTTACTGTCACCTTTGTGATCAAAATACTCCCAGAACAGACATTTCTAATAACTACTTCAATAATTTTTAATGTTTATTTTACTTATACTCTCTGTATTTTCTTTAAATTAATGAAAATTCTTCAGTAAAAAATCAAACACCCACCTGCCCCCAAAAACAAAAGGAGAAATTTCATAGCTGATTTAACAAAAAGCTTCTCTATTGCTTTTAAAACAGCAGCCCGAGAATAGTTTAGCTTTTAATTATAATATTTTTTTATCCAAAATTCAATGTCTGGATTTTGAGAATCTGAATAGTTTTTAATATTCATAAAATTTCAAGTTTCTTAACTTATCAGCCTTATTATAAATATTAACCTGCATGTTTCATGTTTCTAAAATGTAACTGGGTAAATTAAACTGTTTAAATATTTTAAACAATTTAAAAAGGGGATCATAACTAAAGAAATTAAAGAAGTCTGGGCTTACATTTGCAAAGCTCTTCTAATATGGACATAAAATGAAAACTGAATTTTTTACTTTTATTATAAAATGTTTAAATTATGGATCACTTAACATGAAATCACCCAGTGTACTCAGTAATCTATTATCTATTTCCCCATTTACTTAGTTCTGTCTCATATTCAGAGCAATATTCAAACCCTAATAATTACTATGAAATTTACTCCAAACTTCCTTAAATTTGAAAAGCAGGGAAGAATATATAAATATTTACTTTCATCATAAATATGCCATTTTTGTATAGTACAGCATTTTAATTTATCTTAAAAGACTATGACAAATTATAGTCATTCTAAGGTATTGAGGGAAAATCATGACCTTGAATTTTGGAATAATATTACTAAGGTAAAAAAAGGTTTTTATATATCTTCACAACTTCTAACTCTCATTAAATTCCAGAAAGTTTAATAAAGAAACACTATACTGAATACTTAATATTGAATTTCAATTAATTAAAATTACTAAGAATGAGAAAGTTGGTGGTCAAAAACTCAATTGTACTGTAAGAGTTTTGTTTACAAAAACAAAAAAAACCTTAGCATCACATAGTAAAAATACTACTTAATATTCCAAAAACAGAAAACAACTTAGTGATTACATACTGAAAGTTGTCCAGATAAGAACTGTGGAACATCCCTTAACATGCCTGGACTCATGGGAGAGGTAACAGATATAGAAGGACGATCCATTTTCTGAGATTCAAATGAGCTAGAACCTGAAATGGTAATTATACATAAAGAATAATAATGAGGGTTCTTCATTAGTATTTAATAATATATGCCATATGTCTTTTAAATTATTTATTTAAAATGTTCATAAAATGTCATTACATTGATCATTTTCTTAGCCACAGTACCCCAAATGTTCTCAGAGCTTTCTTTGAAGCAGAAATACAGCTTAGGGGATCTCTTAAGACCAAGGGTGAATCATTTTCTGAGCCAATTATAGTAGAGACAGATCTCTAACTCAGGACCTAGTTACTTTGTTATGTGTACTAAATTTATATCTTATAATAACATAATAAGAAACTTTAAAAAGCAAAACCTAAAATCAATAAAGCAGCTTGAAGATGGGCTAAACTTGTAATGCTAAAAACATGGATGTGTGGATGTGAATCTGCAAGCCTTGAGATAAGAATGAACAGGAATAGTTTTTACAGTATTTATATGTAGAAAGAATGATGGCTTTATATAGTAAGAAATAAGCTGTTTTCTACATATTAAGTTTCAAGTAACAGGAAGATACTTAAGAACATATTCTTTAAACATCCAGGGATGATGGAACAATGACAGGTCATTTTGATTATGTAAACTTAAGAGTCATATGATAATTAAAACCACAAGAAGAGAATTAATTGAGGAATTAAGGACAGAGAGTTAAGAACTGCGCCTTGGAGAAACCTATTCTTCAACCTTTAGAATAAAGGACTGAATCTAATTGGACAAATGACATCTATCTCCACAGGAACAGTTTTAAAATTATAGATGAGGGGATTTTTAAATAGTTATAATAAGATAAAGGGTTAGATCCTGCTCACACAGTATCCGATTGATGTTATGTAAGTGAATAACAATTTAACCTACTTCCTAGGACTTTTGTAAGAAATAAATGTGATAATGTAGGTAGAACATCAAGCACAGTTCTAGGCACTCAATAAAATAGGAGCAATGATGATGATGATATCAGTATACATAATAATGGCCATTATATTTGTATTTATTTATTATGTTGTAGTTTATGTGATTCTGATGTCATTTTCAATAACGTGATTGAGCACCTGACCAAAGGTACTAATGAAATAGGTCATTTGACCATATTTTAAAGTATAGAACCATGCCATTCCAAAAGGATTGCACTACTCTGGTAAAGATTTTAAAGAAACATACACTCATAACTGTAATATAAAAGTCAAATATCTCTTTTAATAGTGTATTCTTAGTTATTGTGTGTAGAGATTCCGACCACTTCTTACCACCTTCATTGGTACCACCATGGTCTAAGTCACCAAACAAAATACGAAATACTAAAACAGTTCCCTCACTGGTCCCTCTGCTTTCACCCTTGAATCCATTTAAACTATTTTCAACATAGTAACCAGATTTTAAAACATAAATCCCTCCTCAAAGCCATCGTCTGCGGCTACTGATTTCCCTCAGAGTAAAGGCCAAAGTCTTCTCAGTAGCTTATAAAGTCTATGCAGTTTGGCTCTCCGCCACTCCCGTATCCTCCTTCCCACCCTTCTCCCCTGCACTGGCCTCCTTGCTTTTCCTTAAACGCATCTTAGGCTTTCCTGCCTTAGAGCCACTCCACAGTCTGGTCTCTGCACCTGCAAAGCTTTCCCCCAGACAGCTACTCTTCCAAATCTTTGCTCCAATCTTTTCCTTCTCAATACGGTCTTTACTGATCAACAGTTTGAACTGCAAGTGTCCTCCTCTCTTCTATTACAGTAGCCCTTACTCTCGATCAATCAAGAAACATAGATAGTTCATTGAAAAAAAAACATTTAACATCTGAAATTGCACTCAAACACAAGTAATAAAAAGTATTTATGTATTTAACATTAAACTTATATGTCTATGTTCCATTACTACTCAGATGTTAAATTAGAACTACTATCCCATTTTCTAAAAATATTAATTAGAATATATATAATTATTCACTAGATTGTCCCAAGCATTTCCCCCACTTATTGAAGGTTAGGTTACAAAGTAATATATAATTAAATGAGGGGAAATTATGAGGGGGGGTAATTTTGGGAGCAATGTGTATGTTCATTATTTTTTACTGTGATGATAGTTTCATCTGTAAGTCAAAACTTAGCTCTTTGTATTCTTTAAATATGTACAGATTTTTGTATATGTCTTAATAAAGGTATCCAAAAATACATGGTAGTTACACAGTGCGGCTTAAAAAAGCATCTAAAATACTATAGAATTTTATACTTTTTCCTACAATGTCATGAAATAATACTAAAATTTGCATCTTTATCTAAGTATATAATTGATAACAAGATTATTATATTTCTTACTTCATATTAATAGATAAAATACTTCTTGAACCCTGATGAACAGCATTAGTAATATTTCTTCTAGAACAAATGAAACTTACTAGATTCCAGTTGTACATGTGTGCTATCAGGTATTCTAGGTATATCTCTGAAATGATAGGAAAAGAAAACAAGACATTGGTTCAACAATTAATGCAATTGCTATTTGGATCATTATTGACCTAAATTATAACAGGACAGTTATGAAATGACAAAACTGTACATGATAGTGGTATTATATAAATAAGAAAAGAACAAGCCATAGCTTTTTATTGCTAACAAAAATATTCTGAGCTAACCCCAACTACTTAAAATAAATAATTCATATGCATTTATAGCAGATTTGTAAAAACATACACTTTATTTACTATGTGCCTCACTATGCAATTACCCATTCTAATACATGTTTTATGATACATAATTCTATTATACTCTTATTTTTACCTGTTGTTCTAAATCTGAAATGCAAATAAAATATCAACAGAAGAAAAATTTTTAAATCCAGATTTTGATTGAAATTTTTAAAATGTAATAAATCCATTGAAAAAAAAACGCAAACGTTACTTTCAGGACTTACAAAATTCCCTTGTAACTTCATTTATACCAAAACTATGTACATTGTTCTTTAAGATTTTCCAGGAAGGGTAGGCATTAATGGTTAAGATCATTCAAAAAGTTACATACAAGAATAGTTAAAATATTAAACAAAATTATGATTAGAAGATCCTTCATACTAATAACTATATTTGACTAATACACTAATCTGATACACTGCAGTTTTACCATATTACAAAAACTATGAAAAGACAAAATGAAAAACATACAATTTTATGTGCCAGATTCATTACTTTGAAAGGAATATTTTAATAAAACTAAGTTACCAACTTAAGTCATTTTCTCTTTTCATTTCCGGAAAGAGATCAAAATAATACTGTCTGATCATTTCCTACACAAATGAGTGAAAACTGGGCTTTAGTATTCTACAACAAAGTAGAGTCCCTGTAGCCTATACCCTCAAATATTCTTACTCCAGACATGCATGTAATAATTTGCTATTAGTTTATATTTTTCTATTGCTTTTATTTAGTTTTATATTTAGTTTTATATTATTTAGTTTTATATATCTTTTATATTGGCTTAGAATATAAGCTTCTATAGAGGAAACACTGCTGTGATTATTTATGAGTAATTCTCATAATACAGACAAAAAGAATTATAGTTATTGCCAACCTTTGGGAATTGTTCATTAAATCCACAGGTAACAAATTGCAGACATCAAAGAGTAGTTGTTGCTTGTTTATTTTTGTTTGTTTCCTTAAAGATTATGTTTTTCCTTAAATGTTCTATCGACAAGTAGCATGTTCTTATGCCCTTCCTTTCCCATATTGAAATCTCCATTTTGAAAAAATATGTAAAATTCGCTGACTGTCATTTTTACCATGGAGAGGTTCATAGTCCACGAAACTTCTTTTAAAACTTATCTTTACTACAGTCCCCTTCTCGTACTAATGTCCCCATCTATTAAGCTGCTAAGATAATAAAAATAATAAACACTAAATATTTCTTTTTCTATACTTAACTATATATTCTAACATATTTAAATAAAGAGAGTCATGATTTTTGGGTGAGGTGCTTTTAGTGGAGAAGGAGAAAAACATTTCCCTGAAAATAATTTATTTTTACAATCAGACTTTTTTGGATCACACATTACAAATTATTTAATAGTAGTCAACTTTATGCATATATAAAGTACTCAAACCAACTCACCCAATAGGTCTTGAAACAACAAGCTCCACTTGTGGTTCAGGTTTGGATTCAAAAATGATATTATATACTTCTTCAAATGTGGCTCCTTGCAATAACCTTCCATTCCATTCCAACACTTCATCACCTATAGCATATACATCAGTAATGATAATCTTAGAAGAAACAGTAATCCTGTAAAATATACTCAAAACAAGAACAATCTTCAACAGCAACAAACTCCATAGCATAAAATCACCATTATGGAATGAGATGCATTTTAAGAACAGCATCAGATGCAAAAAATATGATGACTAGGGTGATTAATATATTTTACCCAAAAGGGCAGGGGCCAAAGGGAAAAACTTACAAATAAAAGTTCTCTCTGTGATTTCTGAATAGAAATTCTAATTCTAGAAACAATCACCAGCAGTTGCCTCTTTGAAGGTTTTATGACACTGTATTGTGGGTTTCTCAATATATATGCAACTGAGCATCTTGTCTAAACTCTCTTGTAAAAAGCTTAATATTAGCATCTTATTGAAACCTCTCCAAGGCATGCAAGGATCTCTCCAATAGTATCCATTACCAAAGAGATAAAGAGTAACACATTTTAGGAAATATGTATTTATCCATGAAGTTTTGTTCCTTAAGTTGTTAGGATTTTTTCAAAAGAAAAATGAAAACTTATGCGAAACAAAATAATACTAGATATAAAATGGGAATATCTATCACAAAGAAATAAGATCATAAATATAAAAATCTTTTTATCTAATGTAACTCAAGAAATAATAATTACAACTTTCTATCAATAAGTAAAGATTTATATTTAAGTTCAATGAACTCTTTGTTACCGTTCAAATCACTTCTAAATGAGAATAACTTTTTTATAACTACTCAAGTTAACAGTTTAAATGTAAATAATCAAAGACAGAAACTTACCTGGTCTAAGATGTCCTACAGTATCAGCTAAACTTCCTTTTTTTACTTTGGTAATAAATGCACAGAGCCGACCTGATTCAGTCATCTTTCCTCCTACAACCTGTTTAAAAGAGGAAAATGTTAAAACAAGCGTATTGTTCAAATGAACATAGCTGAAGATTCAAGTAAAAAATAACTAGACAATGTGCAGCCTTTAAAACTATAATTTAATATACTAAAAATAATTTTTAAAATAATACAGTGTTATTATTAGGAACTGAGTACATATCCCAAGAACAGACTCATTTTACATATTCCAAATGTTTTACAATTTAATTCACTATTTCTTCAAAATATTATTTACCTTAGAAACGATTTAACAATTTGTAAATTACAGACTTCTGACTTTTGTCATTTCTAAAAACATGTATTATAGTACTACATAATTACAGTAACATTTCTAGTTACAGATTTCAAGTATTATAATCATATACTTTTTTTGCCTTTACTATAATTATGATAACCTGCCAAAATCTCATTAGTTACTAATCTTTTAGTCACATTGATAATGTGCATCATGAGAGATTTTTCCTGAGAAAATTACAAAATTTACTTAATTTCATCTGAATTAATATAAATTCTAAACCATTTGCATCCCAGTTTTTCTATTTTTATGTTTCTATTAATCTTAATCTCTTAGAAAAAGAGAAAACAAATGTTAGCTATAATATTGTATCTGTAAGACTGGTACCTCACAGACCTAATACTTTGATTCTGATCAGTTACCATTCAATTACTATATCAACTTTACAGCGAGTTAAGAAAATAATAGTAATTTCTTGACTAAAATGGTTTTTTCCTCTTTTAAATTGTGTGAAAGATATTTTAATTTTAAAAATTGTTGATAGATCTTATTTTTTGTATTTATTCCAGAATTGCAGTGAATTATACTCAACTGTAGTTCAGTTAATATTAACTAGTTATTCCACAGTTTGATTCTGAAAATTAAATATGTAGATACTATAGGCTGACATCCCTATATTAATATTAAAAAAAACTTTCATAGCTTAATATATTTCAATAATAGTAATTATTCATACTGGCTATTATTATTATTGAAATCTTACACAGATCCATACTGGCTAAATGTTTGTATGTTGCTTTACTTAGTCTTATTACAACTCAGTACATGATATTATCTCCATTGCACAGGTGAGGAATGAAGCTAAGAGTTTAATTGCTCTAGTTAGTAATTCCTGTAACTAGAATTCAAGTCAAGACTTCCTAACCTTTATTGTACTAAAATACTATACTGGGTAGATCTGGACTTAAATCTCACCTTCATCACCATCTTTGTGACAGTAAATTACAACATTTCTCTAAGCCTATTTCTCATCTGTTGTGTTAAATAAGATGGTAGATATAAAATACTCACATGAGTGGCAATGACATGTCAGACACCCAATAAATGTTAGTTGCCCAGTTCTGCTTACAACCAAAGTTTTCTAATATTACTCACTATATTTACAGGACAACTTCTATGGCAGGGGTTTACCTTAAAACATTTCCTCTTTTCTCATTTCAGTTTTTAATTCACCATAGAGGTACACACTACACACACACACTCACACACACAAAACAGAGTTCTAATTGGTATACTTACCAATGTCTGGAATTTTTGCAGTAAAATATAAATCAATATTTATATTAATTCCCCTAACAAGTATTTTTGTATATACAGACTTCAAACAGGATTCTCTTTCACATACACAAATACACACACACATTTTGCTATATTAATACAAAGACTATGTACCTATGTAATACATATATTACATTTCCAAAATTTGCATATTTAGCAGTTGAATAAAGCTATCAGTTTAGTATAATATAAATACAGATACAGACTTAAAGGACAAACTGTATATATAAAATAAGTTTGAGCAATGTATTTAGAATTCAAGTATATAACTCAAGTTATAGTTTCCAAAATTATATATACAAGTATCATTGTAGAACGATGGCAACTTCTTAAATAGTATTTGGAAACTGAAAAAGTTTTGATTAATGAACACAAATATTTGGAGACTCTTTAAGATGATACAAGTAAAAAGAGTTACTATGTCTTGTTTTCTGATGAACCTGTAAAGTAGTAGAGAGCCAAAATCCCATATATTTGATCATATACCTTCAGGCCAAGCATTGCTCCTGAATCTCGAGGTACGCTGCCATCTTTCAGACGCTTATTTAATAAAATGCGACCAATTAAACGATCTCCATCTTTAGACGGCTGCCACGTCACAGGGTGCTGACATATTGCATTAACAACAACAACAAAAATTAATGCTCTTTTATTAGAAATGACTCCTTCTACAATCTCTACAAACTTTAGATTTTCAAAGTGTTATGATTACACAAATCTGTTTGCCTTTAGAATATTGATCAAAAGGGCTTATTATATTATGCTAATAACCGCGATTTTATAATCTCGAATTTTTTCACAATCTAATCACTTCAAGTTTTTACAATGCCCTGACACAATACTGCAGTTATATTGTGCTACAAAATATGAGAAATCTTGAAAATATATGCAAACTCTATCTACACACTCAAGATTAAAAATTCACAAGCAGAAGAGATAGATGGAAATTCCATGTAATTGAATTTTAAAATGAGAATTTAATCTTCAAAGACTTTTGGAAGACTTTGAAAGACTTTATTAAGTGTCTTTCATTAAAAGTTAAAAGGTCAAATTATACTAAAATATGAAATTTGAACCTATGATGGGGGCTTTCTGAAATAGGTTTCTATGTCAAAATATAAAAATAACACAAACCCCAGTAACTTTCCAATTAAATATGCGTAAGAGAAATAGGCCTAATTCAAAGGTGAGGCTCAATTGTATTTCTCACTTTTTGGAGGTTCATTGATTCTTTGAGGTCTTTGATCTATTTAGTAAATTAATTTTACTAGATAATTCAATGGTATCCATTGTTAAATAACTTGAAAATGTTAGGAGTTAACTCTTTTTCAGGCCAGAACCATGCCCTTTATAAATCATGATGCAATTCCTTAACAAATTACATGTCAAACAACAAAGCAAAATGACTTGTGTAATCAGAGCCTCACAGTTATCAAAAGGTAGCATGCACATCTTCATGCAAAATTTAACAGGCAAAAGACAAGTTCCACTCAATCACGTCTATATGGTAAAAAGACTTCAAAAGTCTCACTATACTAAAAGCAAAAATAATAAATGACAAAGCAGATGGCAATGACTCTGTTAATTAATACTACATTAAAATGCTATGACAATAAAACAAAAGAGCAAAATGACAGTGAAAGGGAAAAAAGAAAAACAACTTTTTCTGTGCAAACAGACCCAATTATCTCCCTTTTGCCTGGGAGTCAAACTATTAATAATTTAATTTCATCCCAAGGAAAATAAATGCAAGCAATCAAATAAGCCAATCCAAAAATTCTTTACGTTTGTGTTTTATATTAACGTTACAAAGTTCTCTCATGCAACCATAGACAAAACATTCCTTTGTTCCTAATTTTTTATTTCATTTACGTATTTTTTGGTATGCCGTCAAACAACAAAAACAGCAAAGCAAGCAAGAAATATTTTGGTTTGTTTGTTTAGGTTTTGTTTTTCTTTTCTGCACCTTAAGAAATGCTACATTCACCCTTGATATGCCCTGTTCTTTTATTATGTTCTGTTTAAATGAGTGACAAAGAGCAAACAAAGACCAAATGAGCAGGTTAAAAGGCAGGCTCCACAATCTCAGTACCTTATCACTATGGCTATGCTCCTCGTTAAGGGTTGTGCTACTACACGTATCTACCCCAGAGTCCTTAATCTGAGGCTCAGACCATTCCAAATCCTCTTCCAAAGAGTGGCCACCAAAGTACATCATTTTCTTTTGTCTCTCAGACCTGGTGTTAGAGTCCGACAAAACTGCCTGCTCACTAGTTTTTCTTTTTCCCTTTTGACTGTCCCCTACAGGTGTGGGATAAAAAAAAAAATACAAAAAAGAAAACATGCAAAAGTGTAAATAAAAAAAGGAAAAGTGAAATGATAACGAAAATTAAATAGTAAGGCTCCACATGTCTCACCAAAGACATTGGGGATGCCTCACTGCTATGCCAAGACGTGTGGTCCAACCAGTTGTGATCCACGTCTCCTGTGAGAGTCAGACAGACAGAAGAGTGCGGTAAAGGAGACGGCGAAAAAAAGGACAGACAGAGACATTATAAACATTTTGGCTGTGTGATCCTGTCTGGTTTCAAGAACTTTGTCTGTAGACTCACTATATATATGAAGAGAAAGCTAAAATTCCAAATGAGTAAAATTTATAGAATGTAGAATATAAAGTTTATGTACTCTAGACAGATCCTATGGAAGAAAAGTCCTGCAAGAAGGGAAAAGGCCAATAGTAAACAGGAATAGAAATGAAAAAAATTACATTTTCTGAAAAAGAAAAAGATTATCATATATGTCTTTTACACTATTTTTTTCATGCCGGCCTACAGACATGAGTTTGTGTTTAAAGATGAAGGAACATTTAAAAAATTAAACAGTGGTTTGCAATAACCACTGTAACAAAAAGCCAACCAATTAAATGTTGTTCCTGGAATGTAGTAGTATATTCTTTATAATGCTGAAACCTCCTAAAAAATTTGGGTGATTAAAAAAAAAACTCAGTTACAGAAAGACTAATTTTGTATGAAATGACAAAAACAGATTCACTAATTTCTATTAGTAAAAATAAAATAAGCTTTTACCTAAGTGTCATGGATTTAATATTACTCTGAAACAATTTTTCTACTTTTTTTCAGAAATTGCATTCTCATAAAAATTAAGCTCTCTTTTAAAATAATTTTGTCAGACAATTTATGCAGTTGGCAACTAAGAATGAAAGCCCATTTCCCAAACTTGTGTTCCTTATTTGCCTTACATGAGAAAGAATCTCTTTCTTAGTCTTTATGTGCACATACATCTCTCAAAGCTTTATTTGTGTTTTCATTTATTTAAAACTATTTATTAAACACCTTCCATTTGCTATGCATTGTGCTAGGCTCTAGTATGAGTAAAACAATGAGACATACAACAGAGTGGAAATAAACAAAATAAATAATCAGGGTCATACAGGAGGGTACACTATGAAAGACTATAATAAGTACAAAAGGCAGAACTCTCAAAATACTATCAGAGAGTATAATAAGATCTAACTTGGATTTTGGGGTCAGCAACACCTCTAAAGTAGTGATGTTTAAGATGAGAACTGAAATATGTGACTTAAAGGATAAGTAAGAAGATAGGCAGATGGAATGTGTTGGAAAGAGCATTGCAGGAAGAAACACCAAGGTACTTACTATAAAAGAACTGACGGAATATTCATGTCTGAACCAAAAAGAATGAGGGAAAATATAGAGCTAAATAAGGTGAGGCAGCATAAACCAGCTTAGAGAGGCCTTTTTATGCCATATTCAAGTTACTAATTTCATTCATTGAAGAATTTTAAGCAATATAGTGACATGAACTGATTTACATATTTAAAAGATGAATGTAAGTACTAAATAGAGATTTAGTTGGAAGACACCAAGAGTTAAAAGCTATTTGTTACAATCCATGGGATAGGTAATTATGGCATGAACAAAGGTGATGGCAATAGACATGATAAGCAAAGAAAATTGAGAGATTTCTGGAGATAGAAATAAGAGAGCTAAGAAAGACTAAAGAGTCAATGATAACTTCTAGGCTGCCAGAATTAATAACTGAATGGAAGGGAAAACCACTTATGAGATGGAGAAAAATAGAGGAACAACACTTTTTATGAGGAAGGGGGTAGAAAGGAATTACTCAGTTTCATAGAATCTTAGATGTCATTGACTGTAAGATTCATAGAAATTAAAATGATAAAAAACATGCACCTTAGAATTAATTACAGTGATTGATTTGGGATATATTTATCAATATACCTATAAGTCATTCAAGTGGGTATATAAGAAATCAATTGGTTAAGCTGTAATTAAGAATCAAAGTCTGACAGAGAGAGGTAAATACCATATGCTTTCACTTATAAGTGGAATCTAAAAAATAAAACAAGCAAACAAACAAAACATAAACAACTCACAGATACTGAGAACAAACTGATGACTGCCAGAGGGGAGAAGGGTAAGGGGATAAACAAAATAGGGGAAGGTGATCCCGAGCTGGAGACATAAATCAGGAATTATTAGCATACAGATAGGAGTAGGTGGATCATTTAGGAACAGAGGGTAAAGTAAGATATGAAAAGGACTCAGATTGAATTCTAACATTTAGGGTTTGATTTGCAAGAAAAAGAGACAGACTGATGAAGGAGAATGAAGAAATGAAAAGGAGGAGGAAGAGATGGAGATCTCCAAACCAAATAGAAGAGCTTCCTAAACAGGAGAAGAAATCAACTACAGCATGATTTCTACACATCAGGTAAGATACGAAACTGAAAAGTATGCAATTGATTTGGCAACACAAAGATCAGGAAGGATATTAGAAAAAGCACTTTGTTAGAATGATGAAAATTAAAATCTGATTGAAGTAACTGAAGTCAAAGAAGATGAGGAAGTACAAAAATTGTATGTAGTGAAATCCCCAAAAGACTATAATCAGAATCACTTGGGAACTTGCTAGAAATGCATCAATTCTTGGTCACAAACCCTAGACTTAATTAATCAGAAATTCTGTAGATGATGTCTAGAAAACTGTGTTTTAACAAGACCACCATGTGATTGAGAACTCCTGGATGCAATTATTTTAAGTTTATTTGTGTAGGATGATGAACTTGTGCTAATACACACAAAATTTAACTTGTAGGGAAACAAAAAACAAAAAAAACACCTTCTTTTATTTCTGAACTTGAGAAGTACTTCCCAATCTTTTTCATGACACAAATTGACGAGTATTATTTTATGACTACCCAAAAAACTGAGACTATTTTATCTCAGAAATAGTATAACCCATTCAAGATAATCTATTGTCCCACAACAAAACATTGACAAAACTCTGAATTGGATTAAATATAATGTGAAGACTGTAAATGAAAATTCTTGGCTGGTTTATGTGAAGGTATGAGAACTCAGCTTTCGATCTCTCTTCTCCCTCTATGCCTGCAGCTTACCAAAAAAAGCAGAAATATAGGTCTTTCCTCTGTAAATAAAGGAAAAAAGCTGTTTAGCCATCTGAAGTTCATGCAAAAAAAGAATTTTTGTCAGTTTGACTGATGAAGAGCAGCCATATGTGGTAGGCACCAGTAAATATTTGTACATAAAAATTAGTATTACTATAAAAATTAAATACAGTAATCAATGTAGATCATACAGAAAATAGTCCTAAACTACTAAGACTATTAGTAGTTAGATAATACTGCTTTTCATTTAATATTCTTATTTTGTATAGCTTCAAAGGGCAGAACTAGGATAATAAAATATCATTTCTTTAGAAGCAGTACAAAAAATTGTATTTCTGGGCTTTCCAGTTCCAGAACAGGAAAGAGAAGATACAAAAGAGAATCAAATGGAAATTTTAGTGAAAAATAAATGAAATTTAAAAAGGAAATGGCTGTGGTTTATTGCAGAATGGAGAGGAGAAAACAACTCGGTGAACTTGACAATAGAACAGAAAATATCCAATTTGAAAACAGAGAGAATACAGACTAAAGAATAAAATAAAATAAACAGAGCTTTCAAGGCTTGTGGGACTGTAACAAAAGATCTAAGATTCATTCATATCATTGTAGTCCCAGGAGAGAAGATAGGGTTGAAAATGTATTTGAAAAAAAAAATGACCTAAAACTTCCCAAATTTGCAAAACACATAAGTTTACTGATTCAAGAAGCTACATAAATCCAAAATAAGAAATATAAAAGAAATCTGTGCCAAGAAACCTCATAACCAAACTAAAATCTAAAGACAAACTGTCTTCAAAGCAGCAAGAAAGAAACACCTTACCTAAAGGGAAAACAATTCAAATGACAGTGGATTTCTCTCAGAAACTTTAGGAGCCAGAAGGAAGTGGCATAATATTTTTCAATTGCTGAAATAAAAGTAGAGTCAACCCTGAATTCTAAATATGATAAATTATCTTTCAGGAATTAATGAGAAATAAACACATTCTCAAACAAAAGAAAAACTAACAGAATTTGTCACCAGCAGAAATGCACTAAAAGAATGGCTAAAGGAAGTTTTGGAAACAAAAAACAAAAAGAAGAAATCTGGAAATATCAAGGAAGAGTAAAGAATGTGATAAGCTAAAATATGAGTAAATACAATAGACTTGAGTTTTCTTCTTAAGTTTTCTAAATTATGTTTGATGACTGAAGCAAAAACTATACATTGACTGATGTGTTTTTCAACATATATAGCTGTGTTTAAGACAATTACCTTATAAATAGGAAAAGGGTAAAGGAACTTGAAGTATGTAAGGTTTCTACATTCCACTCTAGTAAAATATCAACACCAGTAGGATGTGATAAACGGTGCAAATGTAATATGGTACCATGTGCAAATGTAATATGGTACCTAGAGCAACCACTAAAAAAACGCTTTGCAAGGAAATGTACTCAGAAATACTACAGATGATTATTGTCTAACTCCATACACAAAAGTAAACTAGAAATGGATCAAAGACCTGAATGTAAGTCAAGAAACCATAAAACTCTTACAAGAAAACATATGCAAAAATCTCTTGAACATAAGTATGAACAATTTTTTCCTGTACACATTTCCTCAAGCAAGGAAAACAAAATAAAAAATGAACAAGTGGGACTACATCAAACTAAAAACTTCTGTACAGCAAAGGACACCATCAGGAGAACAAAAAGGCATTGACAGTATGGGAAACTATTAGTAAATGACTCATCTAATAAAGGGTTAACACCCAAAATACATAAAGAACTCATACACCTCAACACCCAAAAATATAACCTGATTAAAAAGCAGATGGAGGACCTGAACAAACATTTCTCCAAAGAAGAAGTACAGATGGCCAACAAGCACATGAAAAGATGCTCCACATGGCTAATCATCAAGAAAATGCAAATCAAAACCACAATGAGATAACACGTCACACCATTAGAATGGCCACTATACAAAAAACAAGAAATGACCAGTGTTGACAAGGATGTGGAGAAATAGAATTCTCCTACACTGTTGGTGGGAATGTAAATTGGTGCAGCCACTGTGGAAAGCAGTATGGAAGTTCCTCAAAAAACTAAAATTAGAAATACCATTTGATCTAGTAATTCCACTTCTAGAAATTTACCCCAAGAAAACAAAAATCCCTGATTTGAAAAGATGTATGCACCTTTTTGTTTACTGCTGCATTATTTACAGTATGGAAGCAACCTAAGTGTCCATCAACAGATGAATGGATAAAGAAGATGTGGTACATATACACAATGTAGTATTATTCAGCCATAAAAAGAAGAGAAATCCTGCCATTTGCAACAACATGGATGGATCTCAAGGGTATTATGTTCAGTGAAATAAGCCAGGTGGAGAAAGACAAATACCATATGATTTCACTTATTTGTGGAATATAAAAAGCAAAGCAAAACAGAAGGAACAAAAAAGCAGGACTCACAGACACTGAGAAGTGACTAGTGGTTCCCAAGGGAAAGGGGTTGGGAGGAGTGGGTGGGAGTATAAAGGGGAACAAAAATTCTCAACCATAATATAAGATGGTTGCAGGATGGTAGTACAGCATGGAAAATATAGTCAGTGATTCTATAACATCTTTTTATGTTGATGGGTAGTAACCACACTAGAGTGGGATAAGATTTAATAATATGGATAACTGCTGAACCATTGTGTTGTACATTTTAAACCAATATAAGATTGTACATCAATAATGCTTGCATAAAAAATGTAAAAAACACTATAGATGAATCAAAATTAAATTCTGAAGTGTTCAAATAAGCCATTGGAAGGCAAGAAAAAGAAAACAAATTTAAAAATGGAAGGAATAACAGAAAACAAAAAAAATTACAAACAAAAAATGAAGACCAATATCCCTCAAGAATGAAGACACAGAAATACTTAAAAAGATATTAGCAAATAGAATTCAACAATATGTGAAAAGAATTATACACTCTGACCAAATGGGTGTATAATTCTTAAATGCTGGAATGCAAGGCTGGTTGAATATTGAAAATCAGTGTAACCTATTATATACACCAATTAAAGGAGAAAAGTCACATGATCCTGTTCACTGATACAGAAAATACACTCATGATAATTTTAAAAACCTCTCAGAAAACAAGAAATAGAGAATAACTCACTCAAATAAATAAAGGACATCATTCAAAATAAAGGATATTAACAAAAACCAATAGGTATGATTATATTTAATGGTAAAAGGTTGAATGCTTTAAATGAAGAGAAATTTTACCAAAAAGATTATCTTTATTTGAAAAATGGAAACAACCAAAATGTCTTTCAATAGGCAATGGCTAAATCAACTGTGGTATATCCATACCCTAGAATACTACTAAGTAATAAAAAGGAAAAAAACTACTAATAGATACATCATGGATGGACTTCAAGGGTAACATGCTGAATAGAAAAAAAAAAATCACAAAATATCACATTCTATATGATACATTCATATAACATTCTCCAAATAATAGAATTATAGTGATGGAGAGTAAATTAGTGGTTAGCAGAAGTTAGGAATAAGGGACGAGTGAGTGGAGGAGGAAAGAGTTATAACAAAGGGGTAGCATACGGAAGATCTTTGTATAGTAGTTCTCTATCTTTATAATAGTGGCAGTTATATGAATCCATATAACAGTAAGATATCATGGAACTATATAAACATATTATTCCAATGTCAATTTTCTGGTTTTTATATTGCACTAGTTATATAAGATGCAATAACTGGGGAAATTAGATGAAGTGCACATGGGATCTTTCTGTATTATCTCTGCAACTTCCTGCAAATCTGTAATTTCAAGATTAAAAATAATGTGTTGCTGCCTTCACAGGTAGTAATCACCCCATTGCTGAAGTGTCCAAAGAAAAGGCTAGAATATCACTTGTCAGCATATGTAGAGAAGGATCAATGCTTCAGTTAGGAAGTTACACTGAAAGTGCACTAAATCCTATGTAATTCTGATATCCAATGATTCTGTTAGTGCAAGTTAAGGACACTTAATATGAAACTTGGTCAAAAATAGTAATCAAAAGATTCTTTTTTTAAGCTAAGATGTTTTTCCTTCACTTACATTTACTGTAATGTATAAACTAACCCAGTAGTGTGTGTTTTCATGTATGTGTGCTCAACACACACAGAAAAAAAAAAATTCAAATATTCTAACATTTTTTTGTACAATCATTAAATGAATTCAAGAGTTTATTAACTGTTTTATGTCATTGTTTTTATTACTTTAGGACAATAGAGGTTTTGCAATTAAATCACAACTATAAAAAGATACTCTTCACTGTCCCCATTTTTAAGTTAACCATGTTTATAATGTCAGAGCACACTGTGACAAAGAGAGCTTTATAGCTAGAGCCACAAAGCTTATGTTAAAATATTGGCTCCACTGCTTATTAATTTTATGATTTGGGCAAATCACATAATTAGGCCTCATTTACTCATCTGTATAAAATGAGATTACTTGTGATACTTTACATATTGTTAAAAGGTTTAAGTAAGATAATGGTCATGAAAGGTCTTTGCAAATTATAGAGTCATCCCAATGTTGATGGTATCATCATCTTCATCATTATTAAAATAACATAGTCATAACTTTCATTCTAAAGAGATAGGGAAAATTTACTTATGACCTTTTTATTTTTCCTGTCATTTTACCTTCTTCGACTTGTGAGGCTATGTATGTTGGCATTTCCCAAAATGGGACACTGATTCTGCAAAATATTAAGAGGCTGAGTGATATAAAGGTCCTCTAGTCAAATAAGTTTGGAAAACTCTGGATTAAATGCTATTAGATTTCTCAAGTGCAGAATTTTTCATATAGTAATGACAATATGCTTCTTTACAAGAATTATATAACATAGAATTTCTACAAACTTACTTGGAACACTAACGTTTCCCACAGGAAAAGTGTTCCAGGAACTGTACTTAAGACACAATGCTGAAATCTTCCTGGAAGGTCATTTTTCCTCCTAAGATAGACATTAAAGCTAATAATAAGGCTTAAGTCTTTTCTCCACCAAAATGTTCAGTAGTAAAGGAGACTCAAGGTCCAAGTAAAATAAAAAAGGTTATGCAGAGAGAATATTATGTACAGCAATGGTTCTCAAACTATGTTCCAATAGTCTGGAACACAGTTGGAGGGTATGTGGAGACCTGATTCTAAGGTGGTACCCATAATTTCCACTTCATGGTGTTCATGCCTTTGTACAGGACCTGGGATTTATTCCTAATCAAGATAGTGGGATAGCAAGGTGAATGTTTGTCACTCACATGATATCGTTAATAAGACTGCCTAGCTAGTCAACTTGCTCTTGCAAATCTTTTGCTAGTTTGACAAAGCAGCCATGATGAGAAGTCCACATGTAAAGGAATACCAGGCGATCTCTAGGAAATGTGGATACCATCTAGGAACTTTGGGTGACATCCAGTCACAAAGAAATGAATTCTGCCAACAATCTCACTGAACTTGGAATCTGATTCTTCCCTAGTCGAACCCCCAGATAAGAAAGAGCCCAGCCAACACTTTGATTGTAGCTCTGAAACTAAGCAGAGTACCTACCCAAGCCATGCTGTGACTACTAAACAATAGAAATTGTGAAACAGTAAATCTGTAGACATTCTTCAAAGCAGCAGATTTTTAAAGATAGAAACCAAAACACAGAAGTCAGTAGATCTAAAAGGCCAGATAGAACCTTAGGCCATGTCTCAACCTCCAAAACCAAACCAAGGCTACCCAAAATAATAGCATTTGAAATAGGGTGATAAAACATTATGCATAATTAGCTTATGTTTTTAAAAAACCCTGCTCTATTGGTATTACCACTATATTCTTCTTAATAACATCTAATTGATTAAATGATTGTATATATTACATATATTATAATTCATTTTAGTAATTACAGTGTGAAACTGTTTTAGGTTCAGTGAGTACAAAAAGAACCTCACCAAAAAAAATCACATTCTAGAAAGGTAGATAGGTAAAATATACAACATAGCATAGCATAGTATACATACCTTAATGTAATATACACCCATACTATCTTATTTTATTACATCAAAGTCACTATCAATTATAATATGTGCATTATTTTATATGTCACTAAAAAGGAAAAACTGCTGCCATTAAACAGTGACAAGCTTTTGATGGTAAGAAGTATCCCTACTTCCAAAATGCTATCATGTGAAAACAATCTGCTTCTTAGGATAAAAAAATTATGGCATTTCATGAAAAAGAAATAGATTTTTCAGAAAGGGGACAGATACTTAGGAAATGCTTCAAAATGAAGGGATATTTAAACTGTACCTTGAAAGATGCTGTAAAATTTTTCTTACTAGAGGATTTTATTTTCTTAGAGGAAAACAACATGAATATTCCTGGCAGAGAAAAAAGCCTTTATGAAATTATCACTGCCAATGAATGTACATGATATGTTTGGGAAATGGTACATAGTAGAATATTAGCAAACAACCTTTCCCTGGATCTGTAATTGCTATTATTTCATGACCTGATTCTCAAACACTATGTTGTAACACAGTAATAAAATACCAGAAGTGATGCTATTACTGATAAAGTAACATAGTTTACAAATTATATAATTTTAGGATAGAGTATGTTTTAAATTGGAATAAAGTCTACTTTGCATCTATGCTAATATCAATCTCAGTTTATTAAATAAAAAGGAAAGAAGAGGTGTAAAGCTACTACAATAAAGTAGAAATTGCCCATATCTCTAGGAAAGGAATATGACCTATGAATTATGTATCATACTATAAAGAAGAGCTGGGATTATTGATCTCTATTATTAATTTATATAACTTCATCAGATGTGAGACAACATTGTTTTAATATATTACCAAGAGAGAAAAATAAAATGCTGCCAATTATGTTCTAATTTCAGAGATAATAAAACTGGGAGAAAAATGTGTGTCTTAAATTTGAAGAAATGCTTTACTTTGTTCCTAGGGGCTACTCATGAAGAATTATAAATCAGAAGACAAGAATCAGAATCTACTTTGAACATGAAATGGATTATGACCTTAAGCCAGTCATTTTACAAAGCAAATAATTTGCAAAAGATCCTTTCCCTCCTAACACAATGTGATTAGTGAATAAATGACTGACTGAACACCTACCTACACATTATAATCTGCTATGATAACCTACCACCATAAGGTAATTACCCTGAATTGAGACCCCAGTTCAGGTTTTATTTCATAATAATAATGACATTTATTGGGCACTCACTCTGTGCCAGGAACTAGACACATAAATACTAGGGTAGATTGTATTTTCCAAAGGTAGCTGCACCATTACACATCCCATTACACATGTTCTTTTTACATTGTGACAGTGACACTCTACTGAGAGGCGGGTGTCCATATTCCCTCCTCTTGAACCCAGAAAGATCTAGGACCAATAGAATGTGGTGGGAGTAACACTTGTGTGCTCTGAGGCTAGGTTTAAAAGGACAGCATGGTTTTCTCCTGACTCTTTCAGGAAATGTGTACTTTGGGAGCTATGAAACTATACATAAAAAATCCACTTCCTTGAAACTGCCAGGCTAGAGAGATCACATGGGGAGACAGGGGGAGAGGGTGTGAGAGAGAAATACCCAAGAAGGCACAACTGTTTTAATCCCCAACTGGAGTCCAAGACAGGGAGGAGCAGAGCAAGCAGTCCCTGCTACATCCTGTTCAAATTCCGCTCCTGTTCAAAATCCTGTTCATATCCTATGGTTGTTTATGCCACTAAATTTTGGGGTGATTTGTAGTAACTGCAATATGCATGCTACATGATTTCATTATTTAACCCTCTCAGTGACTATTTCAGCTAGATAATAATATTATTCATTCTGCATGTGAGGAAAGTAAAACTGAGAGATTCGAATAACCTGCACAAGATCACATTATTAGGATATAATAAAGCCAGGATTAAAATTGATGTAGTCTGTTTCCCAAAATCTACATTCTTGTATCCTGTGCTAAAAATAAATTTTATGGAATTATTAGCCCACAAATTTGATCTTATTCAGTACTCAAAGGTTACATAACCCAAATCAGCCTTTAATAATTTATGATATTAAAAATGATTCTTAATAATTACTATCGATGGATTTTAAACAAGTGTAAGGGGCCACTAAAAATGGCTAAAAATAAAATTAATCTAATGCTAGGAAGCAGGTAAAAATTATTAGCAAATCCATTTTTTGAGTTTTAGTGAATATTCCTCTTAAGTGGAATATATTAATTTAATCTGAATTGAAGTAACCTCAATCTCTTACAAGCAGGAAAGTAGGTCTGTGAGAATGTGTTTTCCCAAGTATATGTGAAGTCTACATATTTACTGTTTGCAAGTTGTTTTTATAAATAGTTCAAATTTTGTTTTTACTTAATAGCTCTTTCATTTGTTTTACTGAGTATTATTTAGTGTACTCTGAGCTTTATAAACAGAGCAAAAGAATTTTCTTAAGCTAAGGTATAACTGACATAAATCACACAATTTTAGAGCAAAAAGAGATCTTAAAAATATTGTGTCATTCACTCACTAATATATTGCTCCATACATTCACCAATTTATTCAAAAAATATTTGTTGAGAGCCTACCATGTGCCAGGTATCAGGCTAACTTCTGGGATACAATAGTAAAGGACATAGGTAAGATTTCTGCCTTCAAGGAGGTCGCAGTCTAACAGTAATGAAAGATAATTAAGTTCATTCACTGTAGAATCCTAATTTAAATAAGCTAACACACTGAGACCTATAACCTGTAGATTCCTCCATCTTTTTTTTTTTTCTGGTTTTCTTCACTTCTCCCCACACACAGTTTAAATCCATGGTCCATTATGAAAATCACACACTTGCAAATACTTTCAATTCCTCTGCCCACTCTCCTTTTTTGGTACTCACTTGGCAACACCAAAGCACTAGTAAAATTCAGTTTGCCATTTACTCCATGCTATAGTCTGCATGTTTGTGCCCCCCCCCCCACAAAGCCCCAGATTAATATGTTGAAATCCTAATTCCCAAGATAATGCTAATATTATGTGGTGGGGCCTCTGGGACATGACTGGGTCATGAGGGTGGAGCCATCATCACTGGGATTAATGCCCTTATAAAAGAAACCCGAGAGAAGTAGCTTGCCTCCTTCTGCCATGTGAGGATACCCTCACCTCATCATGCTGGCACCCTGAGTGCAGACTTCCAGGCTTCAGAGCTGTAAGATGTACATTCTGTTGTCTATAAGCTACTCAAACTGTAGTATTTTGTTAGAGCAACCCAAATGGACTAAAACATCCATGTTTTAACCTACACAGCTGAATACATCTAGAAAAAAACTTAAAAACACACTAATCTCCATTAAAAATTTTAACCACTAATTCTAGGTCAGTTCTTATTACTTCCAGGCAGTTGTACTGAATTTCCTCAGGTCTTATCTTTCATACTCTCCTAGTTAAGAATTTCACATTTTCTCTCTCCATAGAATTTTAACCTCCTCCCCAAATCCTGATTCTCAGATAATAGCACTGCTAATTTTCCCACTTCTAAAAAAGAGGAATAATCAGGTAAGATATTTCCAAACTTTTAGAACCAACCATATTTATCAACCTACATGTATCTGTTTTCATATATTCTGCCTTCCTTCCTCTTATTATGAACAATTGCTCCTGCTCTTTTAGCAAGCCATCTAGTCCACCCACCAGTGCACTAAATCCCATCTTTAATTACTTAGGATAAGGCTCTAACAATGATCCTTTCTCTCTCACACATCATCAGCTTTTCCTCTCTACATGATCATTCCCTTAAGAACACAGATAGGTTGCCTTATCTCCCATCTTCAACAAAACATCCCTCACTCTCCAGTGAGCATTCTTTTTTGTTATTGTTTCTCTACACAGCAAAATTCCCCCCAAAAGAGCTGTCTGAACTATATCCAATTCCTTCCTTTCCATCTTTCTTGAGCCCACATCAGACTTCCAACCCCATCATTCCACTAAAAGTGCTCCCATAGAGGGCACAACACTGGCAAGCAGTTTCTGCCTTGCTAAATCTAGTGGTTAATAATCATTTGACTTCCAAGCAGCAACTG
Organism: Manis javanica; assembly: GCF_040802235.1. Lineage (NCBI taxonomy): Eukaryota > Metazoa > Chordata > Mammalia > Pholidota > Manidae > Manis > Manis javanica. The sequence continues at coordinate 187,890,182 of NC_133157.1, read as the reverse complement.
ACACTATCAATACTTCTTGGAATGCTTTCTTCAGTTGTTTTCTGGGAGATCACTTTCTTCCTGGTTTTCCTCCCACTTCACTGGTCAGTTATTCTCAATTTCTTTTGCTGGTTTTTCCTCATCCCCTTCTAATTGTGGGAGTATTCCAAGGCTTAATCCCGAGAGCCCCTTTTTCCTAGAAATAAATGCCATCAGCAGTCTTGCAGTTCCACAGCCTTACATGTCATACATATACTGATGACTTGCAAATTCATGCATTCAAACCAAATCATGCCAGTGAGTTCCACATTAGTAATGCAGTAGCTTACTTACCTAGCTTTCCTATCTTTCCTACTGGTAAGCAGGAAATTTCAAACTTCATATGTGCAAACTTGAATCCCTGAAACTCCTTTCCTCCCCCCACCCCCGAAAAAATCTGTCATAGTTTCCTTATGTTATTTAATGGTAACTCCCACCTTCCACTTCCTCAGACAAAAATCTCTGCAGTGATCCTTCACCCACTTCTCTCTTACTTTCACACCATACCTCTAACCTATCAGAAAATTTTGTTGGCTGTATTTTCAAAATAGCCAAAATCTGTCTGCCTCTCTTCACCCCCACTACTACCCACTTGGTACAAGCAAACATCATCTCTCATTAGGCATTGGATTAGCCTCCTAACTCTTCTCCTTGCACCCATCTTTGCTCCTATTAATTCTATTTCCAACATAGCATCAAGAATTACCCTCAAAAGGTAAATTAGATCAAGTGATTTCATTATTCAAAACTTCCCAATGGCTCCTCATCTTACTGGGAGAAAAAGCCTAAATTTGTGCACTGACTTAATAAGCCCTACATGATCTGGCCTTCCACTACCCCTTTGACCTCGAGTAATTTGTCTGGGTTTTTGTTTTATCTTTTTAACTGTTATAGTCTTTGGCACACGGAGCAGTGCCTGTAATTTAAATATTAAGTGAATAAATTAACATACCAAGTCTGGTCATTTCACACTTTTCTATGCTATGGAGCCTCTTTCCTTATGGAATCCCCAAATATAAAACTGGTTAAGAGAAAAGTTTGGTTGAAACAAGTGGAAAACTCAGATGCTCAACCTTATAGATATGCCCTTGTACCCTCTTAAGCTGTTCCCAAAACGTTACCACAGATACCTGGTGTTTCATTGAGCAAAGTTTTTAGAACAACAAATTAGTCTATTTTCCTCATTTCTAAGAGGAAATTGAAGCCCAGAAAATTTACTAACCTTAAGATTACAGTGGGGTCACTAGCAGAGCCAAGAATAGAACCTGATGTGTGTATTTTTCAATCCATCACTTTTTCTATTATACCACACTGCCTTTCTATAAAAAAAGAATAATCAATAAACCTATCCACTCCTCTAACTCCTCAATAGAGTGTTTCTTTTTTTTCTTTCTCTCTTTCTCTCTCTTTTTTTGCATTCCAAATACCATGTATTTAACTTTACCAAACACATCCGAATACATAAAATTGAAATAGTAGTTATCTATTTCTTGGAAAAAGAAAGTATATTCTAAACCTTAAATTTATAGTTGAAATTCAAGTATAGTATTAACCATTAATTAAACATCCTCTGCATATACAGTGTTTCACAAAATCTTTAAATTGCTTGTTGGCTCTAACTATATAAGTAACTATCAGAACTTGAAGTACAGACTATTTAAACTAAGTTAAAATAATCATTTCAGCATTGTTCATAATAGGAATTGTTTGGGACACTTTATGTCAAATACATATTATCAGGAAGTTTTTACAAAACATCTGACAGGTCAAATAAATAAACTATATCACTAAGACTGAAAAACAAATTTTGGAAGAGTATTTTTTGTATGGCATTATTGTTGTTAAAATATATACACTAACCCATTTAATCTTCAAAACAACCATATGTAGATGTTATTATTATAACATATTTAGAAATGTGGTAAATAAGATACAAATAAATTAAAAACAAAACAAAAATGCCTAAGGAACTGAGGTTTTTTAATCCAGAGTACACTCCTAAACCAGCTACTCACTGCTTTAGAAAAGTAATTTCACTGAGTTAATAAAAAAAAGTAAAGGAAAGAAAAGAGAAGACAAGAAAAAATATATATATAACAAATTTGTCAAAATGCAAAATGTTTCAATATTCAACTTAAAAAATTAATTTCAAAAATTTCTCAAATTGATTAATAAATTTATAATTTTATTAAGGAAAGGAATCTTTGAATGTGTTCCCCTCAATGCCAAGCAATACCTGACAAAAAGTACTCCACAGAACTTGTTCCTACTGACACAATGCTTATATTCCACTGTGTAAAATGACCACCTATCCCCATACCATACTTGTCTTGTTCACCTGGGAAATTACATTAGGCCTTCACAACCCAATGCACATAGCAACTTCTCTGTAAAGTTCTCCCTGATGAGTCAAGGTAGACTATCTCTACGTTCTCTGAATTACATCTATGTGTTGTATTTAACTACTTTCACATCTATCATATTGTATTGCTCGTTTGCTTACATGATTATCTCCCAAGGGTCAATGTTATATTCATCTTAACACAAAGCACTTAGCACAGCATCAAGCATACAATAAGCATGCAATATTTTTTTTGCTTTCCTAGATTAAACTGTATTAAACAGAATTTGAAAGTGGGGTTTGAGAGAATGTTGGTATTACAATGTTCTGTTTCGCTAATGGTTAAACAGAATTGATTATCATTCAGCATCATTGTATGTTCTGTCAGTTAAACTAGATTCTTATCATATATGAAACCTAATAGTTATTTATCTTTAATAACTGTTTACATCATTGATTAATTCTAATTTTCCTTTCTCTTCTAATCTTTCCTAGGGATTTACAATTTAAATATTAATCATTTGATTTAGGTCTTCACTCTTACAAATATTTTCAAAATCATATCTATAGAATTTTTAACTATTAGAAACCATTACAGAATAGAATAAAATCTAGTAACCTTATATAAAAAAAATAAAATGTAAGTATAGTTTCCTATATCAATATATTTTTATAATAAGATAATAGTGAATTTTAATGGCTGTAACAGCTATAATTCATAGAACTAAAAAGATGTTATACTTTTTGCAGAACAGATTTAAGTTTTTCAACAGCTAATGCAGTCAAGGCAATTATTAAGAAATAACACGTAAGTTCAAACATACAAGGTGACATATATACTTCAATTATTTACTTAATATAACTAAAATGTCTGATGTGAAATGTAGAAATTCACATCTTAATTTAAAATTTTAATATAATAACACATCTCTTTTCTCCGTAGTTCTCAAGGTAGCCTAACATTAAACAGAAAACACCTACACTAGCCCTTCTAATATTCAAGAATTAGAAGTGATTAGTTAATGCAGCTTGTCTCTCAATAGATGGTTTATACAAAATAGAAGAAAAAAAATTACCCAGCTAAACCCTGCCTGAATTCTACACTCACAAAATCATGAGAAAGGACTTCTGGCTTACTGACATCAAGTGTGAACTAGTTTTCTTCACAAAACCAAGTGCAAGTCTGGATGAAATTGTCAAAAACAATAGTTGAATGACTGTGGAAATCAAACAAAGGCACATAAAATCTGAGAAAAACTGATAGAGGTTCAAATAATAACAACAGAAGTCTGTTGTTACCTTCTTTCCTGCATTGCTCCCATAGGCCCCTTCTGCTACAGTAAATATAAAAGAAGGGATTTACAGAAAGGATCAATAGTTTTCGCAATGTGGGGCTGGCTGGGAAAACCAGCAGCTCTGCTACCAGCACCTTTGCTATATGATTTCAGGAGGGGGTGGTAAAGACCCCTGCCTTTATCAGCTAAAAGTGGCAAACTCAGTAGTAAACAAAAAGAAAAACTTTACTTGTGTATATCCTACTTGGGAATCATTACTAGCCTAAGATTGCAGATAGGGAAAATGGCAGACTAGCCAGAAACTCAATAGGGAAGCCTTAGAAATGACAGCCACAGAAAAAGCTGGATAAACTCTTGACACGTATCTGACTGACTAGGAAACTATGTTCAGGGGAGATCCCAAGAGAGCCTAGTAGAAAGCAAAACCCAAGGGTGACTTGAGAACTGGCTGAACTTTCAGTGTCCTCACACTATACACAAATTGACTGACAGAGAGTAGAAGCCTTGTAAGTTCAAAATACTTGAGCACAACTTCTGCCCATTCTTTGGCCAACATTTAGGCTATGCAGACAGAGGAATGACCCATAGAAAGGTGGAGATATGTATATATGAATAAAAACAAACTGAACTGAGACAACAGTGGACATATACTACAGGGGGGACAGATTCCACACTTTAAGTCCAGGGAAGTTACAGAAAAGAGGGAAGGAAAGAGAAAAGAAAAGAAAGACAAGGCAATCCTCAGGAAAATAAATAAGAAGTGCGATTATAATACATCATCTAAAACCTCCAGTTTTTAACCAAAAATTATAAGACATGCAAGGAAAGAAGAAAATGTGACCAATAACCAGGTAAAGAAGCAGTCAAACAAACTAACTCTGGGTGAACCAAATGGTTGATTTGGCAGTTATTATAAAGATTTTAAAGCAGTTTTGGTAAATATGTTCAAAAATGAAATAACCATGTCAAAGAATTACAGGAAATTATGAGCAATGTCTCAATAAATGAGATTCTCAGTGGAGAAATAAAACTATAAAAGGAAACAAATTAAAATTCTAGGGTTGAAAAATACAATAGCCAAAATAAAATATTCATTACATGAACTCAACAGCAGATTTGAGATGGCAGATGAAACAATCAGCACACCCTACCAGACAGCAACAGAAACTATCCACTCTGATGAACAGAGAGAAAAAATTCTGAAAAAAAAAAAGAAAGAAAGAAAGAAAAAGAAAAGAACCTCAGATACATGTAGGAAAATATCAAGCACATTAAAATACATGTAATGGGACTCCTGGGAGAAAAAGGAGGCAGAAAAAATAATTGAAGAAATATTCCCCAAACTTAAGGAAAAACATTAATCTACAGATCCACAAATCTTAATGATTCCCAAATAGGATATACACAAGAAACCTAAGCCTAGACACTAACAGTCAAACTGCTGAAATCCAAAGACAAAGAGAATATACTGAAAACAGCAAGAGATCAAACTCTTATCTCTAGAAAAACAATGGAATGACATATACCAAGTGCTGAAAGGGGACATGGGGGTGGGGAATCCAACCAAGAATTCTACATCCAAAGAAATTATCCTCCAAATATGAAGATGAAGTTTAAAAATTTCCCAGATTAAAAAAAGAAAACAGGGGCGGAGCCAAGATGGCGGCGTGAGTAGAGCAGTGGAAATCTCCTCCCAAAAACACATAGAGCTATGAAAATATAACAAAGAAAAATCTTCCTAAAATAGAGACCACAGGACACAGGACAACATCCAGACCACATCCACACCTGCAAGAACCCAGCACCTTGTGAAGGGGGTAAGATACAAGCCCCAGCCCGGCGGGACCCGAGCGCCCCTCCCCCCAGCTCCCGGCGGGTGGAGAGAAACCGGAGCGGTTTTTTTTTTTTTTTTTTTTTTTTTTTTTTTGGCGAGCGCTTTTTGGAAGCCTTAGAGGGACGGGCCCCCGTTTCTGGGGAGGCAGGGTGGCGGGACCGGTGAGGAGGTGCCTGGGAACGGCGCCGGAGGACAAAGAATATCCCGCGTTTCTCCCTGCGAGACCTGGGGGCGGGTGCCTGAGACCAGTGCCTGAGGACGGAGGAGGTTGCGCGTTTTTCCCCTTTTTTTTTTTTTTCTCTTTTTGGCGAGTGCTTTTTGGAAGCCTTGAAGGGACGGGGACCCCAGTGCTAGGGAGGCACGGTGGCGGGACTGGTGAGCGGGTGGCTGGGACCGGCGCCTGAGGACAAAGAATATCCCCCGTTTTTCCCTGCGGGACCGGTGGGCGGGTGCCTGAGACCGGCACTTGAGGACAGAGGAAATCGCGCGTTTTTCCCCTTTTTTTTTTCTCTTTTCTGCGAGTGCTTTTTGGAAGCCTAAAAGGGACAGGGACCCGGTGCGAGGGAGGCAGGGCGGCGGGACTGGTGAGCGGGTGCCTGGGACCGGCACCTGAGGACAAAGAATATCCCGCATTTTTCCCTGTGGGACCGGTGGGTGGGTGCCTGAGACCAGCACCTGAGGACGGAAGAAATCGCGCGTTTTTCCCCTTTTTTTTCTCTCTTTTTGCCGAGTGCTTTTTGGAAGCCTTGAAGGGACAGGGACCCCGGTGCTAGGGAGGCAGGGCGGCGGGACTGGTGAGCGGGTGCGTGGGACCAGTGCCTGAGGACAAAGAATATTGAGCGTTCCTTCCCTGCGGGACCGGTGGGTGGGTGCTTTTTGGAAGCCTTGAAAGGACAGGGACCCTGGTGCTAGGGAGACAGGGCAGCAGGACCAGTGAGCGGGTGCCTGGGACCGGCACCTGAGGACAAAAAAAAAAAAAAAAAAAATCGCTTGTTTTTTCCTTTTTTTTCCTTTTTTTTTTCTCTTTCTTTCTGTTCCCTCTCTCATTGTTGCTGCTGTTGTTTTGGTTTGGAGAGTGCTTTTTGGAAATCTTAAAGGGGCAGGACAGGTCACTTAGACCAGAAGCAGGGAATCTGGGGATCTCTGGGCACTCTAACCCCCTGGGCAGCAGGGAGCACAGAGGCCCCTTACGGAGATAAATAGTCTCCTGGCTGCTCCCCCTCCAACGGGGCTCCACCATTTTGGAGGAACAGCCCCAGCCAGGCCAAGCCCACAGCAACAGCGGAGATAAACCCCAAAGCAACTGGGCAGGAAGCAGAAGCCCTGTCTGCGCACAGCTGCCCAGCACAAGCCACTAGAGGTCGCTGTTCTCCCAGGAAAAGGCTACAAACCAACAAGAAGGGAAGCTCTTCCAGCGGTCACTTGTACCAGCTCTGCAAACTATCTCTATCACCATGAAAAGGCAAAACTACAGGCAGACAAAGATCACAGAAACAACACCTGAGAAGGAGACAGACCTAACTAGTCTTCCTGAAAAAGAATTCAAAATAAAAATCATGAACATGCTGACAGAGATGCAGAAAAAAATGCAAGAGCAATGGGATGAGATGCAGAGAAAAATGCAAGAGCAGTGGGATGAAGTCCGGAAGGAGATCACAGATGTCAGGAAAGAGATCACAGAAGTGAAACAATCCCTGGAAGGATTTATAAGCAGAATGGATAAGATGCAAGAGGCCATGGAAGGAATAGAAGCCAGAGAACAGGAACGTATAGAAGCTGACATAGAGAGAGATAAAAGGATCTCCAGGAATGAAACAACACTAAGAGAAATATGTGACCAATACAAAAGGAAAAACATTCGTATTATAGGGATACCAGAAGAGGAAGAAAGACGAAAAGGGATAGAAAGTGTCTTTGAAGAAATAATTGCTGAAAACTTCCCCAAACTGGGGGAGGAAATAATCGAACAGACCATGGAATTACACAGAACCCCCAACAGAAAGGATCCAAGGAGGACAACACCAAGACACATAATAATTAAAATGGCAAGGATCAAGGACAAGGAAAGAGTTTTAAAGGCAGCTAGAGAGAAAAAGGTCACCTATAAAGGAAAACCAATCAGGCTAACATCAGACTTCTCAACAGAAACCCTACAGGCCAGAAGAGAATGGCATGATATACTTAATGCAATGAAACAGAAGGGCCTTGAACCAAGGATACTGTATCCAGCACGACTATCATTTAAATATGATGGTGGGATCAAACAATTCCCAGACAAGCAAAAGCTGAGGGAATTTGCTTCCCACAAACCACCTCTACAGGGCATCCTACAGGGACTGCTCTAGATGGGAGCACCCCTAAAAAGAGCACAGAACAAAACACACAACATATGAAGAATGGAGGAGGAGGAATAAGAAGGGAGAGAAGAAAAGACTCTCCAGACAGTGTATATAACAGCTCAATAAGCGAGCTAAGTTAGGCAGTAAGATACTAAAGAAGCTAACCTTGAACCTTTGGTAACCACGAATCTAAAGCCTGCAATGGCAATAAGTACATATCTTTCAATAGTCACCCTAAATGTAAATGGACTTAATGCACCAATCAAAAGACATAGAGTAATAGAATGGATAAAAAAGCAAGACCCATCTATATGCTGCTTACAAGAAACTCACCTTAAACCCAAAGATAAGCATAGACTAAAAGTCAAGGGATGGAAAAACATATTTCAGGCAAACAACAGTGAGAAGAAAGCAGGGGTTGCAGTACTAATATCAGACAAAATAGACTTCAAAACAAAGAAAGTAACAAGAGATAAAGAAGGCCACTACATAATGATAAAGGGCTTAGTCCAACAAGAGGATATAACCATTCTAAATATATATGCACCCAATACAGGAGCACCAGCATATGTGAAGCAAATACTAACAGAACTAAGGAGGGAAATAGACTGCAATGCATTCATTGTAGGAGACTTCAACACACCACTCACCCCAAAGGATAGATCCACCGGGCAGAAAATAAGTAAAGACACACAGGCACTGAACAACACACTAGAACAGATGGACCTAATAGACATCTATAGAACTTTACATCCAAAAACAACAGGATATACATTCTTCTCAAGTGCACATGGAACATTCTCCAGAATAGACCACATACTAGCTCACAAAAAGAGCCTCAGTAAATTCCACAATATTGAAATTCTACCAACCAATTTTTCAGACCACAAAGGTATGAAAGTAGAAATAAATTCTACAAAGAAAACAAAAAGGCTCACAAACACATGGAGGCTTAACAACATGCTACTAAATAATCAATGGATCAATGAACAAATCAAAATAGAGATCAAGGAATATATAGAAACAAATGACAACAACAACACTAAGCCCCAACTTCTGCGGGATGCAGCGAAAGCAGTCTTAAGAGGAAAGTATATAGCAATCCAGGCACACTTGAAGAAGGAAGAACAATCCCAAATGAATAGTCTAACATCACAACTATTAAAACTGGAAAAAGAAGAACAAATGAGGCCTAAAGTCAGCAGAAGGAGGGACATAATAAAGATCAGAGAAGAAATAAACAAAATTGAGAAGAATAAAACAATAGCAAAAATCAACGAAACCAAGAGCTGGTTCTTTGAGAAAATAAACAAAATAGATAAGCCTCTAGCCCAACTTATTAAGAGAAAAAGAGAGTCAACACAAATCAACATAATCAGAAATGAGAATGGAAAAATCACGACAGACTCCACAGAAATACAAAGAATTATTAAAGACTACTATGAAAACCTATATGCCAACAAGCTGGAAAACCTAGAAGAAATGGACAACTTCCTAGAAAAATACAACCTCCCAAGACTGACCAAGGAAGAAACACAAAAGTTAAACAAACCAATTACAAGCAAAGAAATTGAAACAGTAATCAAAAAACTACCCAAGAACAAAACCCCGGGGCCGGACGGATTTACCTCGGAATTTTATCAGACACACAGAGAAGACATAATACCCATTCTCCTTAAAGTGTTCCAAAAATAGAAGAAGAGGGAATACTCCCAAACTCATTCTATGAAGCCAACATCACCCTAATACCAAAACCAGGCAAAGACCCCACCAAAAAAGAAAATTACAGACCAATATCCCTGATGAATGTAGATGCAAAAATACTCAATAAAATATTAGCAAACAGAATTCAACAGTATATCAAAAGGATCATACACCATGACCAAGTGGGGTTCATCCCAGGGATGCAAGGATGGTACAACATTCGAAAATCCATCAACATCATCCACCACATCAACAAAAAGAAAGACAAAAACCACATGATCATCTCCATAGATGCTGAAAAAGCATTTGACAAAATTCAACATCCATTCATGATAAAAACTCTCAGCAAAATGGGAATAGAGGGCAAGTACCTCAACATAATAAAGGCCATATATGATAAACCCACAGCCAGCATTATACTGAACAGCGAGAAGCTGAAAGCATTTCCACTGAGATCGGGAACCAGACAGTGATGCCCACTCTCCCCACTGTTATTTAACATAGTACTGGAGGTCCTAGCCACGGCAATCAGACAAAACAAAGAAATACAAGGAATCCAGATTGGTAAAGAAGAAGTTAAACTGTCACTATTTGCAGATGATATGATACTGTACATAAAAAACCCTAAAGACTCCACTCCAAAACTACTAGAACTGATATCGGAATACAGCAAAGTTGCAGGATACAAAATCAACACACAGAAATCTGTAGCTTTCCTATACACTAACAACGAATCAATAGAAAGAGAAATCAGGAAAACAATTCCATTCACCATTGCATCAAAAAGAATAAAATACCTAGGAATAAACCTAACCAAGGAAGTGAAAGACTTATACTCTGAAAACTACAAGTCACTCTTAAGAGAAATTAAAGGGGACACTAATAAATGGAAACTCATCCCATGCTCATGGCTAGGAAGAATTAATATCATCAAAATGGCCATCCTGCCGAAAGCAATATACAAATTTGATGCAATCCCTCTCAAATTACCAGCAACATTCTTCAATGAATTGGAACAAATAATTCAAAAATTCATATGGAAACACCAAAGACCCCGAATAGCCAAAGCAATCCTAAAAAAGAAGAATAAAGTAGGGGGGATCTCACTCCCCAACTTCAAGCTCTACTACAAAGCCATAGTAATCAAGACAATTTGGTACTGGCACAAGAACAGAGCCACAGACCAGTGGAACAGATTAGAGACCCCAGAAATTAACCCAAACATATATGGTCAATTAATATTTGATAAAGGAGCCATGGACATACAATGGCAAAATGACAGTCTCTTCAACAGATGGTGCTGGCAAAACTGGACAGCTACATGTAGGAGAATGAAACTGGACCATTGTCTAACCCCATATACAAAGGTAAACTCAAAATGGATCAAAGACCTGAATGTAAGTCACGAAACCATTAAACTCTTGGAAAAAAACATAGGCAAAAACCTCTTAGATATAAACATGAGTGATCTCTTCTTGAACATATCTCCCCGGGCAAGGAAAACAACAGCAAAAATGAGCAAGTGGGACTACATTAAGCTGAAAAGCTTCTGTACAGCGAAAGACACCATCAATAGAACAAAAAGGAACCCTACAGTATGGGAGAATATATTTGAAAATGACAGATCTGATAAAGGCTTGACGTCCAGAATATATAAAGAGCTCACACGCCTCAACAAACAAAAAACAAATAACCCAATTAAAAAATGGGCAGAGGAACTGAACAGACAGTTCTCCAAAAAAGAAATACAGATGGCCAAGAGACACATGAAAAGATGCTCCACATCACTAATTATCAGAGAAATGCAAATTAAAACTACAATGAGGTATCACCTCACACCAGTAAGGATAGCTGCCATCCAAAAGACAAACAACAACAAATGTTGGCGAGGCTGTGGAGAAAGGGGAACCCTCCTACACTGCTGGTGGGAATGTAAATTAGTTCAACCATTGTGGAAAGCAGTATGGAGGTGCATCAAAATGCTCAAAACAGACCTACCATTTGACCCAGGAATTCCACTCCTAGGAATTTACCCTAAGAACGCAGCAATCAAGTTTGAGAAAGACAGATGCACTCCTATGTTTATCGCAGCACTATTTACAATAGCCAAGAATTGGAAGCAACCTAAATGTCCATCTGTAGATGAATGGATAAAGAAGATGTGGTACATATACACAATGGAATACTACTCAGCCATAAGAAGTGGAAAAATCCAACCATTTGCAGCAACATGGATGGAGCTGGAGAGTATTATGCTCAGTGAAATAAGCCAAGCGGAGAAAGAGAAATACCAAATGATTTCACTCATCTGAGGAGTATAGGAACAAAGGAAAAACTGAAGGAACAAAACAGCAGCAGAATTACAGAACCCAAAAATGGACTAACAGGTACCAAAGGGAAAGGAACTGGGGAGGATGGGTGGGCAGGGAGGGATAAGGGGGGGGAAGAAGAAGGGGGGTATTAAGATTAGCATGCATGAGGGGGAGGGAGAAAGGGGAGGGTGGGCTGCACAACACAGAGAGGACAAGTAGTGACTCTACCACATTTTGCTAAGCTGATGGACAGTAACCGTAATGTGGTTGTTAGGGGGGACCTGATATAGGGGAGAGCATAGTAAACATAGTATTCTTCAGGTAAGTGTAGATTAAAAATTTAAAAAAAAAAAAAGAAAGAAAGAAAGAAAAGGGGGATTACTCCTTAACAGGATAAAACTATTGGTAAATCAAAGATCAATGCATGCTTTAAATATCCTTAATGTTGATCACTTAAAGGGTGTCAGATGATCAGCTATGGAGGTACTCTTTTCTGATAATATTCCTTTCTCTTAATTAAAAAAAAAAAAAAAAAGCAGTTACTGTGTGCTGACCTCCAATGAGTTCACAGTGGTATAGAGGGCATGTCAAAGTGTGGGCAAAGGGTCTGTTTGTTTCTACGCAGAAGATCAAGGCCTAGCTTGGATACCCAGAAAATGAACTAAGATACGATATGAGGAGGAGCTTCCGGCATCAGCACTCTCTGGAGGACTCGTGCCGGGGGATGATCATCAAAAAGCCTCCACAGGGATCCGGACGATGCTGCGGTTGTGGCTGCATCCAGCCCACCGTCTCCTGGACTTGCCATAAGAAGGAGGAGGGAGATGTCTAGGCTGGCATGTGCATACAGTGAGACAACGAATTTGACTGGATCTGTACTGTTGGAACTCAACCAGGAGTTGGGAGGGGTGCAAGTTGTAGCACCCCAAAATCTCATGACTATAGACTATCTATGGTTAAAAGAACATATGGGATGTGAACAGATCCCAGAAATGGGCTGCTTTAATTTGTCTGATGGTTCAAGTACAGTTGGACAATATCCATCATATCATAGATAAATTTTCACAAATGCCTAGGGTGCCTAAATGGTTTTCTTGGCTTCACTGGAGATGGCTGGCAATTATAGATTTGCTTTGTTTATGTCACCGTATTCCTATTATGTTAATATGTGTGTGCAAATTAGTTAGTAGTTTAAAACCTATACATACTTAAGGTACTATACAAGAAGATATGTCAAAGAAATAATCAATCCTCCCAAGTTTCCTTCATATGCTACATCTATAGCTTTTCTTCTTCCTTCCTAATTACAAACCTTAAATAGAATTCGTGCCTCATATAGAATTTACCGAGTATCATAATTCCTCCAGGTGGTAAAGATACCTCGAGACAAGTGCTGGGCATAGAAGCCACAGGGCATAAATCTGCAAAGAAGTAAAAAGCTAACCTTTGCAAACAATATGGCTTCTCTCTCACTTACCAACTTTACATTTCCCTGTATGGCCCCGGAAGATGACTGGTTAGCCAGAGACGGGTAAGATTCCTCAAGGGAGGAACAACCTAAGACAGGCACAGTCGCAGGGGGGCCATCAGGTGAGAATTTGGGGATCAACAGAGGTGAGGCTCAGAACCTCACCCCCCCTGCTTTGAGAGAAATCTTCTGCATCCGTGGATGTCTTGCTGCCCTTGTCTAGCCTGGATTAATACTTAGTCCATAGGCACACACCTGATCATCTGATCATCTATATTTGCCTTCTTACAGCACTAAACTATGTTTTCTACCTTTATCTTGCATCTACCTACCACTTCAGCATTTTATTAAAAATAAAAATAATAATAATAATAGGAGAAATGTGGGATCAACATATAAATCAAGTACAAAAATCAAATGAATATTCATATTTGACCTGATGGTTTATAGGTCATATTGCATGATCAAAACCGAAAGTTTCTGTGATGACTGCCCTTGTACTGTTCACCATGTAAGAATTTATTCACTCTGTAAGAATTCGTTCACCATGTAAGAACTTGTTCGTTATGCTTCAGAAGATTGGAGACTGACGAGAATTAGGCTTGAGATGGATTAATGATTGTACATTGAGCATTGACCCCCCTATACTGAATTTTATTGTTGTTAACAACCATTTGATCAATAAATGAGAGATGCCCTCTCAAAAAAAAAAAAAAAAAAAAAAAAGAAAACAAAGCAACAAAATGGAGACATTTGGCTTTTACATCCAAGCTTAGTGGCTAGAACAGATTCCTTCAATTTGTAGAATCAAATGAATAAAGAGGTATAATTTATTGTCACTTAATATTTCTTTGGAAAAATGCATTGAAAATTCAAATTAGAAGCACATATTTCCTGTTTCATCATCAAAATTTGGAGTTGTCCCCTTCTATTATCTCAAGAAAAGGATATAAGACACAAATTCTGTTAATCAAACCATGGGTATCCCTAATTACAAAGCAAAGGTCAGTCCCATGGGAAATAAATTTTCCTTTAAGAAATTCCCAAAGTGAACTAAAGTGACCTATACAGTCACCCATAAGAATAAAATTTAAAACTCAATATGCTGACTCTTTCAACATTGCATGTGAATACACACACACTTCCAAATATGTGCACTGTTTGGTAAAATATAATCATACCTAAAATGCATTTGGTTTAAAGAAACTGCAAAGTATTTAATTCATACCCATCTATTCTTAGTCCAGAATTTTAACACCCTTTTACTCTCTTTTGCCTAATCTCTTTTTTTGATGTTCATCTTACACATAGTGTAATGTTATAATCTTAGTCATTCATTAAAGTTCATGGTTTTCATAGATGCTACTATTTTATTCAACAGTTCATTCCACAGATTAATTAACGTGATGATATATTTCAATATTGGAACAAAAGGTATGAGCATTTTAGATCCCTATAAAATTAAATATTTATATTTCATTAGGTCCTTTGTTAAAAGAATTAACATAAGTCTTGTTCTGTAGGAGTCCTTGCTTGAACTTTTAGTATGTCAGGCTCACTTTATTTGCTCCTGAATAAAGAGTTCTTAAGCTAAACCCTACAAAAAAAGGCAGATAAGCAGTTCCTCGGAAAAATGGGGTTATATATGTCAATAACTTGGGCTTCCCTTCTGCTGTGAAACGTACCTCCCCATACTCCAAACGTTTCCTCAAAAAGCCCTTCTCATGAATATATCCTAGAAAGGAAAACAGAGAGCATCCAGAACAAGCTAACAAAAACAAAAGCCCATCCCATGTGCAATTTTCTTGGATGTGTTAACTTGCATAAGTGCAGTCAAATTGATAGCACAAGTTCTTAACTGTGTTCCACAAAGCTGCAATTCTAGTGTGATTCAATATGCTTTCATATATCGCTTCATACTCTGGTACTGTAGATTATGACATTTAATATATTTTAGTTGAATGAATTAAAGAATGAATAAACGAATGAATGAATGAATGAATCTACTATATCTTTCTTGAAATACTGAATTAGTCTTAGACCCAACTTTTTGGTTATTTCAATGCTTTTCTAACTCAAATACAATTGGCTTATACAGAAATTGTAACACCATTAAGGTATTTGCTTTGATATGCCTCTTTATCAAATAATCTTTACAAAACTTTGTATTTGTCTATCTACTAAACAAATTTCATCATTAACATTTTTAACTGTGCTAAATATCAACATCTAGGCATCATCTACTGAATTCTAATTTAACTGAACTTCACTTTAAGTCAAAAGTTTACATTTTCTATATTCCAAACTAACTTCAGTGACTAGTCTACAATTTAATTTTTGCTTTTAATTTTTCATTCAAATAGCTAAGCACCCTCTCAAATACCCCACAAA
Source organism: Manis javanica (assembly GCF_040802235.1). Classification (NCBI taxonomy): domain Eukaryota; kingdom Metazoa; phylum Chordata; class Mammalia; order Pholidota; family Manidae; genus Manis; species Manis javanica. The sequence goes on along the minus strand of NC_133157.1, from coordinate 187,874,480 downwards.
ATTGAAATCTGTAAAATTTTTTTCTTTGATACCTTGGGTACTAAGTTAAAAACAATCCTTTTTCTTTATGCAAATGGTTAACATAGTGTTTCATCCATAAAAATGAAATATTTTGTCAAAGAAAGGAATTCCCACTTTAAACATTTTATATGCTGCAGTTTATCAAGAAACAAAAAATTCTCCTTTATTCCCATTTGTAAACATACCTTCTGGCTACACACTTTACAAATTAACTTTGAGTTAGTTTACCTTCTTAATTTGCTCACATTTATGTTGTATTACTTCAAGACTGAAATCAGCTTATAATGTGTATTTGCAACTTAACTTCTCATCTGATGAAAAGTATTCTGTTTTTGGAAAAGGCAAGATGAGGTAATTTCATAATGTTCCCTAATAAACCAACAGTGTATTAATTTTATCCATGTTAACTTTGATGCGATGAGTTAGTGTTATTCCCTAGTGGGGCTCTAAGATTCATGTTACAATTGGAATATTTATTTAGCAAAATATTATTTTACCATTAGATGGAATGAAAATATAAGAAAGTAATCTTTGACTTTTAAAAAATCTTACTTGTAAAAGTCTTAGTAATAAAATAGCTAACTGAAAATTTCAAAAATATTCCCATCATTACAACTTGGTCTACAAATTTTTCAGTCTTGGTTCAAAATTCCTTACATGTTTAATTGGTCTCAAATACCATAAATTAGTATTTCCTCAAATTTCTAATGTATATTGTCTATGTCAGCCTATTTTCTTTATAAACATAGGCAATAGATTAAATATTTAAACTTTCACGAAACTTGAGATGATGCAAGGGTATAAATTTTACTTTGATACACCAAAACTCAGACATAAATAAAGCTGACTTCTTTAGGGATTATTTTTAATACTTTAAGACCCCTGCTTCTACCTGGAGGCTTGCAGTCTACCTCCCCTTTTTCCTATTACTGGTCAGTTGTCCAAAGTGCCCCACCTTCATTCATACTTCCATTCACTGTATCCCAAAAATTAGCAAAAGAAGGCAGGAAGCTCTGCTACTTTTAAGAGTCTAATAACTCATCAAGCATTTCACAATTTACAGCTTATGAGACTGCCATACACACATATTCTTGCTTTTATTAGCCTAGTCTCTCCAGATTTTACAAACAAAAGACATCTGCAATGACCAACATGACTATGCAATTAGTGAAATAAAATGTTGCATTATAATATTAAGATTAAAATATATCAAATAAAAATTATAGTTTTTTCATGTCTTTTTAATTTGATATATATTAATATAGTATTAACATTCCCAAATAGGAACATAAAATGAATCTCTACTCACATCTTCCTTTATGTTACTCAGTAAATTTGGTAGCTTTCTTCATATAGGCCCCCCTCATTTCTTATTAGTTATTTTTAAATCTCACTTTATGTTTTTGATTCAGAATAGGAAATGTCTTTCATTTAAACTTTCTGATTATTTTTAGTACAGTATAAAGTGATTCTATATTAATTCCATATCTAGGAGCCTTCTTGATTCCTTTATTGATTCCTGTCGATTCTTCAAACTGTAATTTGATAATTCATAATTCACTCCTGATAATTCATCAAATGGTGACAGAAAATTGTGTGGGGCAAGGGCTAGTCCAAGGGATTCATATTAAATACTCACCTATCTGGTGTTTTGGCATACACCAAAATAAATTACAGAAAGATTAAGTTAAAATTAAAGGTTAAAGTTAAAAGTAAAAAGTTAAAGGTTAAAAATAATGTTAGAATAAAAACATAAGAAAATATACAGTTGAATATTTAACTGATTTGGGAATCAGTAAAGAGCTTCTAAGGATAAAAGGAAATAGAAAAAAATCAAGAAAAATGCAAAGACTTTGCTATATTAAATTCAGTATTTCCAAATGACCAAAGAAAATTAGTAGATAAACACCAAAATGGGAAATACAGTTGGAATGGGTGACAGTTAAGTGGGTAAAATCCTAACCATATAAAAAGTTCTCCCAAATCAATAAAAGAAAAACTAATTAATACCCAATATTATGGGTAGTAATGCACAGAAGAAATAAAAAGAATAAACAGTTGATTCACAGAAGATATCAAACACCAACATACAAAACACTCAGCTTCATGGTCAAATTCAAGTTAAGAAGACAAGAGACAGCATTTTTTTGTGGTGCATTCAATGCAAAGACCTAGCTCATGGAGACTGAAAGCTGGAGCACATCTCACAGGAGGACAAGAGCATTATAAACCTTCTGGAAAGCAGGTTGGTAATCTGAATTAAAAGCTTTAAAGAATCAAAGCACAAATATGTATTTGTGGAATACTCAATAAATATAAGCAAAAAAATCATATATAAAGATAAACATTATAATATTATTTATATTGGCAACTGGAAGCAACTACAATGTCCCTGAAGAAAGGAACTTCAGTTTATGGTACATCCTTCTGATAGAATGTAAGTGCAGCCCCTTAAAACATATTTCTGAAGAATGGCTAAGGGCTTGGGAAAAAGCTCATGATATGATGTCAATTGAAAAAAATTAGAATACAAGATTATACATAGTATGATACTAATTGTATAAACATATAAAATATACGTGCATAGGAAAAAGGTAAGAAAATACAACAAAATGTTACTAATGGTTATATATGGGGATATTTGAGGGAAAGGATTATGAATAGTTTGTATTTCATTCTTTACACTTTGAGGAACTTTTCAGATGTTTGTTAGTAAACATATTATTACTTTTAAAAGGAAACACAAAAAATAGATATTATTTTTACATCTATACCTAATAGATATTCTTTAAATATGCCATCAAGTGATGCAAGAAGATTTTCAGAAACAAAGCAAAAACAATTTTAGATAAATAGACTTTTCTTCTACATGAACAACAGAATATATTGACTTTTTAAAACTTGAAATTTTCTTCATTTAATCAGTACCACTAAAAAAAAAACTTTAAAAATAAATCTAACTATTAAATGTTTACTCGGAAGTACAACCTAAAAAGAAAATCCTTATCTAATCAACTACAGGGAAAAGTGTAATTAGAATATAGTGCTTACCTTTTTCACTTACACTCTCACTTTCAATCTCAACATCATCACAACTTGTATATTCAGGTGTGGAAGCTAATTCCTCCTCTGAACTGCTCAATGAAACCTGGCGCATTTTACCTCCTTTCTTTGATTTATGAGGCTTTGGTGGTGGAGGTCTCACTGACTCTGACTGGTCAGAACTGAGAGAATCATTCCTTAACATTGTCTCCATTTTTTCCCTTTTTGTTTTCCTTACAGCTGAGCTAGGATCTAAGTGGTGTTGTTTCCTTAGTGAGTCAGTTCGCCTCATGTCTGGTCTATCAATGGGTATTGGACTCCTCCGCGGGGTAGGAGGACTATGGTTTGTGGTCCTTTGTGGATAAGAACTTGGTCCCTGAGCCTCTCGAGTTCTTTCCATTGAATAAGATCTCTGATTTTCCATGGCAGCTCTACGTTCAGATATAGATCTCTGCCTTGATGGTCGTTCCATCCTTAGCGTAGAATTCCTGGAATCTTCCATTTCAGCATTTGCCAAAGAAACATCACTATGCCTTCTCTCATGCCTTGCTCGGGACACTTCAGCATGAATCCGCATTTGTTCTTCATAGGGCTGTGGCTTTACTGGATAGCGGGCCAAATTTGGATCACTCCGGTAGCGTGCCTGGTATTCCTCCTCTCTCCTTTGTCTTTCATATTCATCTCTGCTATCCACATCCTCATCATCTACAATATATTCTTTGGAATGCCTATGACTTCTCCTGTTGGAGTCCCTATAATTCATATGGTCAGACTCTTCATAAAACTGAGGCTCATGTTGAGACCTCCTATCAGCATAATCTGATGGAGATCTAGGCATTGTACTATCTGAAGCAGCATACTGTGAATATTCCTCTCTTTCTTCCCTTTGGTCGTATCTTCTATTCTGATCTCTGGACACTGATGGACTTCTTTTCCTACATAATCAAAAACAAAAACAAAAAAAGAATGATGAGAACAACAACATTTAAACAATTTTACATTTTATTGATTCACTAGCAGGTTGACAGGTAAATTTAAATAGTTGTGCTACTTTTTTAAAATGTAATTTTTAAGTTGTGCCGTAACAAAAGTTTTACTAATACATTTTATTCCATTCAAATAGGAAATTTAAAAGGTATTTTGATATGGTTATTAAATGCCTGACATACTACATATAAAATATAGTTATGCCCTGAAATTAGATTATGGACATCAAATTCTGCTGCTGCAAAAATAGATTTTATTCTAATTTCCTTGCTTGGCTCAATACATGTCAGTTTTTACCAACTATTATAGAGAAGCTTAGAAAAATTCCACCTTCTGTACTCTTTATTCCTAACTTGTTGATGTGAAAATTACTACAAAACATAATGAAGCCAAACCAACTTGCTCAAGAGTTGAGTACTTTCTAATACTACGTGTTGGTTCTCAAAAATCACTTTTCATTCATCGGCTATCGAGATCACTCCTAGTACTGGTTCAACTAATCTTCACCTTAACATTGTATCTCCAACCCTCCTTTATTGCTCTAACTTGAGATAACCAATTTAAATAAATACCAACAATAATTCATTGCAAAAAGAAATGACTGCTACTTTTATTCCATCTTCGTTAAGATTAGGCCAACTTGATGACATGTCTCCTCTGTCTTCATACCTGACCCCTCATATTTACATACAGCCTCAGAAGAATAGATTGTATTAAGTTTTCAACCTGCCCCTCTAACACTGGTATAATGTGGTGGACCTTGCAATCACACATAGTACCCTGCCAACAAAATATTCACTGTCCTCTTCTCGGTCACAAACTCAGATAATGTCAACTACTATACATGAGAAGCAATGAGACTGTAATCCTCAAGATGACAGAAAAGGTTTAGAATAAATGTTAGGGGACTTTGCCAGGATATATGAACAGATAATAAAAAAAGTAGGGTCAGCTGAAGTTAAAGATGATGAGGATTAGACAGTTCAGTTGTGAATTTGTTAGACAACAGTTTTTTGGCCCAAAAGCAGGAGCAGAGAAAGGATACATGTGGGATGACCCAACCCAACAACCCTGTCATTCGCTTCTATCTCCCGTGTCACTGAATCCGTTTACCCCGTGTCTGGAATACAATCTGCCAATGTACCAATTAGAGTTAATTAACGAAAACAGAAGTCACTCTAGGTTTTCCAGGAGTAAGGGTTTTAATAAAGGAATCAGAAGCTACAAAACTGTTGAAACCAGCTAAGGAATGAAGGCCAGAGGCATTAATGCTGCCTTTCTTAGCCTGAATAACCAAAGACCAGGGTTCTCAAATTTGTCATTAGGAAGCTGCTATGAATCTCAAGTCTTTGAGAATTTGTCCCCAATTATCCACTGCCTAGAGTATTAGGGTGGTCAGTTATCAGCACCTTGCCAAGGAGCCACTAAGACTCACATTGCCCATCTGTCTGCCAATAAGTGTTGCTTGACAATGATGGCTTCTGTAACTTTCTACCTTTCAAATCTCACACAAACATTGCTAGGCTAACCTAGAACCAGAAAGGAAAAAGTATTGCAGTAAATGAAGGAATTGGTCTATTCCCCTGTTTTACGACTAAGCAATTGGATAAAAATTTTTTTACCTTTACATTCCTACATTTACATATAAACCATCTAGGATTTAATTATGAATCTTTTAGTTTACAATTGTTACATAAAACCAGACTCCTACATTTTAAAACATACAATCAAAACCAGAGCACTCAAAATAAATTTCACAGTATTGGCCTAGATAACATCCTATATATGTGTGTCTGTTATGCATAATTCATTTCATTATTTTTATGCATACGACTTAAAAAGTTACTCTAGCATGGTAGCAAATTATCATGAAATGAGCAACTAGGATTAAGGGATCTGGGTATCTCAGTCCTATTAACTTTTGCTATTAAACGATTATTTGAAACTATATAGCCATTTAATCTTTCAGTGGGTGTACTTTAAAGTGATAGACATAGATTACATGCATTAACTCATATATTATTTTAACAAATATATTCCAGGTAAGAACTAAATGCCACTGTAATACAGACTAGGAATATAGAAATGATTAAGAGATGAATCTTGATTTTAAGATGCTGAATGAATCTTCCATTTCTTAGGGACTATAATCTTATAACCTTGATACCATAATTTCATCAAGTTGATATGACTAAATGAAAGCCTCAAGCATAGCAAAAAAACATTAAGGATACTCCTCTCAAGATGTAATTAACTGGTGCCAATTTGCAACATACTTACGTCTCATTACTTGGCTACTAATATCTAACTTACTGTACTAAAAGAAAAAAAGTACTGAGAGAAATAAGAATTTCTCTAGGGAACTCCAAAGAATAAGCAATTATATCAGTTATTTCTCAAATTGAACATCTAACCATTAAAATGATAAGAATTGTTTTCAATTTAAGTTAATAAATATATTTGTCTCAAAAAATAACAGTATGTATAAATTCATAAGATCAAGAAATTGATACTGTTCCAAGAGTAAGATTCTAGTGTTTCTCAGATTAATGTGATACATAAAAAAACAAATTTTAATATTTCATTTAGATATTAATTAAACAAATTCTAACTTCCCTAAAATTCTGTGTGACTGAGTAGGAAATTTTACAGCTATATATACGTATTGAATTTTAGAAATATAAAAAAGGAAGTAAAATGTGATTTTTTTAATGAAAACAGTATTACTCCTCCCTCTCAAAAGAAAAGGAACTATTTTTACAAGCAGTGTGGTTTAGCTCTATTATATGTTAATTTGGGTTTTGTTGGGCTTCAGAAATCCAACTATCATTTACAAAATGACCTCCTAAGCAAATGAATTTTGAGTGATAATCACTATACAACTAAACATTTAGAACAGAACTTCTTTGTACATTAGGGTTTTCTAGTAATATATTTAATATCACACTTGATATTGTAGGACAGAGGTGGGGGGAAAAGGAACACTTCATTCCTAAGGAATTGTCATAAATTTATGCAAATAAGTAGGGTATAAAGTGAAGATAGTGAGCCTTTAAACACAGGTAATATATTCTATTTTATTCATAAATAAGAATATTTATTTATTATAGAATTCAGTTCCAAAAGAAAATCTATTATTAATTAGTCCTTAGCCAGCCATCTAAGTGCTTACAAATCATAACTTGGAAAAATTAAATTCAATATTAAATCCAGCAATCACTTGATTCTAGAGATTATGAAATTTGCCTGAAGCATGTGATTCATACTGTAGATGCTGATTTCTACTGGATTTAAGTAAAAACAGAACAGTGGTTATGATTGCTGAAATTGGAATGACTATTGTCACTATTACTTAACATGGACTAAGTTTTTTAAAAAAAACTTTTAGGTAAAGTACCTTACAGCATATTAAAGCTATACTAGAAGCAAGGCAAGATTTTATTCCAAGAATACTCTCAACAAACAATGACGAATCTGCTATAATACTCCAAAGTATTAAAATACTCTGTCAAAATTTTAGCAACTATGCCATGAATTATTGCATATATATATATTTCTTCAAATTAAAACTACTGTATTTCTTTGATACTACATTTTTTTCAGGAACTGAAGAAAATCCAAGAAAATTTAAGTATTACATCTCTAATCTCTATCTTTGCCACTGGCCTTTATAATTAGCAATCCTTAGCATTTATTACTATCAGATGGAAAACATTTAATAGGTAAAAGGATATAATAATAATTTGTATACTTCTCTAAACAATCATAAAGCACTTAATATGTGATGTAGAAGTTCTAAGTCAGAAGAATGGAACAATTCATCTGAAATGTTTTATTTAGCTCAATCCTTTCTTCAAAGACCATGAGAAATTGAGACAGAATCCAAAATTATGCTTTTTTTTTAGATGAAAATGTATTTGTGACATCATATTGGGCCTTACTTTTCATTCCTATATATCAACCAATCCCTATTTAAGCTATAACACTACCAGTACATATTTAGTACACATTGTATTTACCTAATAATCATTTCATCTTAATTGTCTCTATTGGAACCTAGTTGTTAGAATCATTTACTCTTTCACCATATTATATTGGTCTTAACTAGAACCAGTTTATAGAAAATCACATACAGATATATATCATAAATCTACTTCAGTCAGTAGCATTTCTGTTCATTGCTTATACATTTTTGTCATATTGACTAACTATTCAATCTATTTCTAAATATTCCTGCTATGTATTCCTTGATACTCCATTATAAATGTCATTCTGATTAGGCATAATAGTTTTAGCAAGAAACTCTACAAATTAGTCTTTTTAAAATTCCATGTCTAAAAATCAGACCGACTGATAGGAAATCTTCAAATAAAAAAATTCTTTCCCAATTTAAGTCACTTTCAACAATTTCCCAAAGGCAGTCTCAATTTACATACTGTATATTATTAATTCATTATGTTTTTACCACAGTATCTATTTTAATATTTATGATATTTACCATTGTATGTGGTTTGTGTTATACTACATAAAATACTGACAATATATACTATAAAATAATCATCAAGTCTCTGAAAATATATTCCACTAAATATTTGAAAACATTCATAAGGACAGTGGAGTTTACACAGAAACTTAAGTTTTAATATTTATATACTTTAACTTTTAATTCTTTGGACCTATATAATTCTTAAGAATCATAACAACATTGAAAGTAAAGAATTGAAGGATTACAAATTTCTGTATATTAATATTGTCATTGAAATTAAGCTCTTCTATGAAAACATTACTCATAATCCTTACTAGTAGAGATCATTAAATAACTCATTTTTATTAAAAAATAGAAACATTTAAAGAATCACTAATCTGAAAAAAATATTTTTTACTCCACCTTGTAAAAAACTTTATAAAGCATAGATATTATTAAATAAACTTAAGTGATACTTATTAATTCAATTACACAACACTAACCAAATAGTGTAAACATAACATTGCAATCAAATTCTGAAATCTGAAGCTGTTAAGACTCATTAAATAAAGGATTTAACAGAAGTATCCAATCCTATAAAACATGAAAGTTATGCTTCATTCCTATAATTCCTGTAACAAATCAATGTATGTTAATTGAAAAAAAAAATTTTAGTCAATCTTTTTTTACATATCACAATATTTAACATATTATTATACTTTTACCTTTTGCTTAACCAGTGCACATCTGTCGAAAGTGAAGCATCATGTTGACAAAAATACATCAACACCGTGCCAGGCAGTGCTTTCATTTAATCCTTGTAGCTCTGGCAAAATCACAGGGATCCATCCTTAATCAAAGGATTTGAAAGTCTCTACCTACTTACAATCATTTTTTTCAAAACTCAATTATTAAAAATTTACACATAAAATAACACTCATTTATGGATGGAGTCATAAAATCTTGTAGTAATGGGCCTGTTAAGAAACAGGTTATTCTTTAATGCTGTTATTATGCGGCTGTATATAGCTCCAGGTCAAGTAAGAATGTACGCTGTTAGGAGGATTATCATACTTAGCTGATTAGTGCCTCACAATACAGAACACCAAATGCATCCTACATCCAAGGCATTTCTGGATACAATACTTAAAACAGACAGATTCAGAAATTTGTAAACCATTCTCTTAAATGAATTACAGTACTTCTAAAACAACAGATTCATTGTGTTTGTTATTAATAAGTCTACTGCACTGCTTTCACTATCAAATGTATAATGGTAACAAAAGATGGTAATAGTTTAATAGGCCTACTCTAATTTCTTTTCATTTATTCAATAAGAAGTTTCTCAATCTTTACGGAAAGGAGAAGGCTTCCCCAAAGGTGTAATGGGACAGGAAATAACAGTTTCTATAGAAATTTAATAAAAAAATAATGTGTTCTATGAGCTAAGAAATTGGTTACACTGAGTTTAAATCGAGCTTTGCTCACTTTATCTCTTAACAATGCCTCTATTCAGTCATTCAAAAACATAAAAAATAGAAATGAAAATAACACCACCAATTTCTTTCTACCCACAGCCAATTACCTATATGTTAATAGTACAGTTCTGAGAATTATATTTAAGTGATTCCAAATAAACTTAAGGTCAGCGTTTAAATGGGGAAAGAAATATCAAAGTGCTGTGCTTTTTTGGGGGGTTCCCAAGTTTCAAGTTCAAGTGAGGGCTTACGAACATTTACTAGCACAATTCAACTAATTGTGTTACATTCATCTATAGAATTCTCACCTAGAAGTAATACAGATCTCAGATTGTGAAGGAGTAGCAGGGACAGTAATTTTTACCCTCAGAGATTCCTAAAAACACTCATTCCAACAGAAATGCAAGAAAAACTCAAGGTAACTCATTTTCATAGAAATGTCAACCAATAATAAAATTCAACCATTTGGACCCCACAGTCCATATCAAACTGAATAAAAATTCCACAAAATATTTTGATTCTTCCAAGCTCATAAGTCCAGAAGATTCCAGAAACAACATTACAGCTGATGCTATGGTAACAAGCCTTCTTTTCCTTCCAATTAAATGTTACCATCTCAGTGAGTTCTCTTTGCAGTGTTCTCCCAACTGCAACGCACACTCTGCTGCTGATCCTCCTCCACCACCAACTTTGTTGAGTGTTCCTCTTATTTGTCTATCTCAGACTTTCATTCACATCCCTTCTAATAACTTTACACTCTACCAATCTTTCTGGGTCTCCTTTTTCTCCCTCTCTACCCTTCAAGAGTTATACTGTTCTTTAAGGGCTATTTTCCAATTTTTAACTCTTTACTTTTAAATGTTTCATATTTTGTTTTGGGGTTTTTTTTCTTAATTTTCTGGGTAAGTACTTTCCGTGCATTCAAATTTATGATGAGCTAATCTGGGGCTTAAAAAGTTTTCATGAGAATAATTCTAATTTTAGAATCTATAGACTCCTTCATTAAGTACAAAATAACAAAAAGATTCTATGAATCAGATACCAGTTTAAATTAATTTTTATTTTATTCATGATGGTATTTTCAACTTATATTTGAAAGATGAAATCTGTATATTCAAATCTTCAGAAAATAGTGCACAAATGATGCTCCATTATAATAACTCATTGTACCAACTCTTCTCTTCCAACTACCCCTCCCAAAAATACCATGTCAGAAAAAAGACATAAAGACTAGGAACCATTCTATATTAGAAGATACTTTAAACCTGGTTTTATTTCCCTTCTTTAAGGTGCTCCATATGAGTCTATGCCAGGCTTAGAAACAATCCTACAATAAAGAAAGATTCACTGAAACAATATAAGGAAGTACAATGAGCAGAAGAGGAGAAACAAAGGAGGAAAAAATATCTATAAGCAAGCTTAGCTAACAACTACCCCCCCCCCAAATGATCGGTGAAAGCCCTCAGAAAGTTGTTTTAAGTCCATTCTCCCCTAAAACAGTTATATTATTTTAATATGACTTTTAATTTCCTTTACTGAACTCATTTAATGCACCTATTACATTCTTTCCTCCTTTTTCTATTTGCTCCAAAAAAACACCTTTTAGATTTTTGGTTGGTGCCTACAACTACAGCTATTCAGAGAAGAGAAATCGCTTCCTATAAAAGGAAGCAAACCCATCTAGAAGTGTGTACTATTATAAAAGACGGATGCTGCTTATCTGCAAATAAACATTATGTATAATTTATTTTCACCTTAAGTGTGTACTTATTGGGAAAAAGGATCATACAGTGTTTTAAAATGAGATATATAGATAAGTGAGTTGAAGTAGAAGCAGTATATTCCATCTCAGTTAATGGTAATTGTTTCTTTCCATTTGCTCATCCAATCCATGAGGAAATTCTGTTGGATCTACCCATAGAATATATCCAGAATCCAAACACTTCTCACCACTTCCACTACTACAAGCCTAATGAAGTCGCCATTATTCTCATGTGAATTACAGCAAAAACTTCCCACTGGTCTCCCTGCTTCAACTCTATCCCTCTGCAGCTCAGTCTCAACACAGCAGCAAGAATGCACATCAGATCATATTACTAGTATTCTTGAAACCCTTCAGTAACACCCCATTTTGCTTACAAGGACTATGGGATCTGGCACCCATTCTCTCTCGTCTCCTGCTCTACTGCTCATCCCTGGCACTTTCAGACCCAGCAGCACTGGTTTCCCTCCTGTTCTCACTTTAGGACCATTGCTCTGGCAGCTCCCCCTGCCTAGAATGTTGATATTCCAGATAAAAGTAGAGATATTTTTTATTCTTCTAATCAGTAGTGACCTTCTTTGAGTCTTCCCTCATATTTCACTTTCTCAAGGAAGCCAACACTGGCCACCCTATTTAATCCTTCAATCTCCATCTCCACCCCCTGGGCTCCCAGCCCCACCCCCTTAACCTGCTTTGCTTTTTTAAAGATGTTCTTAACACTTGTCACGTTCTGTGGTATTTTTTTCATTTGTCATGTTTACCATTTCCTCAAGTTTTACAGGCATGGATCATTGTTTTGGTCACTTTATTTCCAAATACGTGGTACACAATAGGTACTCAATAAATATTTAATGATAAGTAAATAAAGCTACATCAGCAAGGTATTTTTTACACTATGATATAAATAAATGCCACTTGTCCAACTTGCCCAGTATATCTACAATATAAACTTAAAAGGATTAGGCAAAATTCATACTACTTGTTTTCCTTTCTTATATTTTACCTTGTAAAGCAAACTCACAAATTACCCAAAATACTACTCTCAAGTGAACAAGCAAAAGATGTACCTTCAGTGTATGAGTTTTGAGAATATCAACCTTTCACTCTCCCAGCTACTGAATCTTTTTTGTGCAATTTTGTTGATTTGTAAGAAGGATTTGAGGATTTAAGTGACTTTCTCATAGATGTGGTGAAAACTGAATGTTGAGATAGGGAGAAGAGAGGGGTCAGAGAAAAGCTGATTCCTGACAGCAGAAGAGGAAGACTCTTCACCGGTCGGTCAAGTGACCTGTCACCAATCTGCATGAGAATACAACTCAATCACATTATTTCTGAGAGTGACAGGTACAAAAAAAAAGCATGTCCTAAACACGATTTTTCTTGGAAGAGAATTCATGATAGCCAAATCAATACAGTACATTTTGGAGCATCTACTATGACAAAACAAAAAAAATAAGCAAACTATATTTTATTTAAATGTGGGAACCTTCATTATACTAGTATTTGCAGTTATAGAACTTTTCCTACAGAATCCCTATGTTTATGTGCCAATAAATACACACATGCCGTGTTATATATCTTGGTAAAGCTAAAGGACTGTCACAAATTATGTCTGCATGATCTGCACATTCAGCTCTGACTCAACTAAAGAAACTTGATTTATCTTCCAGTTAGCAGAATGCTTTATCACAGAGAAAAGAGCACCTAACATCTGCATGCCAGCATGATACGCTGGTGTTCCTTAGCTATCTATAGCAATATGCATTGCTTCAAATTAGGCATTAATCAGCCCACCATTTACATATGTACTGTATACTCTGAAAGATAGATAGTCTTGATTAATTTTTTAAGACCAGTAAAATACTATACAGCAAAATCTTTAGCAAATTGTCTTCAATAGTGGCTGAAATACATAATTATTTGTATATTTTGTGTTTCATTATGGTATTACTGTTTCATTCCATTCCCAGTCTCAGAAAGTCTGCCCAGAACCATATATGTACAGCACAAACATATATGTACACCATTAAAACATGAAGAAATTTTAAGGAAGGTTTATTGAGGAGGTGAAGATAAAATTGCACCCCAAGTAGTGCTCCATAAAACATCCTCTTTTTAAATAATTCTCTTTCCTTGAAGTAATTCTCCATTCAATAAAGGTCTCTTACCTTCTTACCAGCTTGTCTCTAACACTCCTCTACATTCTGCCAGTGATAGACATATATTTTTTGGTATCATTAATATATACTTACATGAACAACATTGTGGTTACTAGATTACCCCCATTATCAAGTCCCCACCACATACACCATTAGAGTCACTGTACATCAGCATAGTAAGATACTATAGAATCACTACTTGCCTTCTCTGTGCTATACTGCCTTCCCCGTGCCCCTTCTCTACATTATGTGTGCATTATGTCCCCTTTTCCCCTTATCCCTCCCTTCCCACCCATCCTCCCCAGTCCCTTTCCCTTTGGTAACTGTTAGTCGATTCTTGGGTTCTGTGAGTCTGCTGCTGTTTTGTTCCTTCAGTTTTTGCTTTGTTCTTATGCTCCACAGATGAGTGAAATCATTTGGTACTTGTCTTTCTCTGCCTGGCTTATTTCACTGAGCATAATGCCCTTTAGCTCCATCCATGTTGTTGCAAATGGTAGTATTTGTTTTCTTCTTATGGCTGAAGAATATTTCCTTGTGTATATATACCACATCTTCTTTATCCATTCATCTACTGATGGACACTTAGGTTGCTTTCATTTCTTGGTTATTGTAAATAGTGCTGTGATAAACATAGGGGTGCATATGTCTTTTTCAAACTGGGCTCCCGCATTCTTAGGGTAAATTCCTTGGAGGGGAATTCCTGGGTCAAATTGTATTTCTATTTTGAGTTTTTTGAGGAACCTCCATACAGCTTTCCACAATGGTTGAATTAGTTTACATTCCCCCCAGCAGTGTAGGAGGGTTCCCCTTTCTCCACAATCTTGCCAACATTTGTTGTTTGCCTCATCCTAACAGGTGTGAGGTGATATCTCATTGTGGTTTTAATTTGCATTTCTCTGATTATTAGCATTGTGGATCATCTTTTCATGTGCCTGTTTCCATCTAAATTTCTTCTTTGGAAAAGTGTCTGTTCAGATCCTCTGCCCATTTCTTAATTGGGTTGTTTGCTTTTTGTTTGTTGAGGTAAATGAGCTCTTGGTATATTTGGGATATCAACCCCTTATCAGGTATGTCATTTATGAATATATTCTCCCATACAGTAGGATGCCTATTTGTTCTACTGATGGTGTCTTTTGCTATACAGAAGCTTTTAGTTTGATATAGTCCCATTTGTTCATGTTTGCTTTTGTTTCCCTTGCCCATGGAGATGTGTTCGAGAAGTTGCTCATATTCAAGAGAGTTTTGCCTATGTTTTCTTCTAAGAGTTTTATGGTTTCATGACTTACATTCAGGTCTTTGATCTATTTTGAGTTTACTTTTGTATATGGAGTTAGACAGTAATCCAGTTTCATTCTCTTACATGTAGCTGTTCAGTTTTGCCAACAACAGCCGTTGAATAGGCTGTTATATCCCCATTGTATATCCATGGCTCCTTTATCATATATTAATTGACCACATATGCTTGGGTTAATATCTGGACTCTCTATTCTGTTCCATTGGTCTATGTGTCTATGCCAGTGATATATTACAGCCAGGGGGGAAAAAAAGATAAACAAAGTGTGATGCTTGCTGGATCTAGACTCCAAATAAGTTGAAACAGAATGTGATGGAAGCCACTGGTGGAGCTGAGCTAATGAAAGAAGGCTGTTAAATTTCAACAAGTGTTTTTATATAGTTTGATAATATTTCAAACATGATGTTCTCTTCTAAACATCACATTAAAAGAAGGGTATCAACTAAGAGGTATGTTGGAAACTGTGAAGATAAGTCACCACATTAGACTCTGGAGTTACTTTCTTCTGAAAATGGAACATGTTTTTTTAATACAAATTCCTCCAGATAAGTTATGCACTTTACCTCATTTGTAGAAAAGTATCCTTAGCAATTTTTAAAGTAACTGATAGAAAATAATACCACACAGTGAAATTCCTTGTTAACCTTTAATTCATGCCTAGTCCCTAAAAATGTGTTAGGTAACAAACTAAAAATAGGTGAAATGGAAACAACTGTAATGAATATACGTTGTTGGCCCTCTGTCACCTATTTCACTTCTTTCTTGGAAGGGAGAATATGTCTCCTCCCTTCTCAGCTTCATGATTTGATTGAATATGCCTCTCTGTCCTAGGGGTGAGCCATAATAAGCAGAGTACCACCCCTGTTCATAATGACATAGCGCGATGACCTAAATGGTCCAATCTCAGTGACTCTTAAGGACACTTATCTGACATTGCTGCAACACTGATATCCTGTTCTTTGAGCATTTGTGTAACTCTCAGAGCTACTAAAGTCAATTTAGGATCATGAGCTGGAGGAGAATCCCCAAAATGGAGTCCATATCCACTTAGTGACAATTAAAAATTGAAAGAAAGAAATTAGGTTCCAAGTCATGTTATATATATGATTCAGGATCAATTCTCACCTGAAGCAATAAGTACCTCTGGATTTTTCAATCAGGTAAACCAATAAATTCCCTTTATTTTTTAAGCCAAACTCAGTCGAGTTTTCTACTACTTGCAACTGAAATCTTGGCTGACACAGAGTCCGTGATACAGACTCTAGAGTCTATAAATAAACTTTCTCATCAGCAGCTATCATGCTTATTATGAACTCTGTTTCTATGGAAAATGGTTTTTACTTTGCAGAAAGTAAGCACGCTGGGACCCTTATATACCAAGTAGTCACCTGGTATATAAGTATTTATATACTTTAAAGTATTTCCAGTTTTATACTTTAAAGTATTTCCAGTTCTACAGTAAATACAGTCATTCAATGAAACCAAAACCTTTTGTGATCAAGAATCACGAGGTTGCATGTTTAAAATTTCATATGATAATTATGACATTAGACTTGTTCTATTTAAGGCTAGAAAGTGATAAAAACAAATCACACTCAAAGTGGCTCAAATAGCAAGAAGCTGTTTTAAAATAATTCACATTAAACGACCTCCCACCCAACTACTAAGCTAATTCAGAAATACATTAGAAAGGTAGTATATGAAAGAATATGTCTATTACTGATAAAACTAAAATTGGAGAATGAATTTTATCTATGTAAAAGTGGGCTTCCTAATATCAAATCTCAGAATCATACACACACACTTATCCAGGCAGAGATGACACTGGTCTAAGAGTATTTTATAGCCTGTCCCAGTAAAACTCAAAGCAGGACCAAAAAAGAATGCATATTGTGTGCAGCTTGCTCCCAAAATAAAAAGAAGAAGAAGAAAGTGCTACTTATGTTCCCTTTCTTATCCCCAAGGACAGGGTAAGATAGGGAATCCAGGGAAGCCAAGAATATTATTCTGGTGTAGCTCTCTCTACATGGAAGGCAACACAGGAGTAAGAAAGGAGGATAACCTCTTCACCAAAACCCTAGAACATTTAAGTCTAGAATTGTGTTAACTTAAAACAGCTCTACTGAACACAGGGGTTCATGCCTGAAGGTTCAAAATACACTTTGCTTTAAATTGTAAGTTGATGAGATAGTAGTAAGGAATTATAGCTTTATAGAGTTCATAGGGTTGAACCAGGAACAAAGGCAAAAGAGAACGTGGCAGACAAAGCTGCTTGCCTACTGAGTATCTATATCTCTTTCCTTTCTTACAAATAGAATCTTAATTTTTTTCAGATCAACAGTTGGCCCAGTCTAAATATTTTCCAGCCTCTCTTGTGGCTATGGGTGGTCACATGACATAGTTCAGGCCAGTCAGATTTAGATAAAGTTTACTAGGTAGAGCTTCTACAGAGCTGTTTATTCCTAATGGAAAGAGAGAGACCCAGCTGACATACACCTTTCATACTTAGGCCCTTCCTCCTTTATGACTGGAATGTAGCCCTGCTTCCTTTAACTCATCTGCCCTCCTTCCACCATGAGTTTGACAGCCACACACTGTGAGTAGCAGGGCAGTATGCAAAAAAATGTAGTCCTTTGTTAATTTCCTTGAGCAATTGTATCATCCTTGAGCTATCTCCAGACTTGTTTTCAAGTAGCTTAAATCATCCATACAGGGAATATTTGCATTATGAAAATTAGCAAATGCTATAAATCAGGATTTTTTTCCCATGGAGAGCTGATTGTCAAATATTTACCAGCATGCCACTGCTTATTTACCAGCACATCCACTGCTCAGCTAAACAAGGAACTAGAAAAAAATTGCAATGCTTAACCAAACAGTCGTCACTATTCATCTGGAGACTGCAATTCATTAGTGCAAAGTATACTTAATAGAGAGTTTGACATTTAACAGGAGCTTAGTCACTGTTTGAGAAAGGGAGAGTCAGGGAGAGTAAAAGAATTCTTTCTCAGTCACTGATAGCTATAGTTAACTTTACTTTTTAAAAGAATTCAAAATAGGAAAACAAACACCTTAGGATTAAATTTAATAATACCTGAAAATCTCTGCAATTCTTTCATCATGGCATTCCACCCCATCCTACACTCTTTTGTTTGTGCTCCATGTTGTAACATGTATATTCAAGTGTATTTATGAAGTCAGAAAAAAAAACCTTGTAGGTATGATTTCCAAAGATCCAATGGTCAGCATATGCACAGTAGGCAGGGAAAGACTGTGTCAAACTGCATTTAAAATTCTCCACTGAGTTATACAGAGAAAACTGAAAGGCCTTACCATTATGTGGCACTACATTATATAACTGAATCATCATTTTGAGATCTTCCACAACAAAAATTATTTTCAAATTATGTTCATTATTCTAGATTTTCACATTCTGCAACTTATATTATTTATCAGAATTATTTATGCGGTAATGCTTTGCACAAAGACTTTGAAATGGCGCAAAAAAATATAGAAAACAGTTGAGTAGAAACAGAAAATCAGGATCAAACTCAGAAGTGGCAGGAGAGACCAGAAATTAAAACTGGGTGAATATTTAAAGGGCTCTTGTGCTATGCTAAGCATTTTGTGCTTTTATCCTGTATACAAATGGGAGGCTGTCAGATATTTTATGTTAATTAGCAAGTTAATTCATGCAACAGTCCATTAAACAAGGAACAGGATAAGTCAAGGAGTAGGAAGATCAACTGGATTATTCCAATGATTCTGATAAGAAATTATGACATCCTTAACTAAAGAAGGGAATGAAACAAAATATTTTTGGAAGGTTAAATCTGTAAAACTTTGTGAGATTAGATGTAGGAGAGAAGAAAAATGAGTGACACAAAGGATTACTATGAATCTTACTTCTTGAGGGACTAAATGAATAGATTTAGAATTAAGGAAAAAGGTTAGTAGGAAAATATATGTTGTATTGTCTAATGAATAGATGTATTTCACAAATGACATTAAACAATAAAAATCTGGCAGTGTTTCTCCACCAATGAACAAAAGAGAGGATGTCCTGATTAGCCAACACGAGCATTTTTGTCTACTTGATAGACAAATTAGATAAACTTCTATACGGGGTATGAATGCATGGATACATTATGCAATAAGTTAATGTGTGTGGTGAAGAGTATTATAAATTATTGCTTTTATTATTATTCTATTGGTGGTGGTGGTGATTTAGCTAAACTAAGCACTGATTATATACCAGGTAGTATTCTGGGAATTTTACATGTACCTACTCACTCATCTTTCAAAATAATCCTACGATGAGAATACCATCATCATCTCCATTTTTCTGATGTGTAAACTGAGCACAAAGTTATTTACCTCAGCTAAAATCACACAGCTGGTAAATGGCAGAGTAAGAATTTAAAACTAGTGAGAGAAAAGGCTGCCTTTACAGCTATCAGCTTGTAGATGGCCTAGTTGCTATCAGTTGGGCACCGGTACACCCCTGGGAAATGTAAACAATTTTACAAATATTAACATCAGATAGGGACTCTTTGTGACTATCACAGGATAAGGCAAAAACTATGCTACTCCATCATGTCTGAACATAGGCAAAAGCAAAGACACTGTGCAAGCAA
The DNA here is from genome assembly GCF_040802235.1 of Manis javanica. Taxonomy (NCBI): domain Eukaryota; kingdom Metazoa; phylum Chordata; class Mammalia; order Pholidota; family Manidae; genus Manis; species Manis javanica. The sequence continues at coordinate 187,854,635 of NC_133157.1, read as the reverse complement.
AATGACCAAGCATACCCCTCCCTCAGCTGCAAAGTGACTATTCGTTCTTCTCCAGGAATAGCTCTAGTGCCCCTGTTCTTCCTACCTCCTAAACAAAAATTAAGATACTCAAACTGCCCCTGCTTTCTAACAGCATCCAAATTCAACATAGATGCCTACATCTTTGACTCTTTCCTCAAACAACCTAATACAAGCCCAAATCCTATAACAAGATTCCCTTAACTGTTCTAGCTAAGATACCCCACAAGGTATGAAATTAATTTTCACAAAAATGTAAAATTAATTAATGGTTGTAGCAAATAATAAAATCAAACTTGACTATGGACATGTTCCCAGTTATCTTTGACTGGTGGACACCAACAACAGCTCTTCAGGTTCCAAAGCTGCTGCCTTAAACACTGTGCTCTGTGTGAACACTCCCAATAGAAGAAAGATACAGAGAAAGTGTCAATCTTAAAACCAGTTGAACACCTGGGAAAATAACAAATACCAGAGAAAACCAAAAAATAATGTCTTTAGTTTTAAAAAAGCACTTGTAATTAAATGCTTAATCTGCTGCCTACTTGATAATGCATGGCGTGTTACAGAAGTTGCATTACTTTTTTTATACCTCACTCCACAACAGAACTATAGTATATTCATAGCTACTTATAATGAATAAAAATCTGAACACCACTTTAACAAAATAATAGGCAGTTATTTTTAAACCTAGCCCTGGAATTAGTAGTGTGGCCTCAGTTTCCTGATCTATTAATGGTAATAAGAAATGTAATAAAAATTAAATGAGCTAATATATGTTCAGTGGTTAACACAGTATTTGAAACACAGTAAGTGCTCAATGATGAAAGGCATTATTTTTGGATATGTCTGCTTACTGGATATGCAGAAGTCGCAGTATAAAAAGCAAATTTCATTTCCTTTGTTTGAACCTAGAAGAATTATTGAATTTAAAATATTTTGTCATATTTATTTCCCCACATCATTTTCTTTATTCCTAGTTTCTTTCCAGTCCACCCATTTCCTAGCCCCCAAAATACCTAACTTGGCCAGCAACATTTGATTACTTACTATATGCTAAATACTATGCATGCTAATTTACCATATCTCATTTGCTTCTAACAAATAGTGTGAAGAAGGTTCTATTATAATACCCTTTGTATAAATAAGGAAAGTGAAGCTTAGCGTAGGTAAAAGGAAGCAATTAGGGAGTGACAGAGGCTGAATTCGAGCCCAAGTTTGTTTTACTCCAGAACCCATACTCTTAAAATAGTCCATTTCTTTATGCGTGCAATTTAGTGAGCTGTCTTAGCTTTCCAGGGAATAAATATGAAAATGTTACTATTGTCCTACAGTCAATACATTCCACTGCGTTCTGTTACATCTACCTTTCCCATTCCATATACTTCAGAATGGCTCAAGTATAGACATCTTCAATGACATCAAATTGAACTATAGGAAACTCACTGTGGTAGACATTGCTAGGTCCTATAACATCAAATTTTCCTCCCCTCTAGGCACAGAAACTGTACTTCTCATCCTCTTTCCAGATGTAAGAGGCCAAATGATTGATACCAGCCAAGGAACTGTGAGGGAAAATGTATCATTTCTGGGCTGAGGTGGTGGTAAAAAAACAAAAACCCATGACCAATTCTCCAGTTCCTCCTCCTCTGCCCACACATACCGGATAGTGCAGCTGCAAGATGATAAAGCTGGTATGGCTGAACCACATAGGAGGCAGATGCTGTGGAGAGTCCCTCTCACACAGAGTACTATATTGGGCCATACTGTACCACATTACATAAGAGCAAGATGTAAACTAGTTTCCTGTGTTAAGCACTAAGATTTCAGAGTTGCTTGTGTTGCTACATAACCTTGACATTCATGAATCATATACATTCCTTTCCACCCCACACATGGAAATAAAACTGTTCTTTGTCCACACATCCCCTCCTCCCTTTCTTGCCAACTGTCTTTTCCTCTGTTGAAATAGGTACAAGAATAGGCAGATCAATAACTCTATTACCTAAATAGTTAGCTGCCCAGGAAATAGAATGTTTTCACCCCCTTCCTGTTAGAACCTCTAATCACTAAAATTAACTCAGAGATTCCCTTCACTTGGTTTTTGGTGGAAGGGGATTATAATTGCTTCCCAAAGTGGTGGAAAAGGGAGGAAGGCCACCGCACCCCAACTAGGATCCAGATTCATTTTTCAAGTTGCTCTCTTCTTCCTTCTAGCTAATACTCTATTAGCTATTATTAAACTTCTGAGAATCTGCAGATTTGGAGGGGAAAAACTCAAAGCTTAATGTAATGATATTCACTGTCTCCAAAAATATCTAAAGGAAAAAATTAACTCAGCTGAAACTTCTTTGGAAAGCTTTTTAAAAAGACCTGAGTTACCTATACTATGCCGCCAATTTAAAGGTGGTAAATTAAACAAACTATTAATGGAAATATTAATTGATGTTTATTTTATTGCATCTAGTATTATATATATGGCAGATGTGTCATAAGTAGGATGAATGTTTTGGTTACTTAAATAGGAATGCTTTTAAGCCAAACAATCTTGAGAAAGAAGAACAAAGCTGGAGGGATCCCTCATTTCAAACTATACTTCAGAGCTATAGTAACCAACACAGTATGGTACTGATGCAACAATGGACACACAGATCAATGGAACAAAAAAGAGATCCCAGAGATAAACCCATGCTTATATGATAAATTAATAGATGACAAAGGAGACAAGAATATGCAATGTAGAAAAGAGAGTCTCTTCAATAGATGGTGTTGAGAAAACTACAGCTACATTCAAAAGAATGAAACTGGATCACTGTCTTACACCATATACAAAAATAAACTTGAAATGAATTTAAAGCCTACACATAAGACCTGACACCATAAAACTCCTAGAAGAAAACATAGGTAGTAAACTCTTGAACATTAGCATTAATAATTTTTTACTAAAAAAACAAACAAATGGGACTTCATCAAACTAAAAAGTTTCTGCACAGCAAAGGAAACCATCAACAAAATGAAAAGGCAACCTCCTGTATGGGATAATGTATCTGCATATGATGCATACAATAAGTGACTAATATCCAAAATTATGAAGAACTCACACAACACAAAAAAAACAAAAATCTGATTAAAAAATGGTCAGAGAACCTGAGTAGACATTTTTACAAAGAAGGTATACATATGGCCAATAGACATATGAAAAGATGCTCAACATAATTAATCATCAGAGAAATTCAAATCAAAACCACAATGAAATAAGACCTCACACTAGTCAGAGTGGTTAATACCAAAAGACAAGAAATAACAAGTGTTGACAAGGATGTGGATAAAGGAAACCCTCATACACAGTTGGTAGGAATGTAAATTTTTAGTACAGCTACTATGGTAAGCAGTGTGGAGTTTTCTCATAAAACTAAACATAGAAATACTGTAAGATCCAGTAATTCCACTTATGGGAATTACCCAAAGAAAACAAAATTGAAAAGATACATGTGCTCCTATATTTACTGCAGCATTATTTACAATAGCCAAGATGTGGAAGCAACTTAAGTATCCATCTATAGTTGAGTAGATAAAAAAGATGCACTACACATATAAATGGAATAATACTCAGTGCCCGCCCCCTACCAAAAAAGGGAAATCTTGTCATTTGTGACAATATGGATGGACCTAGAGGGTATTACACTAAGTAAAATAAGTCAGGCAGAGAAAGACAAATACCATATGATTTCACTTCTATGTGGAATTAAAAAACAAAAACAAAAACAGACCAATCACAGAGAACAGACTGGTGGTTGCCACGGTGAGGGGATGGGAAGGGGAATGGGTGAAATAGGTGAAGAGGAAAATAATTAGTGAGAAAGTTTGATATCTTTATCTGGGTGATGGTTAGTTGAGTGCATACGCCTATCAAAATTCACAGAGTTATACACTAAGATATGTGCATTTTATTGTATGTACCTCAATAATAAATAATAATAAAATGAATGCTTTTAGACATATCCCGATAAACTGTAAAAGGTCTTCAACTTTCTTTTCTTGTACCTTCTTTTGTCCCTTCTTTCCAAATTGCCATGTGAACTTGTTCCTAACAAATTAATCAGTTACAACTGAAAATTATTACCACAAAGCAGACATGACAGCTTCTTCTGAATGAAAAATATTTCATAATGTCATTCCAATGCAAAAGTCACAGATATTACTTTGTGCCAGGTTAATAAGTTAAAACTTGTATGTAAAAATGCTTTGTAAACTGTAGAATTTAAATATTACCAGTGTATTAACTATAATCTTACTTTCAAAATTCAAATAAAGAAAAACATTTTTGTGTGTATTTAATTCATTTCTAATTAAACTGCTAAAATTAGTTTCCAATTCCCTGCTTGACTCTACTGCTATTGCATCCATATTACATGCTGTTCATCACTTGCTGTGTTTCTTAGTTCTGTTAGTGCTGATTCCCCTTATGCAAACCAGCTAACTATGCCATATGGGAAAAAACAGGATCCAGTTCTGCTGAAGTTGCAACCGTAGTTCTATTGTCAAAGTAGCTCCTTCACTCTCTCAGATAATGTTTTGGGAAAAAGAAGTCATTAGAATCTATCTTGGAGTAAGGGGAAAGGATATAGACACTGCAGTGGAAGACTGCTTTAAATACAATCTGCCTGAATATTACTTGCAGCATGTACACAGGAGGGATAGGGAGCTACAATCCAGATGTCTCTGATTCTTGACTGTTTGTGGTGCTGAATCATGAATTAATTAATGATTTTCCTAAAAGTGTAATTATATTTTCATGTTTTTACTTGTCTTTATAGTACAATCACCAATATATACAGAAAACAACATCACAGCATATACTAAGTTCCATTTTGAACAGTACTGCAAATAATTTCTTTGGCTTTATTTATTTAAGATAAAAAACTGTCATCCTTTGAGTGTTCAGCTTTTGGGTTGCATGTGTATATATGTGTGTATACATATGTATCATATATATATGGGCATATACACAGACACGCAACTGTTCTACAGCTATCAATTGAAAAAATATTGAAATCAAACTATTTTTTGAACATGAAAAAAAAGAAATATGCTCAACTGTTAGGCACATATTTGAAAGCTCATTGTTCTATGCAGAATATGACTTTTTTACTTACATTATTTTTCTTAGATTATTTATTTTATTTCAAGGAATCATCCCCATAACATTAGCAGATTTTTAATATTTTGAGGGCATTACAAATATTTTTGGATTATCAAAATTATAGGTCAACTTAACAAACATTAAAAAATAATAACAAATTGCTTACAATTCTTATTAAAAATATATTACACATGGCAATAGAAAATTCACAACAACTTGAAAAAAAGTTTCTCTGGCTCTAAAAAAATATCAGTAAGAAAACTGACTTAACTCTGTGACTGCAACTCCACACTTTTTTCCCTTTTCATCTACCAAATTACTTCATAAAGAAAAAAACCTTAAATGAATATGGGAAGAGCTAAGACTGAATATAAAAATTCACACCATATGACAGTAAATAATTTACAATCTAAAACTATAAAGTATAATAAGAGTTTAAAAACAAATTTTCAAAAACTTTGACAAAGTGAGTAAATAACTAGGATGTTAACATGTACCTAAAATTACCAAAAGCTTGTCCTATTAGAAGACGTGATAGAGTGAATATAGAAAATTATATAACTAAGACTCTTTATACTCAAGAATTAGCAGTCTTATCCAGTAGTAAGTACTGGATAAGAAAAGCAATAGGATTCTAAATATACTTTCAGATAAGAAGATCATGTGTAAACAGGGCAGATCCAGTACATTTCAATCATTCACATTAAAAATATATGACTTACCTCCTAAACCCCAAGCCTACTTTCTTAGCTCTGCTTCCTTAGAGTTGTTAACAGGAAATATAAGCATAAAGTAAAATTAGAAAGTCAGAGTCATGCAAAAAGAATAGGTGGCTACAAAAGATAAAAAGATCAGAACTAGGGTACCTCCACAGTTTCTTCTCCCTCAACCAAAATCCAGAGCATTTGGTCTTTGGCATTCACTGGAGAACTGAACAGGCACCAGGGAGCTGCACTGGAAGATGATCCTTCCTCCAAGATAGCGTACTTAGCAGCCTCTGTAACAGGACTCCAAATGGCACATGCACCAAAGGAAATCTACCAAGCTGTTAATGACTTAGGGACCCCAAGGGTGATGGAATGAGAATTTTGCTTGACAATTTATTATCCCTCAAAGTATATATTACATTTAAATATTAAATACCCACTCCACAAAAATGTTGTCATAAAATAGGATAGTATTCTTTTGCTCTACAAATAGAAATCATAGATGCAAATCTTAGAAATGTTTCCATTTGTATAGTATGTAGTCATATGTGATTTAATAACTATATCTAAATAGCACTCCATCAGTAATATTATCTTCAAGTATAAAGAAAAATTTCTAGATAAGTGAGTAAAAAGAAATAAATGTTAATTCTTTACATATTCCAATATTAAATTTCCAATATTAAATTATTGTTATCTTTGTAGTATGGAATCCACTCAATGCTTGCCTTTTTCTACATTGATCCTCTTTAGCAGTTACTTATAAACACTTATATTTACATCATCTTTCTTTCCAACATTTTTCTCACTAACTACTCTATGAAATACAGATCCCTCCTTTTCTAGACAAAATAGCTAATTCTTACGGTAGAACACTGAAACCTACAGACAGTCCCTGAGTCTCTGTACTCCAAGAAGATATACATAACTTTGTTTCTCCTTGTGGTAGACACTGTTCATGTCCTTCCAGATCCCCTTTACCAGGCTGACAAATCCTTCGCCCAGCTTCTGTGAGTGTTGATGTCAACAATGGCATGCACTTCACCCCTTCAGCAAACTGCCCTCATCAACTGACAGGAGTCACCTCCACTAGAAAATAACACTGCAATTCCTTCCCCGGGCATGGCCCAGGGCCAATGATCTACTGACAATGGGGAATACCAAAGTTTGGCACTCTTGCCACAAGACACTCCCTTGCGTATTACACTCAAGATTCAAGCTCCCAAACACACACTCACCATGTGTACACACACCAGATTAGACCAAGGCTAGATGTTAGCTGAGACCACATCATTTCTCAGCCCTTACCGCTTCTCTGTCCTGCTTTTATCACTTCCTTAAAGGTTTTTCCCAAAGAACAGTCCCTCAACAAATCATGCACACAGAAATCCCTGGCTCAGACTCTGCTTCTAATGAACTTGACCTAAGATATTTAACGCCAGGAATATGCCTAAGAGACAGTCTCAAAGGAAGACATTTTGGAATTGGATCACTCACTGGCCAACTGGAAATGAGTAACCTATTATTGGTATAAGCTGAGTATCAATGGTTCCCTATATACAATGGTAATGCAATTGTTAAGATTTTTACCTGTAGTGAGCTGGAATGGATTATAGATAGAAAGGGATACACTGGATCATACAATATCTCATTGGAGAAACAGTCATTGCAAATACTAGAATGGGATGGCTATTGTTGAAAGCAAGACGGATGCACTGGAAATAAAAAATGACTAGCTCAGCATGACAATCAGTCACCAATATAAAATGAAGTAAGAAAGTCAAAGGGCTTTCCATGCCTTAATTGAAGGGTTCTCTTCTCTTAAAGCCAGAAGAAAGACAGAGCTGAAGACTAATTAAAGTAATTAAGTTTCAGGGTTTAATTATAAAGGTGAAAGAACTTCAGAAAAGGCTAAATTTTCAACCTAGGCAAATCTTTTATGTCAAAGAGAGCGTCCTGACAGAGCAGCAATAGGAACATGAGACTTGAGATTGTACTGGTAGATACACAGGAGGTCTTTAAAACAAGATTCCTCTGAATTTTTCAGGCCTGTGGAAGTGACCTATCCCCACCTTTGCTTGTTGGAAGATGAAAAACCCCCTTGACTGCAGAATCCTTAAATGAGGTAGTTGCCTTAGAAGAATGTGTTGGCCTCCTCAGTATCTGCCTCCACCTCTTCTCTTGGCTAACTGATAGGAAAGGGTCAAATCTTAACATAACCCAACTGAGAAAGTACTGGGCTTGTGAAGGATGGAAAGAGATTATACACCAAAACAGAACCTGGCTAACACACACCAACAAGTATTAAGAGAGTACAAATTGGCAGTGATCCCTTAAACTGCTAGGTCAAAGAGGGAAAATATAAAGCTGGTTAAGAGTTTGGATAAGATAAGATTTTAACACTCTGGCAGAGCCCACAACAGATGGTATAAATATTCAGCCAGATAGCTGCTGAATGCTTAAAAAGTGATGATCTATATTAAACAAAGTAGAGATACCAGTATTTCCCTGGGTGATTGCAGAAGGAGATATCAAAGTTTTAATGAATTGTGCATACTAGAATAGTTCTTGTATGTTAAGACTGGAAAACACACTGATTGACTAGTTTCTCAGAGAACTCAAGGGGCATGCCATTTACCATGTTGGTACAAATACAGTGGTGAGGGGACATGAGCATAGCTGAGAAGCTAGCAGTGGCTGTTCTCCATAGGCCAAGGACACAGGTAGAAGATGCTATTAAAAAACTATGCTCCCTAGTATCAATGGGAATGATAGGACAGAATAACCAGACTGTTTTAGGGCTGAATACAGGATCCAAATGGGCAATAATTTCCAGGGACCTAAAGAGCCATCATGATCCCCCACTCCCAATTAGAATAGGGGCACTTAGTGTCAGATAACAAATGCAATCCAAGCCCAAATCTATCTCACAGTGGATCCATCCATGGATTATTTACCTGATTCCCAAATGTGTAATCAAAATGGACATACTTAGTAATTGGCAGGACTGTAACATTGTTTATTTTAATCTGGAGAGTATCTGCCACCCACCACCACCATCAAGATAGTAAATGAAAAACTACATTATGAGGGAAATGTCAGTGATTAGTAACACCCTTGAAGACTAAATGATACCATATTGATGGTCCCTACAATATCCCCATGTAATTCACCTGTCTGGCATTCGCAAATACAAGTGGACCATGGAAAATGATGATATACTATTATAAATACAACCAAGAAATAGCCCCAGCTGCGACTGCTGTGCCAAATGTGGTACCTTTATTAAAGTTGATGAACACAGTCTTGAATATGTGATGTGTCATTATTTATTTTATGGAAGTGTTCTTCTACCACCAGAAAGAAGATTTAGAAACAATTCACACTCATATTAGCCAAACAACTGTATATATTCACAGACTTGCCCCAAGGATATGTTAATTCTACTGCTCTCTGACACAATATAGTCAGAAGGAAATTTGCCATCTAAATGTTCCACAGAACATCATTCTGATCCACTGCTTAATAACAGCATGTTAACTGGACAAGAACAGTAACCTGCATGCACTACAGAAGGTAAAGTGATAAGTAAACCTCAAAAGTTTAAGTTCTTAGGATTTCAGTGGTATGGAACATGCCAGAACATCTCCAACAGAAAGGAATGTTGGTTGCACCTTGTACCTCCAAACACTAAGAAAAAGGTCTAAAATTTGTTAGAGCCCTTTGGGTCTTGAGAGTAACATATTCTATACTTGAGAATATTGCTCTGACCCATTTTTGTCAGAGAAGAAAAAGGCTGCTTATTTGGAGCCTTTTTCAAAGGCTCAAATTTCAATTTTTCAAAAATTTGAGACCTGCAATGGGTCCAGGCTTCTGTACAATCCCACATAACCTATAGTACTATAGATATCTGTGATAGAACAAGAAGTTATGTGGAATTCTGGAAGCCCCAACAGGAGAAGAGCAATACAAACCCATATGATTCTGGAATAAGGCCATGCTATCAAAGCAGAGAACCATTCAAAGAAAGAACTTCTATCATGTTTCTGGATCCTAGTAGAGATAGAACATCTTACCTTAGTATATCAAGTGACCATGCAACCAAAAAGGCCATAATGAGACCAACAAATCATAAGGTCAGACAGGCTAAGCAGCATTCTATAATAAAATGAAAGCAGTTCATCTGGGATTAGGTTGAGAGGGATTATGCATGTGCCCAAACAAGTCGCCGAGGCTACCAAGTCACTTAACACTAATGCATCACTGCCTCGTCTGAAGTTCATGTCTACTTACAATCAATTGAAGAAGAAAGAAGTTAAGCTTGGATAACGAATGGTCCAGCTCAGTACATGACTGTAAGCTAAAAATGGTGTGATGCTGGACCTCAGCCTCATTCAAGGTCGGCCCTGAAATGCAGTGATGATGGCATCCTCACCATAGGCAGAGCTGCAGGGAGTACATCTTGTTATCCACTTTTGTTAAAAGAAAAAATATATATGTACTCATGAATATTAGTGAATAGCTTAGCTGATTGAATAGTAGCCAGAAAAAAAAAAAGCAAGATTGGAAGATCTGGGTCTGAGACAAAGAGTTTCAATAAAGAGGCATGAAGATGGACCTATGGGAATGTGGTGAAGGTATGTGGACCTTTGTATTCCACATAATCTTTGCCAGAGAGTATCTGTTACAAAGGAAGTTTTATTAAATAACAAGGAGACCAATGAGTTGGTCATGAGATGTCAGCCAGCCTCTGCCTTCACTAACCCCACAACTCCAATAAGTGAAAAAAAGCCACTGTGGCAGACATGTAAGTTATGAATGTGAGCAACAATATACTCTACTCTCACCATAACTGATAAAGCTTCTGCTCCTGCTGAACCCCCACCCCAATATGATTCCATCTTTCACAGAGACCAACTAGATATATTGTAATTAGTTGGCTACACTAGAGATCTTCTACCCTATAAGGGTCCGCAATTCATTCAAACAGGCATAGATGGTTATTCAGGTATAGGTTCATGTTTCCTGCCCAAAGTGCCTCAGCAAGTACCAGTAGAGATGTGCTCAGAGTGCCTGCTTTACCTACAGGGGTATATCATAACATACTTCAACTTAAGCAAAGGAGAAATAAATGTCTTCTTTGTAGTCATAAGGAAGTGAGGACATCAATCATGGGATCCACTGATTCTACCATATACTGTGTCACCCAGAACCTTTCAGCCTGATAGAGCAGTAGAATGTCCTCTTAAACATGTAGCTGAGACTCCAGCTTGTAGTACACATACTACAAGGAAAGGACATTATCTTTGAGGATATAATATACTCCTTAAATCTTGTGCCCTCAATAGGTAGAACACACAAGCCAGGAACCAAGGAATAGAAGTGAGAGTGGCCCACTAACCATTATTGCCAGTTATCCACTTGGGAAGTTTGCACCATACTGCTGCTTCAGGCTCTACAGGTCTAGAGATCCCAAAGCAGGGAATGCTTCATCAGGAATACATAATCAAAGCTATGGCTACTCCCTGCTCATTGTGTATTTCTTGTGCCAGAAAAGAATAACCATACTGGCAGGAGAAACTGACCCTGATCATTTTAAGGAGGTAAGATGGTTGTTACAAAATGGGGGCAGAAGCATATGTTTGACATTCAGGTTATCCACTGGAGTGCCTCTTGTTATTTGTAAGTCATGTCACCACTATAAATGGGAAACCATGATAAGGACATGATGATAAGGGACTTATGACTCTGCAGGGATGAGGGTCAGAGTGACCTACCAGGCAAGTCACTTAGACCAACAGAAGTGGGAGGAAAAGTAGTTGATAAGTATCAACTATAGCCATAAGGTCAACTACAGTGCTAGGGGAGATAGTTCTCCTCATACAAGTTTTTACAGAAACTGTAAACACAGAATCCCTGGGACTCCTGTCTGAATGGAGTAAACTTAATTTGGAACAACTGACCCCAGTGCAAGGGATACACTAAAGTACACATTACTGGTGGCCTGCCCAAATCCCCTTTGTCAGGCCACTGTACCCATCTTCCAGCTGCTGTGAGTATTGGCTGCTAATGGCTCAGAGCTACCCCTGTTCACCAAAGAAATGCTCTCAGGACAGCCATCTCACCCAGGAGGTGACACGCATCCTAGGGATAGCTTTTAACCAAGGAATCAATGAGATAGGGGTATGTGGATAGGAGGAACAACTCTGAGGAATGGTTCATGCTTGTGGGGAAAATGGAAGTTCCTATGGCCAGGATCTTCATCTGATCCTAAATTACTTGAGGATGTAGTTAGCCTACTTCTAGGCTACTGCTTCCACACCCACTAGCAATGAGCTATTATTTACTAAGTCACTATATAAAGAGCTCCACCCAGTGCTGTGGGTGGAGGCAGAGACAGAGGTGGGTTGCAGGCCTGCAGACTGCTAGATGCAGATGTGATTCTAGTGCTCAACCTACCTGCATGAGAAGAAAGCCAGGTATAAACCCTTTTACCCCAAGAATATTCTGTTGTCATTTCTCGGTTTCACTGAATAGTGAACTTGCCCAGAGCTGAAACCCTCAGGCAAGACACTCAAGAGGCCCCCACTCTCATGGCTAGACTCAGCCTGAAATCACATCCTTCACTAGGTCTTCCCTATCCTGCCTCATTCACTCCCTTATTATTTTTTCCTGAAGAGCATGTACTCAAAAACATAATACCTGAATTCCAGTCATGCTCAGTTTCTAACCAACTTGCACTAGGATACTCCTTTTTTTCTTTTTCAAACCCAGCACAAATTCTAATGAACTAGACTTTTCAAGGCAAGAACAAGACAGGAGACTTCAAGATTAATATAAATTAAATATCAAGATTCTGACTTCTATTCCTCAGGCCCAAGAGTCCATTCAAACTGAAAAAGGAAGTGAGAGTCAGTCATCTGCAAGTGGCTTTTCAATTAAGGCAGATTCAAGTTGAGACCAAAAGCCGAGTTTAAGAGTGGTTCTGTTGAACACAGGTTTCCCTTGTAGTGAGTGGACATGTCACAGTATGAATCCAAGCATAACACCTTGGAGGTTGGCAGCCTCGTTCACCAACTTTCCCCACAGGGCCTATAAAGCACTTGGCAAATTGTAGGTAATAATTGTTAAGTAAAAAAGAATAGATAAAAATACCTGATAGCTGCCTTTGTTTAAAATAGACGTTTTCTTAACTTGTCACAGGAGAAAATTATGTATACTCAGCATCCTAGGAAAGGACTTAGCAAAATTTAATACCTATACCAGGGTCAAGGTTCCAGATAAAAATTAAAGTATATAGTTCAGTTTTGTCTAAGGTTGTTTAAGTCTCAAAAAGGAAAAAACAGAAAAAAGAACCTGCACAAAAAGGATTCTTCGAAAATAAAGACAGGTAACATTTTAAACAGTGTATAAGACAACATAGTAGGAAAAACAGGAAATGCAACAAAGCAGTAAATGAGAGAAAGCATCAAAAACATAAAAACTTTGAGGTGAACTGCAAGTAATATTTATGTCACTTGATTTTATCAAATCCCTCTATTCCTCTTGCTATAATAGAACTATATTTGGGGTCCAGAGCTATCATAATCCAGTTAAAAGCAGGAAAATGATAATCAAATATACTTATAAAGACTATGAATTCCATTCTATGACCTTGTTTGCCCTTTTCTTGCATTTTTGTTTTATTCTACAGTCTGTATATTCAGATCCACATTATTTACCTCCTGTTTTTTCACTTAATTAAGCATTATGTTTCCTTCTGACCAGCCTTGTACTAACATGCTAGCATAAGAGTGCCTGCCATTGTAGAAATACCTAAATTAGGAATAGGGTCCTAATCTTATCTGACTGATGTCCTTATAAGACAAAATTTGAACACAGACAACAGGGACACATGTGCAGAGAGAAAGGACCATGTGAGGTCACAGCAAGAAAGCAGTTATCTGCAATCCAAGGAAAGAAATTCCAGAAGAAACCACACCTGCCAAACTTTATCTTGGACTTCTAACTTCCAGAACTGTGAAAGAAACATGTCTATTGTTTAAGCCACCCCATCTGTGGTATATTGCTATGGAAGTCCTAGCAAACTAATGCAGATGAGTACTTTTTAAAAATATTTCTAAAACTCTTATAACATCCAATGAAGTAAAAAATGGACAACATGAAAGCAACCAATGCCGATTATGAAAAGTAATTTCATGTGCCCAGTGTGGAAATATAATTAGCTTAACCTTTTAGGAAAGCAATTTGGCAAGAATGGGAGTCTTAAAAAGTTGATAGCTTTTTGACCTAACAATTGGATTTCAGAGACTCTTTCTGAGTATAAAAAATTCTGAATATAAAAAAGGTGTAATTTTTTATTATTATTATTATTATTATTATTATTATTATTATTATACTTTCTTAGTGTTCATAAGTTGTCAGACCATGTATTAAGTGCTTTATATATTTTGGCTTATTATATTTTCATAAAATTCATTGTCACATTATTTTTTAAATTATATTTAATTATAAAACCCAAGCATTTGCTATTAATATTTTGGTATAGTTTCTCCAATGCTTTTTTGTTTTCCTATTTGTGAAACAAAAATAAAAACTACATCTACATTCTTTTTTCATTTGACATGAGTGAAGACATCAAAAAGCATTCTATTATCAAATCACTTAAAGAATAATGAAAATCAATCGAAAACTAGGATTTTGCTTTATGTGCAGGATTGTATGAACCCACATAAAATGAAGCTAAGCTCTATTTCCTTGAACACACTAATCTCATACATTTTTGGGCTTTGTTTTTATTTTTCATCTCAATTATAGCTGTACTAGAAGTAATGTTAATATAGGGTAAATATAAAATATAGAGCTATTTCTCAATGCTAATCTTCAAATGTCTACAGATGCATAATCAAATATAACCACAAATAGGATTCAAACAAATTTGGTGAAAACAGTTTGAGAATTTTAAGCAGATGCTAAGAGACGTCTGAAAACATCCAAGCCATCTGTAAAATGTGATGGAGGGAGATGCCCAGCTGAGTGGGTTAACAAGGCTCACCGGCATTTCTTCAGATAGCGGCAACACGACAGAGCGCCATCACGATGCAAGGACTGAAAATCTTACCCTGATTTGCTTGCTTGCATCTCATTGCTGATAATGGAGATTTACACCAAGAAAGAACATTGTCAAGTCTAGTTATTTCCATGTTCAACAATAAACATCCAAATAAAGGAGATAATTCATAAAGTAATATCATATATGAGAGAGAAAACGGTTTGGAAACCTATTCTTCAGAGATAGTAAGAAAGAAAGCAACAGTTTCAGATATGGAAATAAATTACAGAGATTTGGCATTTATTGTTTCTGGAGATAAAGATCATGAAGAAATTAATTTCCCAATAGAGGTGTGTGTAGAAGAATATGGGAAGTTGTGGTAACTAATTTATTGAGAATAAAAAAATAATTCCCCAGAAATTTCATTAAGGACCTAGATGAGACCTTATAACCTAATTTAATGTTACCACAGACAGTACAGTTTTTCTCAGCAATCTGCAGACATTATCCATGAAAATGCTAGACCCTGTGTTCTTTAAGACCTCCTATATACCTGCTATTACTGCCTGTTTCAAAGATTTTAACACTAACAGAACTTCTTCAAGTGGAAAAGAAATGCCAAAAAGACACCTGTATCTTGAGAAAGCAATGAAGATAACCAGAAACAGTAAATGTCTAGGCACCTGTAAAGAGCTTTTAAAAAACTGTTAAAATAAAAAATGTTGATATTTATTGCAAAATTAATAATAACGAAAGTAAAAACTAAATTATACTAGCTAGACTGATGTTATCAAGATGGCAACATAGTTTCTGACTTTTCTCCACCTTGCAGTAAGAACAACTAAAACTATCCAAGAACAATCAGTTGAGAATCCTGGAACATGGGGATGACAATAAAGCATCCCCTGCACTCACAGAACGAGACAAGAGTGCATTAGGGGGTATGTGACAGACTGCATTAGGGGGTAGGAGAAGCAGCTACACACTGACTGGATTGTCCCTCCCCCAGGCCAGTGCAGCACCATGCAGAGAGGTTTCCCTTGAGCCTCCAGCTCCTCTATAGGAAAAGAGTGCCCGGAAGGTACAACTAGCTGCCTCAGCATTGTAGGTCACTTTTCAGCAACCCCTACTCTGGTCTCACACCACAGCAACTACAGGGGAATCTGTAGCCCAACCACTGGGAATCTGACTGTGATGCACAAGGGGAGAAGGTTTTTGGCTTGCAAAAACCAGCACATGGATCTTGGCAGAACAAATTCATACTTGCAGTGCCCAAGTAGCAATCCCAACCAGATGTTTTGCTCATCTGCAGAATCAAGTCAGAGATGCACTCTGGCCAGGGAACTCAGCAGGTTGCACAACTGCCTAATTCAAATCCTAAAACAAGGAGTTTTGTCTATTTTAGAGCCTAATTTCCCCACACCCAGGCAAGAAGCTGAATCACAGCCCCATCCACTGTGGAGAATGTCTTGTGACCCCATCTGACCTGAAGAGCTTGCAACAACTCCTGGAAGTCTTACGGCCTAGTGGTACTTGAGCTGAGAGGCAGGTGGGCACAGCTAATTGTCCCCAGGGCAAAGCCAATACTGAGCAGGGAGTGTTCCAGTGCTATAAACAGGCAGGGGTTTTAATTCATAGCCAATGGTGAAAGTAGCTCCCAGCCCCTCCCAACTGGAGAACCTGTTTAGGAAATTGAGAGTAGCCTGGATCAGCCACTGCCCTGCTCACCCAAGCTATGGACCCGTGATGTTGCCTCATCCATTGACTTTCAGCCCCAGTTGACCAGAAGATATGCAGCCCAGTGGTACTCAAGCCAGGAGGTAGAAGGCAGAGCCAATACTTTGACAGCAAAGCCAGTAACCCTGTTCAGTTAGGAAACTTGGGGTGCAGGTTGGCATGAGTTAAGACAGCAAAGAGTTTTACGAGCTTTAGAACTGTTTCTCCTACTGTGTTTGGGCATGGAATCTGGTTTGTAGATCTTCACTGAATACAGCCTTCAGCCTGTCCTAAACAGAGCACACAGAAGCCTGCAGAGCCCATCTGGCAGTCCTATACAGAGTGCACTTGAGCAGAACAGAGCCTATGGCTTCCACCATCTGCAGAGCAAAACTAGCGGCTTCACCTGAGCAGAGAATTTAGTACACACTCTAGGCCCCCAAACAACAAGCTGTATAGTCCCTGGGTACCAACCTGCGCCTTGCAAGGGCAGGAAAGCTAATTTATAGCCTCATCTATTAATGACTGTAGTACACAGCCTGACCATCATACACACAACTGAACAAAATTAGGAAAACAATGCATGAACAAAATGAGAAGTTCAACAAGGAAATAGCAGCCATCAAAAAACAAGCAGAAAACCTAGAATTGAAAAATACAATAACGAACTGAAAAATTCAACAGTACATTCGACCATGCAGAAGAATCAGAGGCTTGGAAGATAGGACACTGGAAATTACCCAGTCAGAGGAGCAAAAAGAAAGAAGAATGAACACGAGTGAAGAGAGCCTACAGGAATTAGGAGACACAATGGAAAAAAACAATACTCACATTACAGGAATTCTAGAAGAGAAAAAGAAAGAAAAAATATTGAAAGCCATAATGACTGAGAACTTCCTGAACCTGGAAGAGAAATGGACATCCAGATTCATGAGATCCAAAGGACACCAAATAGTTGAACCCACACAGGACTACACTGAGACATATTATAATTAAATTATCAAAAATCAAAGACAAAGAAAGAATTTTAGAAGCAGCAAGAGAAAAGAGAGAAGTTATGTATAAGGAACCCCATAAAACTATGATGGATTTCTCAACAGAAATTTTTCAGGCCAGGAGAGAATGGGATGACATATTCAAAGTACTGAAAGAAAATAACTGTAAAACAGGAATTCCACACCAGGCGAAAGCCCTTCAGGAATGAAGGAGGGATAAACATTTCCAAAAAAACCAC
Source organism: Manis javanica (assembly GCF_040802235.1). Lineage (NCBI taxonomy): Eukaryota > Metazoa > Chordata > Mammalia > Pholidota > Manidae > Manis > Manis javanica. Next base: position 187,836,765 of record NC_133157.1, on the reverse strand, counting down.
AATCTGGCAGAATTCATTACCACCAGAACTGCCTTATAAGAAATGCTAAAGGGAATTACTGAGTGGAGGTAAAAGAACACTAATTAAATCATAAAAACATAAAAATGTAGTTTAAATCTCAGTGTTAATGAAAAATATACAGTCATAGTTAGATTCTGCAATATGGTAATAGTGGTGCACAAATGACTTATAATTCTAGTTTAAAAGATTTTTTAAAAGTAGTAAAAATAACTATAACTACAATAATCTATAGTAGTTACACACTATAAAAAATAAGTAAATTATAAAAGCAATAACCTAAGCTATAAAGAGGACAAAACATAAAAGTATACAAATTTTACTGAAGATACATTGTTATTAGTTAAAAGTAAGATCTTAAAAGTTTAAGATATTTTATGTAAACCTTGGTAACTGCAAGGGAAAATCCTGTAGTAATTATACCAAAAAACCTGATAAAGAAGTCAAAGCCTACCGATATCAAAACACAAAAAACAACAGCAGGATAAGAGCAAGTAACAATAACACTTGGAGACTTTAATAACCCACTCTCACCAAATTTTGTTTCAAAATTAAGATATATCTCAGCAAGGCCCAAAGAAGTAATATTTGGGAATGCAACACAAAAAATACATTGTGTTATTGGGAAATTTATTAATTTAAAAGGTGGCCATGATTATCAACAGTTATCAGAATTTCAGCACATGCTTTTTATTTCTTATACTGTGGCTGACACCAATTGAATCAATTGGCGACTCCTCTCACAAAGTGGAATTTCATCTTCTGCCTACTCATTCTCATCATAACATCATCAAATTTCCTTTAAAAAAATTCCCTGTGGAGAGAGTAAAGATGGTGGCATATGTATATCAATGATACCTTAATAAATAAATAAATAAATGATTCCCTGTGGAAATTATCTTTGAAATGGATGACCATCCAATTAAAAGATGAAGAATAAATATGGTGGGTTCGTCTCTTCACTGTATCTGATCATTTTCTCTTGCAGTTAGATCAAAGATAACAATATTGTATTTTCTGTAAAGAAAGTCTGTGCACATGTTACTCATATTTTACTAGTAGCAGTAGTCATTAAAATATGGAAGAAGTAGAGTAGTAAGGAAAAAAATATTTGAAAGTTATGTGTTTCCCTATATACTGAACATACAATGATAATTTAAGACATGCAGTTCCCAATTAGTCACTGGACAACTGGCTATCCAGTGCTATTTGGAAAAGCACACATTACAGAAAATGAAGATGGGATTACTAAAGAAATTACAAATATGATTTCTGCTTGCACAGTGTTTAACAAATACAATTTAAAACATTAAAGAATGGATTCCTCTTTTAATAATGGCTAAGGAGCTCCCATCATACTAACCCTTCCAGGGACAGTAAGTTCTGGACAAATTAGAAACAAACAATTATTTGAAGGATTTAGTGACAAAGAAGACAGACACAGAGGTGCAACTGATATTTGGAAGAAGGAAATGACACTGGGTGAGTTCCCATTTTTTTTATGACTTTTAGCCAAATTAAATCAATGCCTGGAGGCTAAATCAATGTTAGAAAATTCAGAGTCTTACCAGCCTGAAAAACTAGAGCAAAGAGTTTGAGCAAACACAGAAGGTAGAAAGTGGGGAGCAAGGGTATGACAAAAAGAAAGCTACCAGGAGGAAAAATAATAAATACTGCTCAAATCTCAAGTAAAGAAAAAATATTTAAAAGTTATGTGTTTCCCTATATATTGATTCTGTATATAATAAAAATAAAATTTTATAAAATTTTATAAAGGAAGGCTTCAAGCAGCTCATTTAAAATTAAAATAAACCAAAATTTCAGCCGCTATATCTCAGGGAAACAAAGTCTGCAGCTCAATCTCCGCCAAATTAACTTCCTGCTTTAGAAAATAATCAACACTCTTCAGAACAGGTATCAAGAGTCTCTATTTGTCTTGTTAACCATGTCCAAGATGAAATTAGGATTATTTGATGTGCTAAGTAATAGGAAAACATGACCCATACTCAAGAAAAAACCTACACTCAATGAAAAATCCTGAGGGATAACCTAGATGTTAAAATTAGCAGAAAAGGATTTTAAAGTTAGTATAAAAACTATGTTAAAGGAAATGAAGTGAATACACTCATAATGAGTGAAAAGATAGGAAATCTCAAAGGAGAAATAATGACTATAAAAAATAATCAAATGAAAATTTAGAACAAAAAATAAACTCTATGAAATTAAAAATTCAATAGATGAGCTTTCATCTGATAGCAGATTATGAAAGAAAGAATCAAGGAATATGAAAATTACTCAATTTGAAGAACTGGGAAAAATTGAAAAAAATTACAAGAATTTATCAGACAATTTATAAAAGGCCTAAAATGCAGATAATTGAGAAATCAGAAGGAAAAGAGAAAGAAAGAATGGAGGACAGAAAAAAATTGTTAGAACAATAAACAAAAAATTATCAAATTAGGTAAAAGTTAAATTTACCTAATGTAGGTGAGAGGTAGAAAAATGCAGAAACACAGAAAACCTGAAGAAGATAAATACAGTAAAAATCACATATAGGCACATCTCAGGAAAATTATTAGAAACAAAAAATAAAGAGGAAATTTTGAAAGCAGACTGAAAAAAACAACACATTAAGTAGAAAATACATTAAACACAAAACAGCAGTGAAATAAAGAAGTGAGAAGTCTAGAGTTTGATTTAAGTAAGCAGCTGAAAATTGTGTTTCTTAGAGCCTAATATGGGTTCCATGTCCTGCTTTCTAAATCAGAACTACCCCACTTTGACCTGCTTTACATACTGAGTTAGATTTTGAAGTAAGTGTTCTCTAATAAAAACAAAAGGCATAGTTTAAAAAATGAGGCAATATAAAGTGCCCTCATGTTTTAAGACACTGTACCATGCAATGGCTTTTTCCATTTTATCCAAAAAGAAATGTTCACACACAGTTCTGAGATACTTCAAACTTTCCAAATTCAGAAACTAAATTCATATTGTAGATGAGTCCTAGGGATTTTTTTTTATTGGGTACATAAATCTTTGTGAGTAATTTATAAATGGATAAGAATATGTAGCCTTTATTACATATGAAATGAACTCATTTTACTATTAAGTGAACAGTGCCAGAATTAAACAGAAAATTTACTAGTAACTAAGTTCTATGAGTTTTCTAAGATCCTATTATGATCATATAGAAGTTGATAGTAAAAAAGTATAGTTAACATTTACCTGTCAGTTATCAATAAAAGCAGCAACTTTATAAAAATTTCTTTCAATAAAGAAATACTTAAAGACTGTATATAAGTATCAGATTAAGTATCTATATTAATAATTGTGGTACATAGCTGAGGCCTACAGTAAATATTGTGGTAAAAATATTAATGATACACATTTATGAATCAAAGTCATTTTCATTAGAAATAGAGATAATTGTTAAAATTGGTATTATGGCTATAAAATTATTATTTTTATAATAATTGTTATACAAACTTAACAATGTTTCCATATGCACATAAACTTGTACATGTGTGCATCAGACTATTGGGTGCATTTTATTTCAGAATACAGACTATTCATGAAATATGTTCCTATCATGAAAAATAAATTGTGCTGTGATCCTACCAACTGCAAACAATGCATACTGTGCAGATTGCACTCTCTGAGCTATGAAAAGTAGGCACGCTGTTCGTTCAATGTCAAAGTAGTCATTAATGTGCCATGATGAATAGCAAGTGTCTGTGCCAGAAATCCTGAACACAAATTGATGACTTCATTATAAACTAAAGCAAGAGTAAATGCTATGTAAAGGACTAAATATTTCTGACCAAAAACATTCCCAGACTAAATAAACATTTATTTCGCAAAATCAAATTTTATTTAAAACAATATTAATGTTTTAGAACTTTGGGAATGTTTCAATGGAAAAGAGTCCATTTATACTAGATGAATTCAAGCTCTACATTTCATTTTTATAATTCGAGTGGCCCTGTAAGTTATTGCCAAATAATAACACTTTGAGAGAAAAGAAATAATTAGTGGAGGACAGCAGACACAAATTGGGATTAGTCCAAGCAAACCAGACCAAATGGTTACTTTAATATGTAATTGAAAACACCAACAAATTCAAATATTCTTTCATTTACTGTTTTTTGTAATCTTAGTTTTAAATATGAAAGTCTGCATATTTTATTTTATGTAGACAGAAGGGACAGTAAAGCTGTCTTTACACCTACTCTGAATAAATTCCAGTCCTATTATGCCCCTGTGTGGCCAGTTAGCACAGCAAATTCACTGTCACACACTGAACAATGATGAAATAATTCCATCTGGAAGAAAAAATATTTTTTTTCAAGCAGCAGCAGACTCACAGACTCCAAGAAGGGACTAGTGGTTACCAAAGGGGAGGGGTGTGGGAAGGCAGGTGGAGAGGGAGGGAGATGGGGATTGAGGGGTATCATGTTTAGTACACATGGTGTGAGGGGTCACGGGGAAAAGTGTTGCACAGAGAAGGCAAATAGTGACTCTGGGCATCTTATTACACTGATGGACAGTGACTGCATTGGGGTATGGGGGGGACTTGATAATATGGGTAAATGTAGTAACCACATTGTTTTTTCATGTGAAAACTTCATATAGTATATATCAATAATACCTTAATAAAAATTAAAAATATATATATGTGTATATATATATTTGTTCATGTACAATAAAGATTACTAAAATTAGTAAATGGAAAAATTTAGAGGATATTAAGTAGATTTTTCCACAGATTTCATCACAAAAGATAGTCATCACTATCATGTTTATATGAATACTGCTCAAAGCAACTGATTACTCAATGCAGTGAACTCTATTAAAAATATACCTTCCAGCAGTTCCAAATTTATATTTACTTCTGAAGACAAGATCACAAAATTTAGATTTCATAATGTACTTAGTAGGTGAGGACTTTTTACTGGGGACAAAAGCAGTTACCTTTGTACTCTGATTAAATAACCTTAATTTGGGGGAAATTAGTTTATATTAATAAAACTTGATAATCAGAATTTAAACTAAAGTGGTATTTCATCAAAACCTACCAACCAAATTTACATAGGATGCAGACACTGATTTTCTTTTTCTTGCTGTACCTTCAGTTGCCTCATTTTCACTGTAAAAGAACAGAGGATATCCTGCCACCTTTTTTATGCACTAAAATGGTACTCAACAGCCACAATGATAAAAGAATAAACTAAGAACTTTCAGTGTGAAATAAAAGGGTCATGCTATATGGTTTCCAACAAAATTTAGTCTAAAATATTCTAATGATTTTCATTTATAAATAAATTCCAGTATTTATTTCATACTAAAATAACAAACTATAGTAATCTCCAGTTGAGTGATTTATGATACATAAAATATTATTGGTGTATTTAAAATCTTTGATCCTTTGTTAAGTTGAACTTGGAAATGTTTTTGAAGTAATTATTATGGAAGCTTTTCATCTTTTGACCTTTTATTGCTTATACGTCCATAGAAGTAAACTCTCCTACCACCTGAAAACCTAATGAAAGTTCAGTTGCTGATATAGAGAGATTAGTTACCTAAGAAAAGTCTCAAGAAAACTACTTGAAACAATCCACTTTTAATATATTGACTAAAATTGATGCATAGTATTATTCTAATATTTCTCCTACAAAACAATCAAAATAAAATATAATTGTCCATATTTATATTTTTCTATCAAAGATCATATTTAATGTCACAATGCAAATACTTAATATTCTACTTGAACTAATCCAAACAAACAATTACTATTCACATTATAATAACCAAAACTGTTCTTTCCAGGATGATAGTGAGATAATTGATGCTTCCAATCTCAAGACCATTAATGTCCAGGCCACAAAGGTGAAAGGCCTATTATTTAGGAACAGTTTTAAAGTTGTTTAAGATCACATCTTCTAATGACATACTCAGATCATTCTTACCCCATGACTTTTTTCTTCAAGAATGATTTTTTAGTCAACATCTTACTTTCTGATTCATTGCTAACTGGTTATATATTGATGCTTAGGCATCTGTATTTTTTTAGAAGAATCTAAGCAGAATAAGAATTTTTAAAGACCATTGAATCTGATGTGAACACAAAGTAATCGAAAGGTTAAAATATGTTGTGGCCTTAACTATGAGTTACATAAACTTATTTTCACTCTTCATACTTCTAAGATAACTATTTGTATAACTGGTTTTGATGGATTTTAAAAGTAAATTAAGTAGTTGATTTATTTATGGAAATCAACAGATCCTTGTATAAAAAATGTTACATTTTTTGAAGACTAAGAAATTAACATATAAAGGCAGTGATGTTTTTCTCTAAAATGGAGTAAGTACTGATTAACTGGTAAGTTTCAGATAATCTTAGATTAAAATAAGTCAAAGTTTAAAAAAATAAAAATAAATAAAAAATAAATAAGTCAAAGTAAGTTAAGTAAGTCTGGTCTCACAGAAGCATTAGAAACTTCACAATTTATGTTTAATTGCAGCACCATAAAATTCCACATTTTTAACGAGAGCATTTCAATTATAAGCATGCCAACAATAAAAGAAACTTGAAGCTAAACAGAGCAAAAGCATAATGATAGGGATGCATGATTCCCTCAAAAAAATATATATTCTCATATTTTAAAATAAAATTTACTTTAAAACTGATTTTATACCATAATGTTAACAGCATAATTTTTAAACTGAACATAACACCCAGCCCTAATATTAATGTCTTTTAACATATAGATTTGTGACATTAAAGAAAAGAGATAGAAATCAAACAAGGAAAAGATTCATAAAACATGAGTACAAATTCTAACACTCTAGTACCTTTGGGTAGTGGAAATTTTAAGAAAGGCATACTGCCTCTCTTAGTTAAATATAACCTGCAATAAAGATTATTTTTTATCACAAATTACAGACACTCAAGTGATGTGTTACTAAACTAAAAAATCCAGTATCTTAAAATACAGACAGCCTATTATAGAATATCACAGCATTTCAGATACTGTTACATATTTTAAGTTAGTCCAAACACTACATATTAAAAAAAGTCAGATTAATCAATTGAACAGAACTACACTAAGGAAAGAAGTGAAATTTTATAAAGAGCAGATATGTTATTCCATATTCAATGAAAAGGTCATAGATAAATTTATCATCAGTAGACATTTTAAATATCAAAAATTTTTAAAGCCTCCCTTTCATTTGCAAAATTAGGACATATTGGGTAATAAATATTTTTTTATCTGTAGAATAGGCTGCCTCAACATTGTTCAGAGATCCTAGAAGAAAGAAACCGCAAAACCATTCAATATTCTATACACTATTAGTTCTCCTTCAATTTCCAAAAGGTTTCAGTGCATTATCATGTTCACAGAATTTCTTTCTCAGTCTTTCTGCCATATATTTAGTTAAAATGGGATCTTTTCTATACTAGGTATAGAACATTAGAAATTCTCAAAAGGCAAACAAATTAAACAAGGGAAGAACTGGGTGATAAAACTGCATTTTAAGAGCATTCTTTAATAGGCTAGCTCTTTTAGTGTAAGCCAGAGAAACCATTTAAAAATTGTTCATGATTTAACAACCTTCATCACACACACACACACACACACACACACACGACTGAAAAAGCAGTAGGAATTTATAACAAAGCATCCTTCCAAACTAGCCACCTAATACAAAGCTGTTACTAACTGCTCCATAATATAGCTTGTTTAAAGTGATTATTGATCTACCCTGCATAGAAAAATGTCTTAGACCTAGAGATCATCTTCCGCATGTTTTACAGAAAGCATGCATGATTGCTAATTCACATTTTCCAACAAATCACATATAATTATATAGCCCCATCCCTTTATATGCAATGTAATCACTGCCATGATCACAAAGAAAACCTATCAGGCATTTTAAGTTAATCATTTTATTTATTAGAAAAAGAAATCATGAAACAGCCTGTCTTATGTTTCAGAGGTCAAGCTAGTTAAATTTAAGATGCTTTTTTGTGCTTTGAAGTAAGCTTATTTTCCTTCTTAAAATCTATTAAGAATCCTACATAAATTTTATATTTATCATAAAAAACACTATTGTAACACTAATATTTCAACACAGAACAATTTTACAGACATATAAGATTATAATTCTGAAAATGTCAATTCTAAAAGAAAATATAGTTTGGCTTTACTCACCTTGCATTGTTCAGTGTTTGTCCAAAAAGCTCATTTTGTAAAATATTTGGTGGGGATGAAAAAACCCCATGAAAATGAGATAAAACAGAATTGCAGACCTGGCGCAATGTCTCAAATTGCATTTTCCTTTTTTTTTTCTTCTTCTCTTATTTTTCCTTACCACCTGTCTTTAAAGTCATCTATTTGGAGACACCATCAAATAAAAACATGCCAATCAAGTTCCATATTTCTCCTGAGCTCTGTAAAAACTGTGCTTAAATGAGCAGAGGTTGATAGTTAATTGTACAGTCATTATTTCTTCTAATTCAGTCGTAGAAGATTTGGTACCCGAGCGGCTTTCGGCTTTCTCCTGACTGTAGCAAGAATTCTAAACAGCAGTAAGCTTTTTGGGCATTCCCAGCTGAAGTGTGAAGCTGAGCTGCTTTCATGTACTCTACTCATATTTCTCTAAGCCTATTAAAAACACGCAATGAATAGATGCTGTCGTCAGGAGTCTCAGCACATCTGGCTGCCAGCAATAAAATCTCAGTAGTAATAAAAATGGGGACAAGGTATCTTCTCAATGTGACTACTGGTAAGAGGAAGAGAAATTATGCATTTCCCAACCTTTTTCTCTTTCCCTGAAAAATGAGTAGCTCCAACAACAGAGTATATAGGTCTCTTCAATGTGCAGACTACTGCATAGGACCAAATACTCTAAAAATAAATGATATATCCTTCTTTTGATTTCATGAAGCAGTAAAAATATGACAGACAATAGGGCTGCATTTGTAATGCTGTACTTCTAAAGAGATATTTGAAAAATATATTTAGTTGTCTTAACTTATTTAATTTTAAAATGTCTTCATTTATCTATCTTTTTAAAACAGTGTATAATGCTCTCTCTGGTCCCTTTCTAAAAGTCATACATACGGACTACATGATTATTCACGTACTTTTAGAAAGAAATTATACACCATCAATTAAAAATCACTTTAACAGCGCATATTAAATATGAACTTTCTCACAAATCAAAAAAACACAGCTAAGGCCAAGGAGACTTTAATTGTTACTAACTTATTTCAAAAATGGTGGTCATAGCATTCTTCAGAAAAAGATAGTTCCTGAAGGCTCTAGTTGTCTTACATTGCCCAGATCACCATCCATTCTCAATGAATAGCTCTGGTTCAGGTAAAAATCTTAGGTTATTCTACATCCAGGTACATCCATTTTTCTACAAAAGATGCTCTAAAGGTAGAATGTAAACCAAACTTAAAAAATAAACTCATGGAGATGATTAATATATTTTTTGATCTTTAATTGATCCAAAACCATGACATTTCATTAACAGATACATTGCTTTTAACCCTTTTTTACCTCAGCTTTTAGCCATAACCCTCTCTCTCCTCTTCCATACACATACCACTATCGACATACAGGGACTTAAATACACTAAGTTTTTTAAAAACTGGTGAATTCTTTTTCGACATGAATAAACATGTCACAAAAAAGCAACACAAAATAAACATGCAATAATATAAATTTTCAATTTATTTCTTTTATAAACTAAGATGTTCAATTATGGGTTTGTCTTCAACTAAGAGTGCTTCATTGGCTTATTATTTATTATTTTATATTTTTATAGATGCACACTAATCTATTTATGAAATATATATATATATATATACACACACACACATATATACATAATAAAGTATTTTCTGGTTTATAAAGCACTTCCACATTTAATTAATATCCACAAAAAATAATTCACCACTTTTTTAAAAACTTTCTAGCGTATTTAAGTTTCTGTATGTAGACAGTGGTATGTGTGTGGAAGGGGAGAGAAGGAGTTAGGGCTAAAATTTGAGGTAATGCTGCTATCTTTTATAGATAAAAAGAGACAGGCTTTAAGGGATTAAAGATCACACAGCTTGTAAAAGATAAGAGTATTTGAATGAAGGTCTCTGCTTTGGACTCCATTCCAAATGCTCCCCCCCCATCAACCTTCTGTATATGTACACATGGGCATGCACACACAACAAACACATGCATCTATTTGTGAATAGGTCTGTTTCTGTGAGATGAATAGGAAAACCACCTGTCAGTAACCTGACCAATGATATTTCAGTTACAGAAAACATCTCAATTTTTTTAAATTTCACAAGTAACTTCACAAGTAACTTTAAATGGGTTTCTTCCATTTAACTCAAACAGGAGCAACTTCATGTACTTCAAAATATTATGCTTCTGATCATAAGCTTATTTTTAACATTTATAAAGGTCAATTTCTATTAAGTGGAAACACATTTTTAAATTCTTCATTTCAAAGCTCATACTAATCTGTGATAAAATATATATGTATATATATTTCCCCCTTATGGGTAGATTCTATTTTTAAAAGAATCAAAGCCCTTTTCAAGCAAATCTGTTAAATGAAGTGATTATACTGCAAAACGGTGCTGTTTAAAAAAAAAAAGCTTCTTTTATGTTTCAAAATTGGATCTGAAGAAAAGATCATAAGAAGAGTTCCAGAAATGGTCTAAGTGATGTGAACATCACTGAAATGAAACTTAACATGACTTCTTTGAACAAGTAAACAATAGAGAAGCTGTCTTCCTCAGAGCCCTATTTTCCAGCTCTCACCATACAACACACACATTGGTTAGCTTTCTCTCTTTCCTTCAGAATTCCAGAAGCAATTTCTCCCACTTTCCCCACCATTACCACCTTTCACCTGATCCTATTCATTCTTAAGGACTAAATGCTTCTTTCTGTGAAGAAAAGAACATGTGACTTTAGTTAAATGTGACTTTCTTTTAACTAGATTAGGGCCTCACTGTTTTACAGCACTTGATAAAAGTATAACTAGATATTTACTTGAAAACAATGTTTAATGTCTTTCACCCTCAATTCCATGAATTAAAGCTCACATTTGTTTTTTGTCTAGTATAGTGCCTAGTATGGAGTAGGTGCTTAGTAAATATTTACTGGATGAAAAGAAGCCTAATTGTATTGAAAAGTCAATTATTTTTTAGTCACACCCCATAAATATGATAGGAAACCACTCAGGGCTCAATTTGGTTCTTAGTTTCTGTTTTTGCTTTACCCTACCGTACCATGTTATAAGTTTCATAAATATAAGAGTGACCAATATTTTCAGTCAAAAACATTGTGCCTTGGATGTACTTTATAATTTTTTATGAATATCCTGAATACTGTAAAGAACATTTATAGCTAATATTTGTTTTACATTTTCTACATACTGCAGGATCACAGGTATGAATATTGTAAGCTTCTATGAGGAAAGAGAACATGACACTTGGAGTCAAATGGCCTAGATTTCAGTACTGACTCCAAACCTCATTAGCCATAATACCTCAGGACATTCACTTTGTATTCCTGGGCTATGGTTTCTTCACATGTAAAATAAGCTATATCACAGACCTTAGAGGGTTATTAATTGTATTAAAACATATCATATATATAAATGCATTTTATAAGCTCTAAAGTATATAGCATTTAAAAGTAACCTCACTATTAACTCTCTGAGGATTCAAATTCTTGGAACCAGGATTCTAGAACTTATGTTCAAGTAACTTTTATTTATCACATTTATTCATGCAACACATATTTATAGAATTTCTTTGGGCAAGGCTCTATCACTTCCATTACGCTGTAACAGGATGCAAAGCTTACGCTTACCCCTTTCTGGGAAAATCAGACAAATTCAGAATGTCCTCCAAGTAAGGTCAGCTCCATATTTACACTGAGTCCAGCAGACAGGCATTAACTCTCACAAATGGTGTAGGTGGAGGCAACTGCTTTCTCTATGGCTGTTCTAGCAGGCACCTCAATGGAAATGACAGGGCTAACTAGAGTTCCCACAGAAGTGTTAAGAAACTTCTAACAGCAAAGGCAGTTTCATTAAAAGTTATCTAAAAAGCCAATCAACACTTGAAAAGTTCAATCTGAAAGTAATCAAAAAAAAAAAGTAATGTAATTTTACCTATTACATTGGCAAAGATTTGGCTAGAGGGTTAAAGAAGAAGTACTCATACCATATTTGTTGGCAGGAATGTACACTGGTAAAACTTTTTTGAGAAATACTTAGTAAGTATAGCAAAGAAATTTTAAATGTTCAAAATCTCAGAGAACACTAGACAAATAAACACCAAAATGTTAATACTGATTATCTCTGAATAAAAACATCACAGATTTTTTTTTCATTATACTGTTTGATACACTAGCCAGAAGAAAAGCCCAGTTTAATCTTACTAATGTGGGGAACTCTACAATTGCAATGAAATCATTAACCATAACATATTAAGTACGATATTCACCCATAAACTTTTTCTTATTAATGCTCAAGTAAATCAAATACTAGAACATTAGTTTTCATGTGATTAGCCATAACCATTACCAATGGTAACTTCTTCTTTATCAGTAAGTTCCTAAAACTCTACAAATCAAATAGTTTAATTAGAACTATGAAACATCCAAATGAGAAGACAGCATTTAACACTAACTTCTTTATAACATCCTCAAAATTACTTGAAGTATTTTCTCTTAAATTAAAATTATTTAAAAGAATTGATTTACAAATGCCTAGTGGCTGTAAATTAAATGCCTTAAGAAATGTAACACAAACTCAAAAGTCAAATAAAAAAAATAAAAATTGGGAACTTATGCTCTTCTAAATTAATAACACAAGCCTCTCAGCATATTTAAATTTTATAGTTTTAAATACATCTGGGTTTATTTTGAGTTTTTATGGGTTTGAAAGTATTCCTGCTAAAATGCTTCATACATGCAAACATTTGAACATAGCTAAGCAATTACTGAAACCATATGATATATAATATGTATAATCTGTAACAAAATTCTCTGAAATGCTGAAGGAACTTTTCATTTTCTTAAAATACACATGTAGTTTTATCTATATAACTGAAACAATTCCACTACCTCTTCTACTGCACTATTTTTGTTAAATTGACCATCTGAAGCATCTGACTGATAAACATCTATTATGAGAAAGACGGCCCAAAGAAAAAGATGTCTTCATATGTTTTGCAGTTTAAAGTCTTACACTGTAAATATTTCTGAGATAAGCCTATAGAACCATTCACCTCAAAGATAACAAATAAGCAAAGAAATAAAAGACAGATGATTTAGTTTCTAAGACATGAAAGAAAGAAAAGGCATCCAATAAAGGTAAACTGGTCTGTGCTCCAACTTACAGTGGACCTTACAATATATGAAAGGAAGAAAAGAATAGTTCAGACCTAAATGAGTACACAGTAAGATACAAGTCAGAAAAAGTTTAGTTCAAAATTCCTATCGCAGTTTCCATTAAGTTTCTTAAAATGTGTTGATGCTCAGTTGTTTTCTGATGTACAAAAAATTCTGTAGCATTTCCTGGAGATTGAACTCTGTATCTGCCTGTCCCTACTTGTGATTGCTGCTGCAAACATACTTCCTAACAGTTGCTATCATCTATCATCTAATGCAGAAAGAAAAGTGGGAGCACAGTGAAAGCCTCCAAACATGTATGAAGCCCCACCAACACTATCATCTCTCTGACTCCTCTTTCTAGGCCAGAAATATGCGGGCTGATCCTATGCTGCTTTGGCTCAAGATGCATCATTGTGAGAGGTATCACAGGGTTGCCTCAACAGTGCAGTGCTGGAGTACCTCTTACTAGAGCAGTTCACACACCTACCGGCTGGCAGCAGCAGGAATATCTTTCCCCTGGAAACAAGAGTCAGGCTGGGGAGTACCAATATCAGACTTAAGCAATAGAATGAAAATGTCCAGACTGATTATCTACTCTGACACCTACAGATTCTACCTGTTAGAGGAAACAGAACCAAGATCTCTGAAAACACAATTTAGTCAGTCCCTCCAGTGTTAGGGCTGCTAGTTCCAAGAATATACTCCCTTGATAACCATCAAGTATGTTGTCACTGTCACGGAAGATAGTCACTAGAAGCAACACTACAATTTCAGGAAGCTGTATTAATATGAATACAATCCAACTCCACCTCCAATAGCTACATTCACCAGGAAAAGTATAAGGACGTTTATAGCCTTGATGTTAGAAAAAGCATAAAACCTAAATGTGATTTATTTTCACCAGGAGGTTCAAACGTTTTAACAATAAAGTATTAACAAAGGGCCACAAGGTGAAAAACATGCCTGGAAGTCGCTCAGGCTGAGTAGGGGGTGGGGAGTTGATAAGGACCAGGCTGTACCTGTTTGGGAAAAGAAGTAAGTTTTAACCTGCCAATAGAATTAAGAGAAATGTAAGGGAAAGCCTTATATGGCTATAACTTGCTTAGGCGATGTCCGGGAAAGAATGTAAACCCTGTAGTACTCAGCCAATGAGGAACCAGGGGAGGGACTCTGTGCTAGGGAATAAATTACTTGCACCAACTGCCCCAGGTATGCCTGTTTACCAGACACCCGATCTTGCAAGACCGCCATCAAAGCCTCGCTGTGCTGTCCTCTTTGTCTCTGTGACCACTTACGGAGTTTGGACTAGTGTGTTTCTCACATTGAGACTTCAAGTATTCATACTAAAGCTTGCAAACTGCCTCCACAAGGCACTTTGCTACCCAATAACTCCTAAGTCTCCCTAGATTCTTCAAGAATGAAATACTGACTGCACGTGTTGTTATATTAAATTAGAAAGAATAATTGTTGGCACAACTTTAAAATGTGTTTTAGCAAAATTTGGAGACAAATGAAATACTATGCAATAATACTGACCTCTAAGTTTCCCATCCACAATTCCTTTCTTTTGTGCAATTTCCTTCTACTAATTACATCCTGGGAAAAAGGAAAACTGGAGACATCATAAATACACTAAAACATCATCTGACTACCTGTGGATGCAGGGAGATCAATTAGAAAGCAAATGCAGTAGTAAAGGAAAAAGAGGGGCAGCCAATACTAGGTACGAGGGAAATCAGGAGGGTGGCCTAGAAGCCAATAAAAGACAATGTTTTAAGAAGACTGGTATGATCCACTCTGTGTTTATATATATTATGTTATCTGGAATCTAAAGAATTGCCACTTGTGACCCTATGCTTCAAAACAATTCTCCTGAAAATAGCTCTTGTAGCCTGAAATCACTCACCAGACCTGGCCTCTGAAAACGGACTGGGAGCAGACATCGTCTAAGCTTCCTTCATCAACTCCCTTTCCTCCTTTGACAACAGGTAAGCAAACAAAATTTTTAGTCTTAGTTCAGCCAAAGTGGGAGACTCTATGCAAATAAACTCATGCAAATCTACATACATTTTGATCCAATCCTACCAACTTAAATAAAATACAATTAGACATGCCCTTAGAAATGGACAGGGATCAAGATTAATCAGAGAACACAGCTACTTATAAGTCGAAGGTGATTAAGCACCAAAAACAAAAGTAGAAAAGAAAGTATAATGTAAACAAGACTTATTCTATCAATTTTCCTTCTAGCTTACTCTTTTTCTTACAAACTCCTTCCTCAAAATACCTAGGTCATTAATTATTGAATCTATTTTAGTAGCCTCTTAGTTCTAATGATACTTATAATGATAAATGAATCACATTTATTTTATGTATGAATCAAAGCACCAGTGATTTTATCACTATATTTTTCCTATCTTAAAATAATCTCCTTTGATCCCACATTGCATTCTAGGTACTGCCCCATTTTTATGCTCCTCTTAACAGCAAGATTTCTTGAAGTAGTTATCTGTCATTGCTATGTCTTTCTCATTTCACATTCTTTTTTCAATCGACAACAATCAAATTCCATCTCTAATAGTTCATTATGATTGCTCTCACCAAAGACTTCCATGTTGCCAAATTCAAAGACAAAATTCTCTTTTCTTTTCTTAATATGACTTCTGTGCCTTCTTTGACATTAATGCTATACTGTCCATGGCTCCTACACCATTTTTACTCTTTGTTACTGAGACATATTCTTCTGACTTTCTACTTGCTCAGTGGCAATTTTTCTCAGTGTCTTCTGTTGGCTCTTACTCCTCTCTAAGATCTTTAAACTTTGGGAATATCTGAGGCTCTGTTGTGGCTACAGGGTAGACTTCTTCTGTCCTTTAATCTATATGCTCTCCCTAGGTGATTAATACCCCTTGGCTTCTATGTAATATATATAGGTAAGGTATATATATATTCTATATGTTATAACTTCTATATCTTCCCCTAGAACTTCAAACTCATATGTCTGTCAACCTGACATTCCCAAATGGAAGTCAAAAGATCACCTCAAATATAATATCACAAAACAGAATTCCTGATTTCTTCACCCAAATCTGTTCCTCCTCAGTTTTTCCTATCTTGTAAAACACCATGATTTATCAAGGAGCTATTTTTGATATGCTTCTTTCACACTCCACCACATATATCCAATCTATCAACAGGTTCTGTCAACTCCACCTTCAAAGTGAAACACAAATCCATCAACATTTCGATCTTGCTTCTACAATCTAGTTGAAGCTACCAAAATCTCTCTCCTAGACTATTTCAAAAGCCTCTTCTCTCTGCATCAATTCTTCTTTCCTACAAACCACACATTCTCCTCACAACAGAATGATCTTGCAAAATCATAAATAATATCATTTTCCTTCCAGATTTAACCCCTACAATGATATACTATCACATTTAAAACAGAATCTAAACTCCCTCATTTTACAGAAAGGGAGATGCATTTTTTATTTTTGTCCAACTGGTTGGTGACAAACTGAGAATAGGTATCCACATCTTCTTATTCAATATCTAGTGTTCCTTACATAGTAGTGCCATGTCTTTGTCATTCAGCAACTCCATACGAATGCTCTCAAATAAAATGTCAGTGACTTTTACAGTTTATAAGTGTCCCCAGAATGTAAAAAACAGAGGAGAGGAAAATGCAAATTAAAAAAAACAATGTAGGCTTGGACATAAACATAATCTCAAATCTCACATTTTTGAAGAGAATAAAATACAGTTATGCACTAAATGTATTTATTTAGGCAGAACAGGGAATACTGCAATGAAAAAAATCAAATATTCATAATCCTCCCCACTCACATGGCTCCAATTATTACTAAGCAAATTGACCACAAGAAACAGGTTTCTTAACACTTTCCAGACAGGGATTTTAAATCATACCTCAAAACTTTTTACCATATCAAATAATTTATATAAGTGAATTTCAGAAATGCATGACAGATGTGAAAAGCAGTTATTTTACATAACAATTCTGAGTCCATATATTTTATAGTCTTGGAGCCTTATTTATATAACAAAAACTTTCTGAGAGAAATGACTAAAATTTGTTAATCCTGCTTTATCAACAGAAATCATTCTCATGCAAAGAAAAGAGTAAATAGTTAAAGAGCTTGGATAAACAGAGAAGTCAATAGGAATTTGAAAATACAACACGAAAAATGAATTGAAAACTAACATCTAAAAAGTAGGCAAAAAAACTCTCAGGTGGAAATATAATAAAAGAGAAGGACTGAAAAGAAAAAAATGGAAGGGGGCTTCAACAGAAGAGGAGGTCACCCTTAATTTAATTTTCCAGTTCAAGCACTGTGTAAGCATAGTGACAACTGTTCAACCAATAACCTTTAAATTGACCTTGGAAGATGTTCTTTCCAGACAAAAAGCTCTAGGTCATACTTCAAAACTTCCAACTGTGTCAAATAATATATACAAGCATTTCCCAGCTATACTTTTCACAGAAATAAAAATCGTTGATTATACGTAACACCAATTTTGAGTATCTACACTATTTATTTTTGCTCCATTACTTGTCTGAAAAAGCTAGAGTAGTCACAGATTACTAAAGAGGAAACCCACATGATTCTATAAATGTTCCTAAAAACAAACTATCCCAAACCTTAGGACAATAGCAATTTATCATGTATTGAGATGTATGAGACTAATTCATTCTTCAGGATTCCTAGGGATAAAAGAGATCACACAAAACAAAAACACTAATGAGAAATATGCACTAGTACCATTACTAAGTAATACACATATGCACACACATAAAAATGGATATCATGATTAAAATGAGACAATTATTGTAAATTTCCTTCAAATGAAAAAATAGTACATCTTAAAAGCTCCTCCTGAGTTACAAACAAATCTCTCTGTAGCTAAGCATCTTTGCAGGTAAAGATTACAGTCAAAAGATGCCAGGATCATTTCAAGAAAAACCCTATTTCAAACCAGCACATATGAAACATTATCCTACCTACTCCTCCTAGAAACTAAAGTCAGGAAAGATCATTTGCATTTGTTTACAATAAGGAGCAGAGGAAATAAGCCAGATAGATAAATTCAAAGACAAAAGTAAAAATCAAGTGAAAAGCCGGTAAGAAAGCTGATAGTTCTGTATAGTTTAGGTTATCTTATATAATCCTGTCTATATACAATTAGATACTGTATTGGTGATGGAACAGGAGGCTACTAAAAATTTATTCTCTAATCTAGCAATTCTCAAAAGTGTAGTCTAGTGACCTCAGAGCAGGGGTCCCCAAGACTCTTTCAGAGGACTGCAGGGCCAAACCTTTATTCATAATACTAAAATGTTATTTGCGTTTTGGGCTTTTACTCTCTCATGGGTGTACAGTGGATTTATTCAGAGGCTACATTATGTGTGATATCTCAAGATATTGAATACAGAGGAGATAAAAGAATCCAGCTGTCTTTAAGATATTCAGATATTTGCAAATATAGATTAATACCAATTTTCTCACTAAATTTTTCTTTTCTTTTTGAAATATCCTGTATTAGTTTTCTACTGCTGTAAAATAAATCAACACAATCTTCCTGGTGTAAAAAAAAACCATACATTTATTATTTTATAGTTCCTGTAAGTCAGAAGTGTGTGATTTGAAGGGTGTAATCAAGGTGTTGGCCAGGCCCTATTCCCTCCTGGAGCTCAGGGTCCTTCTCCAAGCTGGTGTGACATCAGTTTCTTGTAGCTAAGAATGAGGTCCCATTTTCCTGCTGGTCATCAGCCATGGGATGCCTTCGGCTCCCAGGGACGCCCCCTGCCACGTGGGCTTCCCACAGCCCCTTACAGTATGGTAACTTACTTCTTGAAAGCCACCAGAAGAATCTCTTGCTTTAATCTAAGACAGTCTCACTAACTATATCACTTTCTGTAAATTTTGGTGTTCCTATTTTATTTATTTTTATTTATTTATTTTTACTAAGGTATCATTGATATACCATCTTTTTTTTGGAATCATTAATGTACAATTACATGAGCAACATTATGGTTACTAGACTCTCCCCATTATCAAGTCCCCACCACATTCCCCATTACAGTCACTGTCCATTAGCGTAGTAAGATGCTATAGAATCATTACTTGTCTTCTCTGTGTTGTACTGCCTTCCCGGTGCTCCCCCTCTACATTATGTGTGCTAATCGTAATGCCTCTTTTTCCCCCTTATCCCTCCCTTCCCACCCATCGTTCCCAGTCCCTTTCCCTTTGGTAACTGTTACTCCATTCTTGGGTTCTGTGAGTCTGCTGCTGTTTTGTTCCTTCAGTTTTTGCTTTTGTTCTTATACTCCACATATGAGTGAAATCATTTGATACTTGTCTTTCTCCACCTGGCTTATTTCACTGAGCATAATACCCTCTAGCTCCACCCATGTTATTGCAAATAGTACAATTTGTTTTCTTCTTGTGGACCAATAATATTCCATTGTGTATATGTACCACATCTTCTTTATCCATTCATCTACCGATGGACACTTAGGTTGCTTCCATTTCTTGGCTATTGTAAATAATGCTATGATAAACATAGGGGTACATATGTTTTTTCAAACTGGGCTCCTGCATTCTTAGCATAAATTCTTAGGAGTGAAATTCCTGGGTCAAATTGTATTTCTATTTTTAGTTTTTTGAGGAACCTCCATATTGCTTTCCACAACAGTTGAACTAATTTACATTCCCAACAGCAGTGTAGAAGAGTTTCCCTTTCTCCACATCCTTACTACCATTTGTTATTGTTTGTCTTTTGGATGTTGACCATCCTAACTGGTGTGAGATGACATCTCATTGTGGTTTTAATTTGCATTTCTCTGATGATTAGCGAAGTGGAGCATTTTTTCATGTGCATGTTGGACATGTGAATTTCTTCTCTAGAGAAGTGTCTGTTTAGATCCTTTGCCCATTTTTTAAATTGGATTATTTGCTTTTTGTTTGTTGAGGTGCATGAACTCCTTATATATTTTGGATGCTAACCCTTTATCGGATATGTCATTTATGAATATATTCTCCCATACTGTAGGATACCTTTTTGTTCTATTGATGATGTCCTTTGCTGTACAGAAGTTTTTCAGCTTGATATAGTCCCACTTGTTTATTTTTGCTTTTGTTTCCCTTGCCTGGGGAGATATGTTCATGGAGAAGTCCCTCATGTTTATGTCCAAGAGATTTTTGCCTATATTTTTTATAAGACTTTTATGGTTTCATGACTTACATTAAGGTCTTTGATCCATTTCGAGTTTACTTTTGTATATGAGGTTAGACAATGATCCAGTTTCATTCTCTTACATGTAGCTGTCCAGTTTTGCCAACACCAACTGTTGAAGAGGCTGTCATTTCCCCTTGTATATCCATGGCTCTTTTATCATATATAATTGACTATATATGTTTGGGTTAATATCTGGACTCTCTAGTCTGTTCCTCTTGTCTATGGGTCTGTTCTTGTGCCAGCACCAAATTGTCTTGATTACTGTGGCTTTGTAGTACAGCTTAAAGTTGGGAAACAAGATCCCCCTTGCTTTATTCTTCCTTCTCAGGACTGCTTTGGCTATTCAAGGTCTTTTGTGGTTCCATAAGAATTTTAGAACTATTTGTTCCAGTTCGTTGAAGAATGCTATTGGTATTTTGATAGGGATTGCATCGAATCTGTAGATTGCTTTAGGCAGGATGGTCATTTTGACAATATTAATTCTTCCTAGCCAAGAGCATGGGATGAATTTCCATTTGTTAGTGTCCTCTTTAATTTCTCTTTAGGGTGTCTTGTAGTTTTCAGGGTATAAGTCTTTCACTTCCTCGGTTAGGTTTATTCCTAGGTATTTTATTCTTTTTGATGCAATTGTGAACGGAAATGTTTTCCTGATTGCTCTTTATGCTAGTTCATCATTAGTGTATAAGAATCCAACAGGTTTCTGTGTATTAATTTTATATCCTGCAACTTTACTGAATTCAGATATTAGTTCTAGTAGTTTTGGAGTGGATTCTTCAGGGTTTTTTGTATACACTATCATGTCATTGGTGTTGCTGTTTTAAAGTAAATAAGTAGTCATGCTCCCAAAGTAGAATGAAATTTAAAATTGAGAAAATTACTCAAGTTATTCAGCTTTCAGTATCATTTAGATTAAAAATTTGAATTATGATCATTTATTTTTGTGAATGACTAAATATTCCCCATCCAATACCATATATTCACAATTTCAGGGAATTGCAGGAGTTATGTTATTCAGTAGATAAAAACAGACAGGTTCTGTGCAGAACTAGAACAGGGATTGTTATCTATAGTAACATGCAGGAAGGTAGAGAATATGAGCACAGATACTTGAGGGTAAATGAATATTAAAAAATTCAAAGTCTCCACCATGATACTGACTAACATTATACATGTTATTATTGACTGATAAATTCAGATTCATGAATCCTTTAACAGTTAAGGATATCAAATAGGAAAATGTATCTTTATTTAAAGCTTTGACTCCAACTCCCTTTTTTTTTTAACTCTTATGAGATATGCTAGACTTTTTATAAGCCTTGAAAATACTATTCTTTTTCCTTTAGCTTCAGTACTCAACAAGACAATCTAGTGGCTGTCTTCTTAGTCTCACCCATCTTCTCCTTTCATCTTACTCTCAATTGTTGCATCCCAGCCCTGTCTTATCACAGTAGTTAGAAGAGTTGAAAATATACAGTGAAAAATATAGAAGTAAACATTTACCTCAAACTAGTTCTGTCTATTACTACTTTATTCACTTTACTAAAAAATCTAAAATATATTTCTGTACTCATCAACCCTCACCTTTTCCCACCTCTGACCAATTGGTTTACTTGATTCACATGGGAAAACCAAAAAGGTAAGGGAAAGGCAGGTGAGATCTCCTAGAAGTCAGTATAACATCAACATTGCCATAAAAGCCAAACTAGATGCAATATAGTACCATAGTTCACTGTGCAGACTCACACATATATCTCTACTGTCAATATATCTTTAAAAAAATCTGTGAAAAAGGATTATATATGTTAAAATTTATTAAACTGTATATTTTTACTTCATAAGGTACTTGAGTACTCCAAGATATACATTAATGTTGGGATGAACAAAAAGTCTCAAAAACAGTCATTTTGATATTAACAAATAATTTTCTCAGCAATAGCTTTAAAAGAATGGTGCTGGCTAACAAAGCCAACTAACGAATTCCTCCCATCTTAACATCTTTCTAGGTTTTCTTTACTTCTTATTTACTACTAAAGCATTTTCCTTGATATAATTCTCAATACCAAAACAAACTATAGTTTACAAGTGAATATATGGCACTCAAAAGAAGCTTATTAAAAATGAATTTATATTTGTTCCAATGCAGTTGATATATAAGGAACAGCTTGGGCCCAACAAGACTTCCCTGTCTGCTTATGCCACTTTTGTTTGTGAGAAATACAAAACAAAATCAGAAAATTGTATAGCTTTAAACTGAATCATGTAGGAATACATAAAATGCATACACATGCACACCTCAGACATCTACCAGCTACCTTGGTTCACCATGTGTTAGGAGCCAAGCCATCCTCATCTGATGTGACAACTGTCCATGAGATTCAGGTAACCCTCCTTACAACCTTTACAGTGACTCACAAACTGCAGCCTTCTAACACCACTTCCACAAGCAAATATCAGGTCATTTCCAAGTTAAAATGCCATCGTTATTTTAGCTTTCATGCATTTCTTAATCTTTGAACATGTGTAAAAAATTACTACCATTTTATTAGTGTCCTTTGTTTTATTTATGTGTCACTAGTGAAGGTGTTTCTTGGTCTTTTTTTCTCTTTTACTGATGAAGTTGAGTTTTGTGCCCCTAAACCCGTTGTTACCACAAGCCCTGTGATTGGTATGGTCAATTTTGCACAGCACAATGGTTTTTAAGAATGCATGTTTCACATTGTGGCAAAATTGACTCTATATCTTGCATGCAACCAGCACTAAGACAATGTCATTTTTATTGTAATTATAAGAAACTTATTTTTGGTATATATGACCTGGATATTTCTCACATCATTTTATGTTTGAGTTAATTTGATTATTATTATAAATTTGAATTATGTCTGTTATTATTATTATTTTTATTATATCATATTCAGGAATATCTTTATGATTTTCACATTTGTAAGACTGTTCAAAGTATATAAAAATACAGGGACAATCCATCAAAAAATGAATTTATAGAAACATTCAAGAAATAATAAATTATAAGTAGAATCTCAGTCAATTAAATGTCACTGATTAGAAGAATGAATATTGGCTTATAATATTTGAAGTATGACTGAAAAGCAACTAATTGAAAAGAAACCTGTACAGTCAAGTTACACTCTAAAGGAAGTGGGTAAAACTTCCTCACTTGTCCAAAACAGGTGGACAATAAACTAAAAGATAAAACTTCTATAAGACAAAGGAAAATAACTATAAAATGAAAAGTCACCAAATAAACCCAGCCAGAGACAGAGGGATGGTCACTGAAGGATCCCAAAGATACTGCAGATACAAAGGTGACTTGAAATTATAATGAAATATAGTTCTAAGATATAGATCAGTATGGGACATGGAAAAGGTGAAATTGGAAAGAAGTATTCTATCAAAATGTCATATTCTGTCTCTAGCATTTTAAAAGAAAGAAGACAAACGGTTACCAAATGATCAGCCGGACATCCACAAAATGAAAACAGCTGCCATGGCTTATACAACTAGACAGTAAAAACATACATATGCTCAAGAATAAATAATCTGAACAGTTCTATATCTATTGAAGAAATTCAATTCATAGTTTTAAAAAACATAGCCAAACAAAAATTCTATGCCCCTGGCAACAGAGTCAAATTCTACTATTTAGAGAAAAATTAACAACAGTTCTACATAAATTCTTACAGGAAACTGAAGACAGAAGATCACTTCCTAACTCATCTCATGAGGCCAGCATTCCCGATACCAAAAACAATGATGGAAAGGAAAGGAAACTACTACCAATATTCTTCATTAACATAAAAAATTGTACAGCCAAATATTAATAAATCAAATCCAGCAATATATAAATAAAATAATACCATCATAACCAAAAAGGCTATCCAGGAAAGCAAGAATAATCAGTGTGACTCATTATATAAGTAGACCAAGGTAAAAAAAACATATTACCATCTCATTACAGGTAGAAAAAGGCAATGACAAAATTCCACAACCACTCATGATAAAAAAACTCTCAGCAAACTAGCAAAAGAAGAGAATTCCTTCAATTTCATAAAGAACATCTATGAAAAACCTACAACCAGTAACACATTAGATTGTGAAAGACTCAAAACCTTCATACTAAAACTGGAAACAAGACATAGATGCCATAATCACCATTTCTGGCATTGTAGCCAGTAAAACAGTACAAGAAATGAAAATAAATGACTTACAAATTGAAAAGTAAGAAATAAAGTTGCCTTTTTTACAAGTGGCATATCATCTATGCAAAAAGTCTCAAAGAATGTTAAAAAAAACATAGTATGGTACTATCATAAGATAAACAGACCAATAGAACAAAATGAAGAAGTCAAAAATGACCCAACTACATATACATTATAGACATGTTATAAACACAGGTTCTACCAAAAACCAGTGGTATGCAAATGGATTGTCTAATAGCTCCTAAAGGGAATACTGACTCACTATATGGGAACTGAACTGCAATTCATACTTCACTATCTCAACAGGTAAATAACAGGTGATTACAGACATATGGGAAAAAATAACTAAAACCTTAGTTTAGTTTAAAGGGTATATCTAGAGTCAGTCTGACTTCTTAATCATGACTAAAAGATCACAAACTATAAAGTAAAAAAGGTAATGAACCTCACTACTTCAAAGTAAGAATGTCTGGTCAACAAAGACACTGTAGACAAAAATGATGAGATAATTATTTTTCCAAATGGGTGAATGACATAAATAAATAATTCACAGTAATGGCAACCCAAATAGCTAACAAGTACATGGAATGTCTGCCTTCAGTGTAACCATAAAATTGCAAAATAAAACAAATATCCCTTAATATCTACCCGACTGGCTGAAGCAAATAATAATATTAAGTATTAGTAATGATATACCTTCAAGCACTGCAGGTAAGAGTATGGATAGACTCATTCTTGAGAACAAAACAAGTGAAATAAATTATACCTACCATATGTTACATTAATTCCACACCTAGATATACAGACAACAGAAAAAGCCTTGCATAGGTCCATAAGCAGACATGTTACAAGGATGTTCACTGATTCACTGTTTGTGAGCTTCCACACAGCCTAAATTATTCATCTCTAATGAACTGTCAAATAAAATACAGTAGATACACACTAGGGAATATGTATTAGTTTTCTATTGCCACCATAACAAATTACCACTAATTTAGTGGTTTGAAAAAACATCAGTTAATTATCTTACAGTTCTGTAGGTAAAAAGTCTGATAGAAGCCTCAGTCAACTAAAATCAAGGTGCCAGCTTAATTTTTTTGAAGGCCTTAGAGGAGAATCCATTTTTTGCTCATTCAGGTTGGGCAGAATCCAGTTCCTTGTGGTGCAGCCAAGGACCAAAGCCACCATTTTCCTCCTGGCTGTAAACTGAGGGTGGTCTGCCTTCCCGAGGCTGCTGAACTGACTCATGGCCCACCTTCTTCATCTTCAAACTCAGCAATGGCTAGCCAGTCCACCTTGTACACTGAATCCTCCTCCTTCTACCTGATCTCTTTGATCCAGTCAAGAAAAATTCTCCACTTTTAAGGACTCATATGATTAGATTGGACTCACCTAGATAATCCAGAGCAATCTGCCCATATCATGGTCCATAATGGTAATCACACCTGCAAACTCTCTTTTGACATGTAAGGTAATATGTTCACAAGTTCCAGGGCCCAGGGTGCAGAATCTCTAGAGACCACTATTATGTCTACCAATGAGTATAAAGCAGCAATCTGGAGCAATGAACTAGTATGGCTACATGAATACATCTTTTTAAATATAATATCTAAAGCACCATACCATTTATGTAATTTAAACACATACATACACAAAGAAGATTTTCTTATTCAAAGATAGGTATTTAGGTGAAAAAAAAAAACATAAAAATACAGAGATCAGGCGGAGCCAAGACGGCAGCATGAGTAGGACAGTGGGAATCTCCTCCCAAAAACATATACATTTTTGAAAATACAACAAATACAACTATCCCTAAAAGAGAGACCAGAAGACACAGGACAACAGCCACACTACATCCACACCTGCGAGAACCAAGCACCTGGTGAAAGGGGTAAGATACAAGCCGCAGCCTGGTGGGACCCAAGGCCTCTCACCCCAGCTCCCTGCAGGAGGAGAGGAGTCAGAGTGGGGAGGGAGAGTGAGCCCAGGACTGCTAAACACCCAGCCCCAGCCATCCGCACCAGAGCGCAGACACACAGTGCATGCGTGGGGTGCTGGAAAGTAGGGAAGCAGGACAGTAAGAGCTGTGAGCGTGTCCCTGCAGCCAGCGCCTCTGGGACAAAGAAAAGCGAGTGCTTTTTGAAAGTCTTAAAGGGACAGGGACCCCACAACTGGACGGAAGCATCCTGGGTCACAGTGCAACACCTGGAAATTCCAGGGAACTCCGGGCTCACTAACCCCCTGGACAACAGCTCTGAGACCCCTCATGGAGGTAAACAGCCAAACAGCCCCCCATCAATTACCTCTCTGGGGCCCCACCATAGCAGAGCAGCAGCCTGAGGCTGGCCACACCCACAGCAAGGGAGCTTCCTCCATACCGGCCGGGCAAGTTACAGAGACCCAGTCTACATGCAATTTCCCAACACAAGCCACTAGGGGTCGCAGTTGTCCCAGTAAAGAAAGGCCAGGAGCAAGTGGAAAAAGTCTAGGCTCTCCCAGCTGACAGATGCCTCAATAGCATACCACTGCAACTATCAACATGAAAAGGCAAAAAAATTTGATCGAGACAAGACTAACCCAGACAGCTTTGACATCTTCTACATCTTCCCCTGAGGAGGAACCTGGGGAGATAGATTTAACCAGTCTTCCAAAAAAAGAATTCAAAACAAAAGTCATAACCATGCTGATAGACTTGCAGACAAATATGCAAGAACTAAGGAGGGAGAATACAGAAATAAAACAATCTCTGGAAGGACTTCAAAGCAGAATGGACGAGATGCAAGAGACCATTAATGGACTGGAAAACAGAGAATAGGAACACAGAGAAGCTGATGGAGAGAGAGATAGAAGGATCTCCAAGAATGAAAGATTATAAAGAGAACTGAGTGACCAATCGAAATGGAACAATATCCGCATTATAGGGGTACCAGAAGAAGAAGAGAGAGAGAAAGGGATAGAAAGTGTCTCTGAAGAAATAATTGTTGAAAACTTCCCAAAACTAGGGGAGGAAATGAACTCTCAGACCACACAGGTACACAGAACTCCCATGACAAGGGATCCAAGGAGAGCAACACCAAGACACATAATAATGGAAATCGTAAAGATGAAAGACAAGGACACAGTATTAAACTCAGCCAGAGAGAAAAAAAAAGGTCACGTACAAAGGAAAACCTGTCAGGCTATCGTCAGACTTCTCAACAGAAACCTTACAGGCCAGAAGAGAATGACATGATATATTTAATGCAATGAAACAGAAGGGCCTCGAACCAAGAATACTGTATACAGCACGATTATTATTTAAATATGAAGAAGGGATTAAACAATTCCCAGACAAGCAAATGTTGAGGGAATTTGCCTCCCACAAACCACCTCTACAGGGCATCTTACAGGGACTGCTCTAGATGGAAGCACTCCTAAAAAGAGCAGAGAACAAAACACCCAACATATGAAGAAGGGAGAAGGACAAATAAGAAGGGAGAGAAATAAAGAATCATCAGACCATGTTTATAATAACTCAATAAGCAAGTTAAGTTAGATAGTAAGATGGTAAAGAAGCTAACCTTGAACCTTTGGTAACCACAAACTTAAAGCCTGCAATGGCAATAAGTACATAACTTTCAATAATCACATGAAATGTAAATGGACTGAATGCACCAATCAAAAGACACAGAGTAATAGAATGGATAGAAAAGCAAGACCCATCCATATGCTGCATACAAGAAACTCACCTCAAACCCAAAGACATGCACAGACTAAAAGTCAAGGGATGGAAAAACATATTTCAGGCAAACAACAGTGAGAAGAAAGCAGGGGTTGCAGTACTAATATCAGACAAAATAGACTTCAAAACAAAGAAAGTCACAAAAGATAAAGAAGGACATTACATAATGATAAAGGGCTCAGTCCAACAAGAGGATATAACCATTATAAATAAATATGCACCCAACACAAGAGCACCAGCATTTGTGAAACAAATACTGACAGAACTAAAGAGGGGAATGGACTGCAGTGCATTCATTTTGGGAGATTTCAACACACCACTCACCCCAAAGGATAGATCCACCGGGCAGAAAACAAGTAAGGACACAGAGGCACTGAACAACACCCTAGAACAGATGGACCTAATAGACATCTATAGAACTCTACATCCAAAAGCAACAGGATATACATTCTTCTCAAGTACACATGGAACATTCTCCAGAATAGACCACATACTAGCTCACAAAAAGAGCCTCAGTAAATTCCAAAATATTGAAATTCTACCAACCAATTTTTCAGACCACAAAGGTATAAAACTAGAAATAAATTCTACAAAGAAAACAAAAAGGCTCACAAACACATGGAGGCTTAACAACATGCTTCTAAATAATCAATGGATCAATGAACAAATCAAAATAGAGATCAAGCAATATATAGAAACAAATGACAACAACAACACAAAGCCCCAACTTCTGTGGGATGCAGCGAAAGCAGTCTTAAGAGGAAAGTATATAGCGATCCAGGCACACTTGAAGAAGGAAGAACAATCCCAAATGAATAGTCTAACATCACAATTATCGAAACTGGAAAAAGAAGAACAAATGAGGCCTAAAGTCAGCAGAAGGAGGGACATAATAAAGATCAGAGAAGAAATAAACAAAATTGAGAAGAATAAAACAATAGCAAAAATCAACGAAACCAAGAGCTGGTTCTTTGAGAATATAAACAAAATAGATAAGCCTCTAGCCAAACTTATTAAGAGAAAAAGAGAATCAACACACAACAACATAATCAGAAATGAGAATGGAAAAATCACGACAGACTCCATAGAAATACAAAGAATTATTAAAGACTACTATGAAAACCTATATGCCAACAAGCTGGAAAACCTAGAAGAAATGGGCAACTTCCTAGAAAAATACAACCTGCCAAGACTGACCAAGGAAGAAACACAAAAGTTAAACAAACCAATTACAAGCAAAGAAATTGAAACGGTAATCAAAAAACTACCCAAGAACAAAACCCCGGGGCCGGACGGATTTACCTCGGAATTTTATCAGACACACAGAGAAGACATAATACCCATTCTCCTTAAAGTGTTCCAAAAATAGAAGAAGAGGTAATACTCCCAAACTCATTCTATGAAGCCAACATCACCCTAATACCAAAACCAGGCAAAGACCCCACCAAAAAAGAAAATTACAGACCAATATCCCTGATGAATGTATATGCAAAAATACTCAATAAAATATTAGCAAACAGAATTCAAAAGTATATCAAAAGGATCATACACCATGACCAAGTGGGATTCATCCCAGGGATGCAAGGATGGTACAACATTCGAAAATCCATCAACATCATCCACCACATCAACAAAAAGAAAGACAAAAACCACATGATCATCTCCATAGATGCTGAAAAAGCATTTGACAAAATTCAACATCCATTCATGATTAAAAACTCTCAGCAAAATGGGAATAGAGGGCAAGTACCTCAACATAATAAAGGCTATATATCATAAACCCACAGCCAACATTATACTGAACAGCAAGAAGCTGAAAGCATTTCCTCTGAGATCGGGAACCAGACAGGGATGCCCACTCTCCCCACTGTTATTGAACATAGTACTGGAGGTCCTAGCCACGGCAATCAGACAAAACAAAGAAATACAAGGAATCCAGATTTGTAAAGTAGAAGTTAAAGTGTCACTATTTGCAGATGATATGATACTGTACATAAAAAAACCTAAAGACTCCACCCGAAAACTACTAGAACTGCTATCAGAATACAGCAAAGTTACAGGATACAAAATTAACACACAGAAATCTGTAGCTTTCCTATACACTAACAATGAGCCAATAGAAAGAGAAATCAGGAAAACAATTCCATTCACAACTGCATGAAAAAGAATAAAATATCTAGGAATAAACCTAACCAAAGAAGTGAAAGACCTATACCCTGAAAACTACAAGTCACTCTTAAGAGAAATTAAAGGGAACACTAACAAATGGAAACTCATCCCCTGCTCATGGCTAGGAAGAATCAATATCATCAAAATGGCCATCCTGCCCAAAGCAATATACAGATTTGATGCAATCCCTATCAAATTACCAGCAACATTCTTCAATGAACTGGAACAAATAATTCAAAAATTCATATGGAAACACCAAAGACCCCGAATAGCCAAAGCAATCCTGAGAAAGAAGAATAAAGTAGGGGGGATCTCACTCTCCAACTTCAAGCTCTACTACAAAGCCATAGTAATCAAGACAATTTGGTACTGGCACAAGAACAGAGCCACAGACCAGTGGAACAGATTAGAGACTCCAGAAATTAACCCAAACATATATGGTCAATTAATATTTGATAAAGGAGCCATGGACATACAATGGCAAAATGACAGTCTCTTCAACAGATGGTGCTGGCAAAACTGGACAGCTACATGTAGGAGAATGAAACTGGACCATTGTCTGACCCCATATACAAAGGTAAACTCAAAATGGATCACAGACCTGAATGTAAGTCATGAAACCATTAAACTCTTGGAAAAAAACATAGGCAAAAACCTCTTAGACATAAACATGAGTGATCTCTTCTTGAACATATCTCCCTGGGCAAGGAAAACAACAGCAAAATGAGCAAGTGGGACTACATTAAGCTGAAAAGCTTCTGTACAGCGAAAGACACCATCAATAGAACAAAAAGGAACCCTACAGTATGGGAGAATATATTTGAAAATGACAGATCCGATAAAGGCTTGACGTCCAGAATATATAAAGAGCTCACACGCCTCAACAAACAAAAAACAAATAACCCAATTAAAAAATGGGCAGAGGAACTGAACAGACAGTTCTCTAAAAAAGAAATACAGATGGCCAACAGACACATGAAAAGATGCTCCACATCGCTAATTATCAGAGAAATGCAAATTAAAACTACAATGAGGTATCACCTCACACCAGTAAGGATAGCTGCCATCCAAAAGACAAACAACAACAAATGTTGGCGAGGCTGTGGAGAAAGGGGAACCCTCCTACACTGCTGGTGGGAATGTAAATTAGTTCAACCATTGTGGAAAGTAGTATGGAGGTTCATCAAAATGCTCAAAACAGACTTACCATTTGACCCAGGAATTCCAATCCTAGGAATTTAACCTAAGAATGCAGCAGTCAAGTTTGAGAAAGACAGATGCACCCCTATGTTTATCGCAGCACTATTTACAATAGCCAAGAATTGGGAGCAACCTAAATGTCCATCGGTAGATGAATGGATAAAGAAGATGTGGTACATATACACAATGGAATACTACTCAGCCATAAGAAGAGGGAAAATCCAACCATTTGCAGCAACATGGATGGAGTTGGAGAGTATTATGCTCAGTGAAATAAGCCAAGTGGAGAAAGAGAAATACCAAATGATTTCACTCATCTGAGGAATATAAGAACAAAGGAAAAACTGAAGGAATGAAACAGCAGCGGAATTACAGAACCCAAAAATGGACTAACAGGTACCAAAGGGAAAGGAACTGGGGAGGATGGGTGGGCAGGGAGGGACAAGGCAGGGGAAGAAGAAAGGGGGTATTAAGATTAGCATGCATGGGGGGGAGGGAGAAAGGAGAGGGAGGGCTCTACAACACAGAGAGGACAAGTAGTGATTTTACAACATTTTGCTATGCTGATGGACAGTGACTGTAATGTGGTTTTTAGGGGGGACCTGGTATAGGGGAGAGCATAGTAAACATAGTATTCTTCATGTAAGTGTAGATTAAAGATTAAAAAAAAAAGCAGTTCCTGTGTGCTGACCTCCAATGAGTTCTACACAGTGGTATAGAGGGCATGTCAAAGTGTGGGCAAAGGGTATCAAAGCCTAGCTTGGCTACCCAGAAAATGAACTAAGATACAATATGAGGAGGAGCTT
The DNA here is from genome assembly GCF_040802235.1 of Manis javanica. NCBI lineage: Eukaryota > Metazoa > Chordata > Mammalia > Pholidota > Manidae > Manis > Manis javanica. The sequence continues at coordinate 187,803,953 of NC_133157.1, read as the reverse complement.
CCAGCATCAGCACTCTCTGGAGGACTCGTACTGGGGGATGATCATCAAAAAGCCTCCATAGGGATCCGGGCGATGCTGCGGTTGTGGCTGCATCCATCCCACCATTTCCTGGACTTGCCATTGGAATGAGGAGGGAGATGTCTAGGCTGGCATGCGCATACAGTGAGACAACGAATTTGACCGGATCTATACTGTTGGAACTCAACCAGGAGTTGGGAGGGGTGCAAGGTGTAGCACTCCAAAATCTTACGACTATAGACTATGTATGGTTAAAAGAACATATGGGATGTGAACAGATCCCAGAAATGGGTTGCTTTAATTTGTCTGATTTCTCTCAGACTGTTCAAATACAGTTGGACAATATCCATCATATCATAGACAAATTTTCACAAATGCCTAGGGTGTGCCTAACTGGTTTTCTTGGCTTCACTGGAGATGGCTGGTAATTATAGATTTGCTTTGTTTATGTCACCGTATTCCTAGTATGTTAATATGTGTGCGCAAGTTAGTAGTTTAAAACCTATACATGCTTAAGGTACTCTACAAGAAGATATGGCAAAGAAATAATCAATCTTCCCATGTTTTCTTCCATATGCTACCTCTATAGCTTTTCTTCTTCCTTCCTAATTACAATCATTAAATAGAATTCGTGCCTCATATCGAATTTACCGAGTATCATAATTCCTCCAGGTGGTAAAGATACCTCGAGACAAGTGCTGGTCATAGAAGCCACAGGGCATAAATCTGCAAAGAAGTAAAAAGCTAACCTTTTCAAACAATATGGCTTCTCTCTCACTTACCAACTTTACATTTCCCTGTATGGCCCCAGAAGATGACTGGTTAACCAGAGACGGGTAAGATTCCTCAAGGGAGGAACAACCTAAGACAGGCACAGTCACAGGGGGGCCATCAAGTGAGAAATCAGGGAACAGCAGTGGTGAAGCTTAGAACCTCACTCCCCCGTGTTTTGAGAGAAAGCTTCTGCATCCGTGGATGTTTTATTGCCCTTGTCTAGCTCGGATTAGCACATAGTCTACAGGCACACACATGATCATCTACAATTGCTCTCTTACAACACTAAACTATGTTTTCTACCTCTATCTTGCATCTACCTACCACTTCAGCATTTTATTAAAAATAAAAATAATAATAATAAAGGGAGAAATGTGGGATCCACATATAAATCAAGTATAAAAATCAAACGAATATTCATATTTGACCTGATTGTTTATAATTCATAATGCGTGATCAAAACCGAAAGTTTCGGTGATGAATGCCCTTGTACTGTTCACCATGTAAGAACTTATTCACTATGTAAGAATTCATTCACCATGTAAGAACTTGTTCATTATGCTTCAGAAGATTGGAGACTGACCAGAATTAGGCTTGAGATGGATTAATGATTGTGCATTGAGCACTGACCCCCCTATACAGAATTTTATTGTTGTTAACAACCATTTGATCAATAAATATGAGAGATGCCCTCTCAAAAAAAAAAATTAACCTAATATATGAAGGTCAAAGCAAACACACATAAAAACTGCCTTAAAAATATGTTAAGGCACGTAAAATGCTCCATCATTTTGGTGTCTAAGAAACAATAAAATTCTAGAGACCAATCTTAAATGTGCAAACAGAAGTTTAGTTCTTTTAAGCAGGCTAATGTGTTTTTACAGAGACATTATGAAAAGAATGAGTCTAAGAGACAAAGAAAGACACAATACTGGGTTTCATAAATAAATTCAATTTTTGTAAATGCAGCATAATTGTAACAGCTAAAAGGTATGGAACAGATAACTTTATATAGTCATCTTTTCAGTGATTTGATTTATTTCAATTCATTCCAATTCAATTAATGTTCAATGAATGCCTACTATTTCAAGAACCTAAACCAAACATGTATGGACACAAAGGTATAAAAGGCAGAATGCTCTCAAGTTGCTCAAAATTTAATAAGAGGGAAAGAAACATTATTAGCACAAGTGTACTGAAGGTCAAACGGTGGAAAGTACTATAGTATTCTTCATAAGCAAAAAATGTCATTCTTATGAAAAATAAATGAGGAGGGTTTATATGTAAGGAGGGACAGTTGAGGTGGGCTTTCAAAAAAAAGTTAGATTTAGGCAGAAGTGCCAGCACACACCATCATTTAAGAATCTTGGCACTTAACTGTTTCTCTGTCTGGAATGTTCTTACCGGATATCCACACGAATGACTTAGTTCTTCACCTCTTTCAAGTCTTAACTCAGTATTAGGGCCTTCCCTAACCCATACTTAAAAATGTTAACCATCCCCCCTCAAAAAAATTCCTTTCTCTCTTCCCCTGTGTTGTTTTCCTCTACAGCACTTGTCTCTTGGGGCTGGGAGGTGCCAAGGCCAGTTTTTACTGCTCACAGTTAAGTGAATGGCGCCCCCTGGAGTTTTGTTCTGTACAGTCTGTACAAATAGATCTAATGCAAAGGCCTGAAGTTACATTGCTTTCCAGTATACCTGTTATTTCTTATTTCTTTGTCTTCCAAACTGAAAAGCAATGTCTGTGAGGGATTTTATCTGTTTTGTTTATTGCTATGCTGTCAGCACCTAGAAATCTGTCTGGCACACAATCAACACTAATTAAATTATATATATATATACACACTTTTTTTTTCTTCCTAGGAAGTATACTTATTTGATTCTGGTAAGAAAAACCTTGAAATTTAAATCTACATTTCCTTTAAATCATTAAAAAGAATAAGATAGTTTTCAGTTATCATACCTCCTATAGATTTCTTTAGTGCATTATTATTTTGTTATTTTATTGACATATAATTGAATATCCTATTCATTTCAGGTGTACATCATAGTGACACAATATTTTTATACATTACAAAATGATACCCTAATAAGTGGTTACCCATCTGTCACCAAAGTTATTACAATATTATTGACTAAATTTTCTATGCTGTGTATTACATGCCTATGACTTATTTATTTTATAAATAGATTTTGTACCTCTTGACCCCTTTTACCTATTTCACCCACCTCCCTACCTCCCCTGGTTCTAATATCTGGCAGTTTTTTCCCGAATCTATGCCTCTGTTTCTGTTTTGTTTTATTTGTTCATTCATTTGTTTTGTTTTTTAGTTTCCACATATAAGTGAAATCATGTGGTATTTTTCTTTCTGTGTCTGACTTACTTCACTTAGCATAATACACTCAAGATCCATCCATGTTATCACAAATGGCAAGATTTCACTCTTTTTATGGCTGAGTAAATATTCCATTATATATATATATATATATATATATATATATATATATACTATATCTTCTTTATCCATTATCTATTGATGAAAGCTTAGTTTGCTTCCAATATCTTGACTATTGTAAATAATGCAGTAAACATAGAGGTATATCTATATCTCTTCAAACTGGTGTTTTCATTTTCTTCAGATAAATACACAGAACTGAAATTAATGGATGATATGGTATTTTAAATTTTTTGAGCAATCTCCATACTGTTTTCCATAGTGGCTGCACTAATTTATACTGACACCAACAGTGTACAAACACTCAGTATATATTTGTTGAATTAGTGTATGCATAGCTAGAACAGAATTTTAGATAAGAGGAGTAGCATTAGCATATACTTGGAATTTTACAAATGAAAGATGTTTTTTAATTCATTAGTCATGTGCTACAGATAGATTACAGGTTGCATGGGTGAAAAAACAGAGGTAATAGAGATGAGGTTAGAAAGAACAAGTAATAACCTCAAAAGTAGAATGACAGGATTCTGAGTCAAAAAAACCTTTTTCAGCTAAAACTCTACCTCTAATTTTGGACTCATGAGAAATGATTTCAATATAAATAGGGGTATCTTAAACCTCACCTTACAACATCACTATAAAATTAAATGCCTTAAATTTTTTCTCACAGAACCTAGACCATAGAAGGTACTCAACAAATGCTTGTTTCCCTTAGAAAACTAATGGTTTGACTTTAACTCCAAAATGAGTAGGCATCAAAAGTGAGAAAACGAATGACTTTGTCATATCTGTACTTAAAAATCAAAATTTTCTAAACGAAATAGAAAGCAAGTAAACTGAGAGGCAGGAAGCCAGGAGAGCAAGACATGGTTATGGCCTAAAGAGGACAGTGATAATATCCATATTAGAAGGGAAAGGTTGAATGCAAGAGATGAAGCAGAGATGGAATTGACTACAAACAAATAAATTTTCACTGAATATGAAAATCGAGAGTAAGAGGATTAGAAAATAACACTAAATACCTTAATCTGGACAGCAGAATGATTGATTGTACAATCAGAAGGGCTAGGGAATGACAGGAAGCTGTTACTTGGGAAGGAACAGACACTTAGATTTGGAGCACTTTGATTTTCAGGTATTTGTGGAACACAAGGCAAGATTGTACAATCTCCAGTTGTAAACACAAGGCTGGTGCATGGAGATGTCACAACCAGAAATAAACATTTTGGAATAAATATTATATATAAATAAGAAAGGCAATGATACACAATAAGTCCTGTTTTCCCAATCTCAAGTGCCAACTTAATCCACTTACTAGTCTTACACCAGCTCTGCAACTACTTCAGGAAGAACAATCACAGAATTAAATCGTTTTGCTTTTGGGATGCACCTTTGCCATCTGGTGACAAAAATTTTAAATACAGATTTATTCTTATTCAAAAGCTAAATGATCCTTTACTTGCCATTCAGCTTATCAATGCCATTTCCAGCAATATATTATAAGAAAAGGACCTTTCATTCTTTATTTCTATCCTAATTGCTATTTCTCTTCTCATTTTTTACTGTGGCTACTGTACATTCAAACAGTATAACTGGAAGAAGTATTATTGGTAAAAACATAACCTGATTCTCCAGGACCTTTCCACTTCATAATTCCCTCATTGCATAATTCAATATACACCATAAGACAGTAAAATAACTAAATTAAATGTATTATTAAAGCTCGTGTTGCCAAGTTTCTTGCTTTCAATAACTAATGGTTTGGATTAAGTAACGGAAATGGGCTTTTTGAAACTAAGTACACACTTTAAACAGATTGATCAATAGAACAGTGCTTTCAATACTAATGGTTTGGATTAAGTAACAGAAATGGGCTTTTTGAAACTAAGTACATACTTTAAACAGATTGATCAATAGAACAGTACAGAACATCTACAAATATATCCTAATGTACAGTAATTCAATATATGATAAAAATGCATCTCAAATCAGTGGGAAGAAATAAATGATCATTCAATAAACAATTGTGGAAAAAGGGGTAATCACATATAAAAAAGTAAGATTGGATCTGCACCTCACACCATACTCTAAGTTTCAGGAAGATCACTGTTTTACAATGTAAAACTAATGTCATAATAGTTTTAGAAAAAATCATAGAAATTTTCTTAATCTTAATAAGGAGAGGGCCACAACAAAGGATTACACTAGACATTTTCTATTGAAAATATATAAATGGCCAATAAGCACAAGAAAAGATTCCAGAATCATTAGTCATTCTGGAAATGCAAAGCCAACTCACAAAGAGGTAAGACTTATACTCATAGGGATGACTATAATCCAAAAAACAAACAAGAGAATTGAAAATATATAATCACATAAAAACTTGTACAACACATTACTCATAATAGCCACAAAGTGGAAACAACTCAAATGTCCATCAGCTGCTGAACGGACAAATGAAATGTGATATCTCAATACAAAGAAATTTTATTCAGCCATAAAAAATGAATTACTGATACATGCTACAAAATAGATAAATCTTGAAAAGAGTATTCTAAGTAAAAGAAGCCAGACACAAAAGGTCACATATTGTATGATTCCATTTTCAAGAAATGTCTAGAACAGGCAGGTCCATAGAGACATAAAGTAGATTAGTGTCTGCCAGGGAGCTGAGGTCAGGGAGTGACTGCTCCTGAGTACAGAGTTTCTTTTGGGGGTAATAGAAATGCTCTGGAATTAGACAGTGGTGATGGTTGCACAAATTCGTAAATATACTAAAACCCATGAATTATATACTTTAAAGGGTAAATTTTACGGCAAGGGAATTATATCACCATTTATTTTTAAATGGAGAGTCATAAAAGGAAAAATATTCCACCACAGCAAAAGACATGTTTATGCTTATGCACAGGAAAAACAACTGTGTAAGTAAAGCCAAAAGGTAATAGCAAACTGGGGGAAAGTATGTGCAATCTGAGGTAAACTGAAATCTAAATGAGCCCTAGGATCCCTGCCACCTGGATGCACAAACCTTGTGTTATCCTCTCCCCTCGTGTGTGAGCAGGACCTGTGAGTACGATGGGATTACCACTCTAATGCATTACAAGATTTTCTTATATGACAAAAGTGAAGTGATTTTGTGGATATGATCCAGGTCCCTACTCAGTTGATTCTGAGTTATTCAAAAGGAAATTATCATAGGTATGCCTGGTCATGCAGGTTAGCCCTTTAAAAGAGAGTTTATAGAAGTCAGAGACAGAAGACAGAGAGAGTCAAAGCAGCATAAACATTCTCCTGATGGTTTTGAAGAAGAATTTATGTTGTTTTAAGCCACTAGGTTTGTGGTAATTCATTACACAGCAATAGCAAGGTAATACACAATCTATTCCACATAGGGTTATTTTCCATAATATAAATGAAAATGCTAAAAATCCATTTAGATAAAGACTAACAGTTGAGAAAAATGGGCAAGATGTGTGAATAGTTAAAAAAAAGTATAAATATTCTTAAAAATGAAGAAATGCTCAACCTGACTCATTTATGATATAAGAAGGAAAGATTAAAAGTATAATGCAGTATCATTTTTCACCAGTCAGATTGGTAAAGAAGAGAAAAGATTTTATAACATGTGCTGGCTAAAGAGTTAGAAAGCAGGAACCCTAGTACTTGTTGACAGAAGTATAAATTGGTACACCTTCTATAGTGAGCAATTTGGCAATGCCTACAAAAAATTAAAACTGCACATACTCTTTGACCAAGTGATTCCACTTCTGGTCATTTTAGTTCATCTACAGATTTACCCTTATACAAAATTATAATATATACATATATTATTTATTATAACAGTGTTTGTAATAGCAACATTTTTTGCAATAATCTAACTGTCCACCATTAGGGACTCATTTTGACACATCCATAAAAATAATGATGAAGCACATTCCTTATGTACTGATAAATCTAACATATGTTGTTAAATGAAAAAAGAAAAATAACAATGCATGTATTTATATAAATATGCATATAACATATATACATACATACATATGTTAGCATTTTAAAGGAATAAGTATGTATACACATAAAAGTATGTATATATTCCTATATTTGTACAATATATAAAAATACAAACAAATTAGTAACTGGTTGCAGAAAGAAAAAAAATTAAGATGCTAGGGTATGAAATAGGTATACAGAATAGGGGGATAATACACAGAAGCTTGAATTGAAGCATAAGAAAATCCTTCTCCATGAGCTCAGAGGTCATAAAACTCATTCCAAAAACAAGAATTCAAAGAGAAAATGCAAACCAAAATATTGTGATAATTATGGAACAAGATCTTAAACCATATTTTAAATAAGTATAGTGAGTTCTCAAGTAGCTATCAAAGCCATCTCTATAGTAATAATAATAAGTCATTTTGAACAAAACAAATTTTAATACTTGCTAACAAAGAAATAATTTAATTTAACCTAGTAATTTTTGTATGGTCCACTGGCAAGATCAAACTTGATATTCACTGTCAGGCCAAAATGCACCCAGCCTATCCTAAAATATTTTATATGTGTATAATTATGCACATAACCAAACGATGAGACATTTTAATAACTTTCAAATGGCAGAGCTTATACTTAATGTTGTATCTATTTCAACCCTAAGTAGCATAAATCCCAATTCAACTATGTGTTATCTTGGATCTTAACTGTATTTTCAAGGCAAAGTTTTGTTTATTGACTATTAAATCTCTCCCTATAGCTTTTATTTAAATTAACTTACCATATAAATTCCCAAGCATTATATAAAACATATACGCTGATAACTTACTGATTTTCAGTTTAAAGGTTACTACAAAACTCCTTTCATTCATTTATTTTACAAATTTCTATTGATGGTCATTTTCCCATCAGGTAGAACAGCTGAGCAGTGATAGCCATTTTGGAGAGACACAAGAATACAACAGACAGGCTAGAAAATAGAGATGAGATATTGAGATCATAGTACTGGAGTCCATAATCCAGTTGTTCATAAGGTCTATCCTCTTTCTTTTCCTGGAGTTCTGTCAGACACTTCAATATCCTTATAATTCATCTCTCTTTTTCCTTAAGCCATTTTATTATTTCAGCCATTATTTCAACAACTATTCACTGACCACCACTATGTATCAATTACTGTGTGAGGTGCTAGGAATACATTGATGGAGAAGATCCACATGACTCTCGCATTATGAAATTTGTTTAATTTGTTCAATTCCTCCCTTGCTTTTATAGTTAAATTTTCAATATCTTTAGTTGACCAGCACTGCTTTTAAAGTGCTTTCTTAAGTGTCAACACTTATCAGTGCAGTAAATTTCTTCTATTAATGGAGCCAATAATTTACTTTTTCAGTGCACAAAAAAACTTAAGATTGAAA